>NC_079389.1:12604324-12910972 GCF_029220125.1 Pseudoliparis swirei | reverse complement strand
GCCCTGATTGTTTCCTTCTGTCCACCTGTGTCTCGTTCCCCGTTGTCCAATCCTCTCACCTTGCCTGTGTATGTAAACCCTGTTCGTCTCATTCCCAGTGTGGCTTCGCACTGTTTGGTCTGCGTTTTTGTCGTTCCTGTCTGGTCTGGTCTGTGATTTTTGGAATTAAATATTAGTTTGTGCAGTAATGTCGGCATTTGGGTCCTGCTTTTTAAGTCGTGACATTCTGTTTGGGGGTTTTGGGTTTGCCATCTACGAATGCACTTTCGCTGACTTGAATATTCATAAATGTCCTAACAGGGATACTTATTTTGATCTTTATACCATCCCAATCAGCATGTAGGTGTGAATGCTTCCGAGCATACACCGGGGTAGTAGCCATATGGACACTAATTGTATGAGTGCTGCTGCCAGGGAAACCTGAAAAACAAAAATTGTATCCAATACTAAGCAATACCAAGACCAGAATCACCAATATCATGACATTGTACTATTATGATTAGGGAGGAGTGTGTGATGGAGAAACTCTACAGTAAGGGTTATCTTAGACTCTTAAGTAGTCAGGAGATTCCTGTTGATGGATAGGGGTAATTTATGGCATGATGGCTTTGTGTTAATCATTGTGTTGTTTATGTGTATGTGTGTGGACAGTTTGTAAGGTTATGTCTTCACAGTTTTACAATATAAAAGATTCATACTAAAAAAACCTAAACTCAACTTTGGATTCCTGGGTCTTCATTTTATGGATCTGGTGTTAGCTATCTGCTAAACTTAAAGGAGCAAGAGCAGAATAATAACCATCCTTTTGTAAAACATTTTTTACTATTCCCTGTTCATTAACAGTGATAAAGAAATTAAAGATATAAAAATGCCCAGCCTCGGTTCCTTCATTGTTAGCGGCGTTATTGTGCTACTTCCCCTGTTTTTTACTCATATAAAGGACTGCAGTTAGACCACTGTGACATTGTGGGTACAGTTAGTCACGTTTTCCCCTTTTAATTATTCTAGAACCGTAATTTGTCATTGTTTTATTTATCAAATAGCATAAGATGCATCTGGACTTCAGTATAGATTTTTATGAATGTGTCACAGATAGAGCCTACTAAATAATCATATCTTCATCATATTGCTATCCTCACTAAAAGTAAACGAGTATAATCTGTGACAGGCCCATGCCCCTAATCACTAATTATGCTCTTGTCCCTCGGGAGCAGTTGGCCTGATGCAGAGCACCTGGGCCGAGAACAGGGAGGGCATAAAAGCCTCGAGCGCTCACGTTACTGGGCGCAGGTTATTCTCTCCTCAGTCCTCACCGGTGGAGTGGTCGCAGAGCCGTGCTGCCGGTAACTTTGGTTTGGCTGACAACATCCACACTCCATAATGTTAACTATTCCTTTACTAATTTAAATAAACACGACTGTACTATCAACTGCTGTGTCTGCGCCGTATTTGTCATGGCCTAAGAGCCGGGTTGTGACGAAGCACAATGTCTTCATCCTTTAAATATAAATGAACACAGCTACATTTAAATTATGTTTCATGTGGCTATGAAATCCATAAACTGTGCCGGTTTGCTATTTCAATCTTTGAGTTTAAGTTTTAAAAAAAAGGGCTTTCACTTTGGAAGGATAATGTTTGTGACAGCCTCAGAAATAGAGGCTCTCTCAGCCTCTCATGTTGAGCCAACAATGTATGCTTCCAAAGGTACACCTCTTAGCATAATTGGGTTATTTACATCAGCAGGATAAAAAAAGAAAAGAGAAACATATCAGCCAACAGAATAATGTTCCAGCTCTTGCATTAGCTGTGTAACCCTGTAGGAGGTTGTGCCAAAAGTCCTCTTTGGATAACCAACATGGATTATTGGGCTTCTCGGGGTGATGAGTTGCTGAAAGCCCCACAAATCCCCTCTTTAAAACACTGCTAGGTTTCACAGGCCCTAAATAAAGATGTATATAAGCTGATCCCGCTGGGAGCAAGGTTAGCTCTCAGGTGGCCTGACTGGCACATTTGATACACTTTGTTGTTTGAGTTGAAACTAAATGAATATGTCACTTACCGTGGGGGTGGGTAGGTTAAAACTCATAAAGCATTTTGTCTTCACTCTCACAATGGGTTGTAGTAACAGTAAACAAACACATTTGACATAATTACACCAATTGGCAGTTTGAACATGGGATAGCTGATCTTTACATGAAGTCAGGGCCAGATGTATTTGGACTGTGACACATTTTTTCTTATTTTCGTCTTGACACAACTTTACACAATTTTCAAATGACACATTCCATATGTGGTTAAAGTGTACGCTTTAATTCAGTGAATATAACCAAACTATCGAATTAACCCTTTAGGAATTACAACCAGTTTTACGCAGTCCCCCACATTTTCCAAAAGTAATTGGACAATTGTCTTACAAATGGTTAGATGACCAGGTGTTGCCTCTTCCCTCACTATTTCATGAAATATTATGCAAATAAAAAGATCTGGAGATGATTCCAAAATGTTGAATTTGCATTTGCTCCTGGAAACTCTCAGCATGAGGACCACGGAGGTGTCAATGCGAGTGAAAAAGGCCATTACAAGGCTGACAAAATATACAAAACTATCAGTCAGATATCAGAAACATTAGGATTGACCAAATCAAGAAATAATGTGTTCTCTGTTAGACGGTAAACAAATAAAATACAGATGTACACTGATGAAATACCATATATAATGTCATGTAATCATAAACCGAATAATGCAGTAGACCCCAAATATGCTATATTTCAACACTATTATACCAAATTATACTACCGGGAAAATAAAGTTTGACCACAATACTCACATGCCATATGCATGAAAAGAGTTATTATTTCTCTCTCTTCATGAAGAGATGCCTTAATTGTCTTTCAACAGCAACAGTATACTTGTATACTCAATACACTCCCCAACAACAAAGGTTGATGCAGCTTTGGCAGGCTGTAGTGATGGTCACTGTGTTGCCGTTAAATGGACATCGTTGTCATGTTGCAAGTCGAAGTGTCCTTGAGCAAGGCACTGAACCCCCAGTTGCTTCCCGGGCGCATCACTGCAGCCCACTGCTCCTTAATAACTAAGGATGGGTTAAATGCAGAGAACTAATTTCCCCTTGGGGATTAATAAAAGTGTATATTTATTATTATTTATTTTATTTCATCAGGACAGCATATATAAATCAAACTGTATTTGGAAACATATGGCAGAGTAGACCTATGTATCAATTGAGATGTCATCAAGTGTGGGAAGCTGCATTACAAATGACATCATAGATAGATGAAATATGGTACTAAAAGTCTTTTACAGTAAATTACAGTTATATTAACATCACCAAAATATCTAGATGCGAGAATGGAGTCTGGACAATTCCTGGACACTGTATTTAAGACAACTTGATTTAAAATGTTGTTCTTTACTCTATACCAATAATTATTCACATTATTCAACTAGCAGGGTTGCTTGAAATGCACAAATCATCAAGTTGTTTATACTTTAAATTGAATAATTGCAATGAGTATGTATAGTCTCCAGCTATTATATCACATACAAACATCTTATTGAGTACACCTTTGAAACCTAAAACATATCTCAATCAGAGCTGTGAAGTTGTCACATTACAACATCAAAAGAATTCTTATCAACTTTCACTGTCATACACCTAAATGACACCCTGTTCCTGCTGGTAGCCTGGTGCATCTACCCTATTATGCATGATAGTCAGATGTGCAATGCACATCCTTGGCACCTCCGGGTGCCTTTGGGAGAGCAGCATTCTGAAAGGTGCCAGCGAGCAGACAGCGGTCAGACTCCAGCAATGCATCCCGAGTAACCTTCCTGTCAATGGGGAGAACAACAAAGGGGGGTGGGTTGACCCGTCAATACTGCTGTCAGAAACAAGAGAAATTTGAGTGTGTTCATGCATCATGCGGCCTGAATATGTAAATATCGTCAAAAGAACATGTCTCAACATACTTTCACCAACTATTTGTTTCAGTATAGATGTAAATCAGCTTTAATCAGCTGTGAGTAAATGTTGTGCGACATAAAAGTTAATTTATATTCATATTTGATCTTGCAAAGTGAAAACATATATGCTTGAGGGTGTGAAAGTGGAAAATGAAAGTGACACATCTCAGGACAGTCAATACTTTAAATAGATCACATTAAGTTATGAACATGACTGGACTAATGTGTACATATAGAAGATTTTAATCCAAGATGAAATCCTATTATGATGGATAATGAGCAAAGCGCCAAGTCAAAAATGCATAGATAATTTACTATGGCTGATTATGGCTTGGATTATCCAATAAATGCCAGATCACACATGCAGTCAAATCAAGCTGAGAAACCTACAGGCAGGCTTTATTGCAGCTGGAAACGGCTGGCGGCGACACTCTGCTGATAGGAGGGAGATGAAAAAGAGGCTTCCTCTCATCATGCCTTCATCACCGTAGCGCCAGAGGACGCCAAGAGAGGCAGAGAGTTATGGCAGTTCGAGGGAAAGTAAATCTTTCAGACCTGTTCTCTCTCATGCTTTCGGGCTTGACCATCAATTTCAAACCCCAGGAGGGAGATTTGTGCACATCTATGTGCATGTTGGTTGCAGCAGTATTATTGTAGCCATGCAAGTTGAGAGAAGCGTAGAATGAGAGATGGAGTGCTTTGCTCGGATGAAGAGGGATAACCATTATATGTCTCCAGCTGTTAAATGATAGACTCCACATTTTCCTATCGTCTGAAACTTACGAACCTCATCATTATTCATTGGAAGGAAATGTGGCTGGACCGTTTCTATTAAGGTTGTGCGTATACTCTCGCATTAGCTAGGGTGGAATAACACACTAAAACAATTTTCCAATTTCTTTTGTCTTTTTTTCCCCTCAATTTAGTGCATCTGCTAGATTTGTCACATATCCTGATATATGATGTTAAACAACATGTGCAGCTTATATATCAGTGTCAGTAATATCATTGAATGGCACCGATTCCCTAAATGAAGTTGGCTTCTTGCATTGGAAGGGAAGAGATCGTCTGGTCAAATGCAGAGGAGAAGATAGTAAGTCGTTAGGCCGCATGCATGTCATGTGCCTCTCAGGAACACCGGCAAAAAGATGGAATGAGTGTTGATCCTTTGGGATGTTTGGCAATCAGGAAGCATTTGAAGCATATCGTCTATATGTGGGTCTCAGAGTAATGGATTGGCTCCGATGGAGTGTGTCTATATAGTGCAGTAAGCTAACATTTACACTTTTGTTATGGGAAAATAACAGTTGAAATGTGCATGTGGCAGCCAAATCAAAGCCGACAGTTGGCAGATGCAGATGTTACATACCAATTCAAGCCGAAATATTGATGCAATTTAAACACTTCAAAAGCTGTGTAAAAGCTGTGAGTGTTTATGTGTGTTGCTGGTAAACTCGGCCTCCTCTTTTACCCAACAAGCTGTCAAATGCTTGCTAGGAGAGAGTATTCCAGTAGATTTCTAGTATTAACAGGTATGTTAATATTTATTTGGGGAATAGACACAGCTTTCTACACTCTAAAAAGCCCAACTTCAAATTTGTTGTCCGAACACATTTTTTAAAGTTGAGTCAACAAATGCCTTTGAAAAAAGTTGAACTAACTCAAAATGTCAATTTCATTAATAAAGAGTGGAATCCACTTAAAATGTTAAGTTGAGAAAACTTAATATAGTGGTTTGGGCATCTGCTGAGGTAACTAAGGCCACTGCGCATGTATGTCACACACACATATATATATATATACTAATACATATATAAATACATATATATATATGTAAATACATATATATACTACTTTAATCTTATATTTTAAATAATAAAATAATATAAAAATATTTTCTTTAGCCCCTGTTTAAAATACATTGGTTTTTGATACCATTGTTTGTTTATTATATTTAGATATGGATTAGATTTGGAAGGATATTGTCCATTGTTTAATGGCAGATTTGCTCCAGTTCAGGTTTTTGTCACTTATTGAATTAAAGGGAGCCTGTACCGTGAGAGCAAATGTTTCCCTGTATTTTGCTCAATTTATTTATTTTATTTAACAGACTATGAAGATTGAAATACTATAATACTAATGTGTAGGAGGTGACTCTTGTATGAAAGTGGTATATTTTAGTTTTTAAAATCTGCATAAAAATGTCTTTTGACTTTTAAATTGTATTGTTACAGAATGGGAAGAAAAAAAATGAAAATTTAAAAGCGGCGGTGAATATTTATTATAGTCTCATGCTTATTTTTGTGTAGAATACAGACCTGGAGGAATCTTACGTGAAAGGAGTTGAACTGGGAGAGTGGGTGGAGCGTTGGTGTGGTTCAGGGAACGGTGTCTGATTGTCATCAGCTGGACTGATTGGTAATCAGATTGGTAATCAGTCCAGCTGATGACGATCTGTGTTGGTTATCTGAGTCTGTCTCCATAAAGGAGCTGGACAGACAGGAGAGGAGCGTGGAGAGCAGAGACACAGGCTGTGTCTACTACCGCGCACTTAACGAAGTACACTGCATTGCAGTGCACTGCGTCGCTGATGAAGTGCTGTCTTAAATGGAACACTTAACCGTTAACCACTTGGCGGAAGTGACGGACGCAAATCTGTTCACGGCACCCGCGAAATTAAGCCGGGAGTGACATATGCAAATCTGCTTGCGATACCCTAACCCTTAAACTGACAAAATGAATGCACTTCTTGCCCTCTTGTTGTCCCTTGTTTACCCCTTTCTCCACCCCATGTGGAAACTGAGATACCTCCACAATCGCGGCAGGAGCCTCCGCCTTCTGGCTGAAGTCGAGATGGTATATGTAAATTTAATTGTGTGATTTTGCCTTACCTTCACAGCATAGCTTCATGTAGTAGTTGCAATTAAATTCTCCTCGCTAGGTATGCTAAATTCTCAATTATCTTTGTCAGAAGTAGCCTTCTTCTTTGCAATCCATATTACACACCATATGGAAATAAAACATGACAACTCTGTACATGTTTGTCCCTAGATTCCAATTAGTTTTAAGAATTATCCACTGAAATGATAGGCATCATCTGCTTGAATTCACACTAATAGGCCTACTTTGACTGACTGTACTTTTATACACATCTCTGTTGTAGTGAAGTTCACCCTGATACAGGAATCAATTAGCAATTGAACACACAGGCATATTAATTATTGTTACAAACATGCATCAATTCTAATATAAATCAGAAAACGCAATAAAAGACTACAAAACCTCAATGACAACATTTTATTGATAAAATGACTTACATATTAATATAATCTTCCCTTCCCCTCCCCTCCCCACACTCTACAGCAGCCACCCAGTCCCAGGCGGCGCTGCCGTATCAATGTTACAATGCCACTGCTGGCATTGTATTTTGATGGCCACAGTGACATGAGGGTGGACTTCAGGCTCACCCGAGAGTCATTCAATGCCCTGATGGCTGTGCTGGGCACTGACTGACCACGGTTGGGGCCCCGAGATCTCCTGTCTAGTTTTTATTTTTTGGCTTGCCAGCGCACCTCCTATCGGGTGGTGGCCAGGGCCTTCGACAGGCCCCGGGCTCAGTGCATGATGCCAGGGTCCTGAATAACAGCCCCATCTTCTATGAGCAGTCATACCCTCCACCAGGATACTGTATCCTTGGGGATGGTGGCTATCCCTGCCTGTCCCAACCCATCTGCCTCATGACCCCCTTCAGGCAGCCTGTCCACCTCCAAGCACGCGACAACTGCTGCCTGTCAAAGGCGAGGTGTTTTTGTGGAGAGGTCCTTCGGGATACTGAAGACGCGATGGTGGTCCATCTTCTTCAAGGCCCTGGAGGTGGATGTAAGGTGCCAGAGGTTATTGGAGCCAGATGCAGATGTCGGGAGGGCAGCAGAGGACCAGCACCAGCACCTCCAGGAAACGTCTCTGGGGCAGGAAACAGAAATAGGATAGCCATTCAGTGCTCTGTCCCAGACCACGATTACATTTAAATTAATACATACATACAACATTAAAAAAACAACACACAACGATGATTGAAAGCTACAATTATTTCTAGAAGGACACGCTTAGATAGCTATCGTAACGGTATTAATTATCGGGTGGCGTGTGTGCAAACGTTCGCGGTGTCATGTTAACCCGTTATTAAACTGAGCATATCCATTGTTAATCCATTATTAAAATTGCTATTTCGATTGTTTAACAGAACAGCCGTTGTTTAACACTGTCCGATGACTGACATAGCTATCTGTCGTCGGACTTGCCGCTGGAGCAAGCGCCTGGAGCCGACCTGCCCCGCCGTCAAGCGAAAAGTGTCCGATAAAGTGCACCTTCGCCGGACTGGCCGGGTGGTGGATTACCCAGCTAGTTTATCATAACTGCCATGCAGATCCAATGGCATCTAATGCTACCTAGGTATGCTCACTAATCTGAGAATGGCATGTTAGTAGTACATTGTAATACCAGTACAATGTGTAATTACCGCTGATACTTACATTTACGGTCTGTAGCTTCGTGGTCTACGGCTTGTGCTGTCCGCCATTGTTTTAGAAATAAAATGAAAAGCTGGCGAAAGGGCTCCTCCTCTTCCGCTACGTCGCCAAGATGGCGGCCGTTTAGAGCGGGTAGTGTCCATCGTTTTAAACTACATTTTTTGCCCGTTTGCAGTGCACCATCCGGGTACTTTCAGTGCACTGAATTCTGCTGGTTTTTTCAGTGGCGCACTTCGAACACTGAAAGTCAGTGCTCGAAGTGCTCAAGTGCGCGGTAGTAGACACAGCCACAGTCTGCTGTTGGAATAAACCTTATTACCGAATATCCCTCTGGCTACTTGTTGCTTATTGGTTCTTTGGGGGGCGAACCTGTTACGATCTCAGACACTTAGGAAGTAGGACCCAATTGCACGACCCGGGAGACAGAGATAAAGTATTTGTAAGTACTTTATTTTTCGGTTCTGCAGTGAACAAATGAAAGCTCACGTAGTGAGGATCAAAACTTTTCAAGAGCACAACATAACCCGACCTGATCATGGCAAAAGACCAGACGAACTGACAAGGAACACTGGGAGACAGGGGAATTTAAGCACATGGTAACAAGACACAGGTGGGACCAATCAGGGGCGGGGCTGACACTGATGAGCATAGGAGACAGGTGTGATGACAGGTGAAAACAATCAGGAAGCCTGGAATGAGAGAAAGCGAACATAAATGACCTGAACCTCTCTAGCATATCTGTCGGTGCACAACAGTACCCCCTCTAGGGCCAACTCCTGATGGCCCAGGCTGATTGTAAAGTCGTGGATAAGAGTCTTGTCTACGATAAATGAAGCAGCTATCCAGCTTCTAGCCTCAGGACCGTAACCCTTCCAGTCTACCAGGAATTGCTTGCCCTCCCTATTACGGACCTCCAGTAGCTTACGGACCTTGTAAACGTCACCCCTTCAAAGAACTGGGGCGGTGGAGGGGCTTGAGGCGGAACAAGTGTGCTCTCACACACCGGCTTGATTCTACTAACGTGAAACGTTGGGTGCACTCTCAAGGTCCTGGGGAGTTGCAAGCGTGCCGGCTTGAGTTGATGACTCTGGACACTGGAAACGGACCCACAAATCTCGGAGCCAGTTTCTTTGAGGCGACATGGAGTGGTAAGTCTTTGGTAGAGAGCCAAACCTTTGGCCTGGACTGTAGGAGGAGCGACCCTGCGATGAGCGTCCGCAACAGCCTTCATCCGAGCTGAACTGGAGAAGAGACTGGCGAGCACCAGCCCAAACTCTGCGACAACGTCTGATCATGGCATGTGCCGATGGAACCATCACCTCTTCCTCGTTGTTAGGAAAAGTGGAGGCTGGAAACCATTGACACAATGGAATGGAGAGAGACCTGTGGCCGCCGTGGGAAGGGTATTGTGGGCAACCTCGACCCATGTGAGGTGGTCACTCCAGGTGGTCTGGTTCGGGAGACGAGACAACGTGGCGTAGTCTCTAGTTCTTGGTTCAGACGCTCCGACTGTCCATTTGACTGAGGGTGATATCCTGATGACAGGCTGACGGTGGCACCTATGAGTCGACAAAACTCTTTCCAGAAGGCGGAAATGAATTGTGGACCCCTGTCGGAAACAATGTCATTAGGGAATCCATGGATCCTGAATACGTGATTCATCATGACCTCTGCGGTGACTTTGGCAGAGGAAGCTTGGTCAATGGGATGAAGTGAGCCATTTTGAAAATCGATCAACCACTGTTAGAACCGTAGTCTTGCCTCTGGATGAGGGAAATCCTGTCACAAAATCCATCGAAATGTGTGACCAAGGACGATGGGGAATCGGCAGCGGCTGGAGCAAGCCCATCTTAACTTGAGATGAGGTCTTATTACACGCACACACCGGACAAGCCGCTACATACTCGGCCACATTTTTCTTCATGGATGGCCACCAGAAACGTTGTTGAATCCTGAACATTGTTCTTGCTACTCCCGGATGGCACGAAAGCACAGATGAGTGAGCCCAGTGGATGACCTTGGAGTGAAGAGCCTCAGGAACAAACAGCAGATTGTTGGGACACTCGCTAGGCGCTGGATTCATGACATTTGCCTCTTTAACGCCTGACTCCACTTGCCAGGAAAAGGCTCCGATCACCCGGTTAAGTGGAAGGATGGTCTTGGGCTCTACCGCAAGTGGTTCGGGATCGTAAAGACGAGACAAAGCATCGGGTTTTGATTCTGAGACCCGGGACGAAAAGAGAGTGTGAAGTTGAATCTACTAAAGAAAAGTGTCCACCTGGCCTGACGGGAGTTGAGACGCTTAGCCTTTCTTATATATTCTAGATTCTTGTGATCTGTCCAGACTAAAAACGGTTGCTCTGCACCCTCCAGCCAGTGTCTCCATTCCTCGAGGGCAGCTTTTACAGCTAACAATTCCTTGTTTCCCGTCATAATTCCGCTCTGCCGTTGTCAACTTCCGCGACAGGTAAGCACATGGATGCATCTTGTTGTCTTCTGCAGAACGTTGAGACAGTACTCCTCCAATTCCTCATTGGAAGCATCCACCTCGACCATAAACTGGCGCTGGGGATCTGGAATGGTGAGTATGGGAGCTGATGTGAATCTATCTCTGAGAAGTTTGAAAGCAAGATCCGCCTGGGGGGTCCACTTGAAGGGAACCTTAGGAGAAGTCAGAACATGCAGAGGAGCAGCAACAGAACTGAAATTCCTAATAAACTTCCTATAGAAGTTAGCAAATCCTAGGAACTGCTGAACCTTTTTCCTGGAGTGGGCCACTGGGATACTGCACTGACTTTCGCAGGATCCATTTGGATATGATTAGGTGAGACTATGTATCCTAAGAAAGACACCTCTTCTGTGTGGAACTCGCACTTCTCTGCCTTGACATATAGCTGATTATCCAGTAGTTTCTGCAAAACTTGGCGGACATGGTTAACATGAGATTTAGCGTCTGGGGAGAAAATCAGTATGTCATCCAGATACACAAACACTGAAATATTCAAGAATTCCAAAACCTCATTCACAAAAGCTTGAAAAACAGCGGTGCATTGCACAGTCCAAAAGGCATTACCAAGTACTCATAGTGACCATTCTGAGTGTTGAATCCAGTCTTCCACTCATCCCTTGTTTTATTCTAACCAAGTGATATGCATTTCTTAAATCCAACTTGGTGAATATCTTGGCCGTTGAAGCAGTTCAAAAGCAGATGACATGAGTGGCAGAGGATAGCGGTTCTTCACCGTAATGTCATTTAGTGGACTGTAGTCTATGCAAGGTCTCAGAGACCCGTCTTTCTTTCCCACAAAGAATCCCGCTCCGGCTGGAGACGATGAAGGACGGATAATCCCTGATTTGAGTGAAGAGGAGATGTATTCATCCATTGCTGTTCTCTCAGGTCTCGAAATCGAGTAAAGTCTCCCCTTGGGAATGGGGCTCCTGCAAGAGATCAATGGGACAGTCAAAATCTCGGTGAGGAGGTAGCGACAAGGCTTTAGACTTGTTAAACGCTTCTTTAAATCATGGTAACAGGAAGGTACCTTGTGTAGATCAGGATAGTCAGGGTGATCTATAATGATCCTACTAGAGTCTGTTGGTGCATTAACAGGTTGCGAGTTCACACCTGCCCTTACAATCCTCTCCCATTCCTTAACTTTCCTGAAGGCCAGTCTATGTGAGGATTGTGGATCTTCAACCAAGGAAACCCCAAAATAATCGGGTGCTGAGTCGACTCAAAAATATGAAATTGCATGCTCTCGGTATGGTCCTTATTTATAGTAATCTGTATGGGCTCAGTGCAATGGGTAACTGTGAACAACAAGCGGCCGTCTAAGGCACTGGCACTAACAGGATGAGATAGCGGGACAGTTTTATTTTTAGCTGTTTGACTAGGCCCCAGTCTATAAGGCTTTCGTCAGCCCCTGAGTCTATTAACACACCCTGGTCAATGGTCTGATTGTTAATACAAATGTCTACCTGAGTAACAGGTCGAGGAGGGAAGTCTGCGGAAACTTGCTCACCAGCGCCTCCTTTTGACTGGTGAGCACGATCTTTCCCGGGCATGAAGCGAGTTGATGACCCGGCTGGCCGCAGTAGAAACAGCAACCTCCGTGACGGCGCTGCCTCTCCTCCAGAGAAAGCCTGGTTCTTCCAAGCTGCATGGGTTCACCGGAGTCATTCGAAGTGTAGTCCTCAGATGGTCCGGTAACATGAGCTGGAAATCCTCCGCTGGGCGCGACCCTCCGAGGCGAATTCTGGAAGCTGGGAATAACATCTCGGTTCGTCGACGCTCCCTCTCTCTTTCAAGACGGTTATCGATCCGGATGGCCACAGCGATGAGGATTCCAGATCCCGGGGTGTCTCCAGTGGAGCCAGCTGGTCCTTTATCGGTTTAATAAGTCCTGTCATGAAGGCGTCACGAAGAGCCGGAACATTCCATCCGCTGTCCGCTGCTGCTGTACGAAACTCGATGGCATAATCAACCACCTGACGGTTGAGCTGACGTATTTGAAACAGTCTTCTGCTGGCCTCCGTAGCAGGCGATGAGTGGTCAAAAATGCGCCTCATAGTCTCTATGAAATCGGCCAATGAGTAACATAGTTCGGTGTCTCTAGACCATTCTGCAGTAGCCCAGGCTGCAGCTCTTCCCGTTAAATGAGACACAATAAACGCCACTTTACCATGCTCAGATAAAAAGGCTGGGTTGTGTTGAAAATGCAGATCACACTGTACCAGAAAGGCTCTGCAATTGAAGAGTCTCCGGAAAATCTCTCCGGAAGAGCCAGCCGTAACGGGAGGAAACAGCCTGACCTGGGTCGTCAGCTAGAGTATTGACAGGCAAATTCTCAGCTGTGGATGACGTCACCGGAGGAGCAGTCTGTTGATGAGTGAAAATTATTCATTTGGGCAACCAGTTGTTGCATCTGTGTAGATAATTCTTCCTGAACCCCGCCTGGCGTCCTCTCAGCTCTTGTATTTCCGGCTGACTTTGTCCAGTTTTTCCTCGTGATGAAAAATCGTCACGCCCTGTACCGACAGAGCGTGAAGCGTTCTTGGGTCGGCTGGGTCCATAATGTGGTCAGTTCGTTCTGTTACGATCTCAGACACTTAGGAAGTAGGACCCAATTGCACGACCGGAGACAGAGATAAAGTATTGGTAAGTACTATATCTTTCGGTTCTGCAGTGAACAAAATGAAAGCGCTCACGTAGTGAGGACTCGAAAACTGTTCAAGACCACAACATAACCCGACCTGATCATGGCAAAAGACCAGACGAACTGACAAGGAACACTGGGAGACAGGGGAATTTAAGCACATGGTAACAAGACACAGGTGGGACCAATCAGGGGCGGGGCTGACACTGATGAGCATAGGAGACAGGTGTGATGACAGGTGAAAACAATCAGGAAGCCTGGAATGAGAGAAAGCGAACATAAATGACCTGAACCTCTCTAGCATATCTGTCGGTGCACAACAGAACCTACTCGTGACGGCTACACATGTGTCACAACCATGTTCCAAAGCTTGTTTCAAGGCCTTGATTTTGGATTCACAAAACAGAATTTTTTCTTTTTTTTCTTTATGCAGCCATTTTGATTTTTAAGGATGTTGACCCTCTGCTGTCTATGTTCAAGTGTTGACACCTGGAATTCATATAGTTAAGCAAACAAATGTTTAGTTATTGTTAATAAACATTTTGTGTTTGAAGAAGTTTGTTTTCTTTAACTGTTGACTTTTCCAAAGAAAACGGTGTACATTTTTTATTAATTTAAATGAAGGCAACGTTGCAAAGAATGTTGAGTGTACTCAAATAATGGGCAGTGAAATTTAGTAACAAAACATTTTAAGTTAAAAGTAAGTTCTCTCAACAAAACATTTTAAGTTAAAAGTAAGTTCTCTCAACAAAACATTTCTCAACAAAAAATGTTAAGTGCTGTTGATGTATGTTTTTAATCTACAAGAACACACAATTTAAAGTTTCTCCAATTTAATATTTTAAGTGTTCTGAACTTAAGTACATGAGTAGATGTAACCATCAAATGCAATTTTTAAGTAGTGTTAACTTAAATACATAAGTACGTCTGAATAGTAATGTTACGTTTGACAAACTTAAGATATCACTTTGAGTGAACTTCTTATCAAAAGTTGACACAACACATTAGCCCTTAGTTGAGTGAACTCAAAAAGGCTTTGCAGCTGGTTGCCTCACTTTTTTAAGTTGACTCAACTTTTTTTTTTTTAGAGTGTATGTATTCTCAGCGTTAGAAACTTTGAATTCACCTGTCTGCTTTATTGTGTGCTTGAATCCACTTGATACCAAATACAAATAATGCAAAGCGCTTGCACCCCTTTAGGGATGAGGAGCATCTGTTTTAACAATGTCATACATAAATCATCTTAGTTATTTGCTATCGAGCAAACTCTCCAACCATGCAACATAATGTGCTTCTAATGAAGGTTCATTAACTTACAATTATGAATTCCATTAGTCGTATGAACATTTTCTGTTGATAAAAGGAAAATAGTGAGCTTGTGTTATGAATGTATAATTTTTTTCTGGAGAAATTAACTAATGTTGGCGCAGCAGGCAATTCCCAAACTGAATGACCCTTGGTCAAATCTAAGCAAGCAGAGTGTGTTTGCCTCAGGATTGTTCAACAGCTTGGGTTGGCTGAGAAAATGTGAGTAGAGAGAGTGCTTGATTAACGCTTCCCACTACCAATGTCATTCACTCAACCTTGAGCGTGGCTCCCAGCTGCTGTAATGTCACCCTAACTGTCAATCCACTGTCAACTATCAGGGGAAAATGTATTAAATTATTGAAAATAATCTACTTTTCATCTGTCTATAGGGCACGTTTTTAATGTGTGTAACTAATCTTGAATAGCAAGGTGATGAATTGGATATGTTTTTTTCATGGCTTTTACGTTCATGCGTATGCTACCAGGTATATGTTATAGGATCACAAGAGTTCTGCCATTTGTTTTTCCGTTTTTTAAATTTCAGTATCTTACATTTGTAGTTTTATGTCAAATTGATTGCGGTCACGTCTGAGTTTGTATTGTACAGGTGTAAAAATAAAAACTGAAAGTTAAGTAGTAAGATCTTCCACACACTGACAAATGTAGTAAAAGGGCAGCCAGTAACATAAGATAGTTTATAATCAAAGTGTACACTGCCACGTGTTTGCCCTGCCTTTCTTGAGTTTTTCGGACATTCCGTCTAAAAGTTTCGAGAGATGTTATCAGGTGGTTCTCACCGAAAAATGCAGCTATGATGCTCACACGACAGTGGAACATAAATGAGTTTTCCAGTTTGACATTCAATTCTGAAATATTCAAACCATGTCTTGACAAGTGAGGCACTTTAAGAGAATTCAAGATAATCTGAGAGGTTGACCATCTGCTTCAGGGTCACGAGAGCTATATCCTATACCAGGGGTCGGGAACCTATGGCTCGTAGACAATTTTGAGTTGAAAAAAAAGAAATTTCCGCCCGCCCCCCTGTACAGCAGAAGTAATGTCAGGTCCTTTTCTTAAAGACGTCTTTGTTCTTTTATTAAACTAAACGTCTGTTATTGATCGTATCTACACAACAGCATGTCATTTCTGTCTCTACGTGTCGCAGTAACACTTCTCGGCTCGCCGTCTCGCGCGCCGCAGAGCTCCGATGCCGGCGTGTGCGCGCATCGGAGCGGACCAAAGAAAGTCACCTGCACCTCCCCCACCCCCGTAGCATCATGCAGCACCAGAAGCCGCATTAAAAGCAAGACATATTTAATTTATTATCCGTTAAAAATACTATATGGCTCTCAATGAAATATATTTGGCTTTTATGGCTCTCCCAGTCAAAAAGGTTCCTGACCCCTGTCCTATACCATAATGCACTGGGGAAGAGGAGGAGTTCACAGATCACCTGTCTATCAAAAACTAAAGAGTGTCAGTCTTACATAAAAAGCCATTGCAGAAAAAACCCGCAGGGCATCCAGAGTTAATGCAGATAATTAGAATAATTCATTAGAATAATAATTGGACGCAGCACTATGCCAGCAGAGAGAGATACCAGTTAAAATGTATTATATATAATACAGTAAAGGCATTAAAAACTTCAAAAATAGTGAGAGATGGCGCGGCAGTGTCCAGTCGCCGTCGCGGCAGCTCCGCGGAGATTGTGCGCTCTTTTAGTTTTTGTGTTTATTTTTAATATTTTCTTTGCCACAAACACATCGGCACTAACAACATACGACGGCAGCACACTTTTGGACATAAACTTTTGCGCAAAACAAGGGTTTTTGTCCACTTTTTCCATCGATCCAGCGTGGCCGGCAGAGATCGTACGAGCGAACCACAACAACAGCAGTGGAGCCGCTACTACGGGAGGCACGAAAACATCGAGGGAAACGGAGCGAATTGGAACAGACTGAGAGTTCAAGCCCACCGTCCACCTCTGCCCAGCATCCTTCTTGCTAACGTCCAGTCTCTGGAAAATAAGATGGATGATTTTAGGGCAAGGATCAGATTCCAACGGGACATGCGGGATTGTAACATCTTTTGTCTGACGGAAACTTGGCTGACCCGCTGGTGCGGATCGAGCCATATGTCCAACCGAGTCCTTCTCTGTTTTCCGTGCAGACAGAACGGAAGAGTCTGGTAAATCTAAGGGTGGAGGGGTCTGCTTCATGACGAACAACATGTGGTGCGATCCCAAGAACATTAAGACTCTTTCTCGTTCCTGCTCGCCGAACCTGGAACATCTGACGATCTCATGCCGTCCATTCTACCTTCGCCGGGAGTTCAGCTCGGTCATCACCACAGCCGTCTACATTCCACCACAAGCGGACACCGACGTAGCACTATCGGACCTACATGATGTGTTATGTCGGCATCAGAACAAGTATCCCGACGCGGCTGTGGTGGTGGCTGGGGACTTTAACAAGGCAAACCTAAAAAAAGTCATGCCGAACTTTCACCAGCACATTACGTGTGCTACCAGAGGAAAGAACGTTGGACCACTGCTATACGCCAGTCAAGAGAGGCTATAAGGCTGTCTCTCTCCCTCCGTTAGGAAAATCAGACCATGCCGCCATTTTTCTGCTTCCGGAGTATAAACATAGGATCGCGGAAGCGGTAGTGACGAGGAACGAATGCGGTGGTCTGACCAATCAGAGGCTGAGCTACAGGACGCTCTGAGTATTGTCGACTGGGACATGATCCAATCCAGTTCCAGTGACGTCAGCGAGTTTATGAGTAGCAATGAGCCTCATAGCAACGCTAACGGACACCATCGTCCCCACGGTAAAAGTTAGGGTCTTTCCTAATCAAAAGCCGTGGGTTGATAGATCCATCCGTGAAGCTGTGAACGCCCGTGCTGCCTATAACTCCGGTCTTGTATCCGGCAACATGGACGAGTACAAGGCAGCGGTCTATGGACTGAGGAGGCGGTGAAGGAGGCCAAGAGGAGGTACCGAGACAGAGTGGAATCACAGATGGAGCAGCGCGACACCAGGCGCCTATGGCAGGGGCTACGGACTATCACAAACTACGCAATGGTGAGTGCCGACGCATCCCTAGCGGACGACCTGAACTCATTTTATGCACGGTTTGAGGCTAGCAACAACAGCGCTAGCTCGCGCTAACAACAACACCGTTAAGCGTAGCCGAGGTGAGTTCTACCGCTGGGGATGAACACACACTCTCTGTGACCGAGCACAGTGTGAGGAGGGCTCTGTTGAGGGTGAACACCAGGAAAGCTGCAGGTCCAGATGGCATATCTGGGCAGTACTGAAGACCTGTGCTAACCAGCTAGCTCCAGTGTTCACCACAATATTCAACCTCTCCTGGCTGAGTCCGTGGTCCCCGCCTGCTTCAAGAGATCCACTATTGTCCCTGTGCCCAAGAATGCTTCTCCAGCATGTATGAATGACTACCGACCGTGGCCCTCACCTCGGTGGTCATGAAATGCTTTGAGAGGCTGATAAAGGACTACATCTGCGCCTTCCTCCCTTCCTCCATGGACCCGCTGCAGTTTGCTTATCGCCCAAACAGATCCACGGATGATGCTGTCTCCCAGGTACTGCACACCACACTCTCTCATCTGGACAGCCAGAGGGGGCTATGTGAGACTACTGTTCATTGATTATAGTTCAGCTTTCAACACCATAGTCCCTCCAGACTGGCGGCAAGCTGATTGAGCTGGGACTGAACACCCCTGTGTGCTTGGATCCTGGACTTCCTGACCGCCAGGCCACAGGTGGTCAGGGTGGGCAGACACACCTCAAATCCCTCACCCTGAACACAGGATCCCCCAGGGTTGCGTCCTCAGCCCCTACTGTACTCCTGTACACACATGACTGTGTGGCCAGGTTCAGCTCAACACCATCATCAAGTTTGCGGATGACACAGTGGTGGTGGGCCTGATCTCCGACAACGACGAGAAGGCCTACCTGGAGGAAGTTGCTGATCTGTCACTCTGGTGCCGGGACAACAGCCTCATCATGAATGTCACCAAAACTAAGGAGCTGATTGTGGACTTTAGGAGGTACAACAACAGAGGACGTACTCACCACTGGGGATTAACGGGACTACTGTGGAGAGGGTGAGCGGGTATAAATACCTGGGAGTCCACATCACCGAGGATCTGACATGGTCAACAAACACAGACACTCTGGTGAGAAAGGCAAGGCAGCGCCTACCACCTCAGGCAGCTGAGGAAATTTAAAGTTTCCCAGAGGATCCTTCAGTCCTTCTACTCTGGAGCTGTAGAGGACGTCCTGACAGGAAGCATCACAGCCTGGTTTGGCAACTGCTCCGCTCAGGACAGGAAGGCTCTGCAGAGAGTAGTGCGTTCGGCTGAGCGCACTATTGGAACTACACTCCCCACCCTGCAGGACTTGTACACCAGGAGGTGCAGAACCAGAGCCGGCAGGATCATGAAGGATCCTCACCACCCCAACAACAGACTGTTTCAGCTGCTGCGGTCAGGCAGGCGCCTCCGTAGTCACGCTGCAAGAACAGAGAGACTGAGACGGAGTTTCTTTCCTCAGGCCATCAGGATTGTGAACTCCGACCTCACCAGGACCCCCACATAGACCCACACAACTGCCCCTCTTAGGCACACACACACACACACACACACACACACTTACTGTAAATATTGTGTTGTTTTTTATTTGTAAATAGTGTGTACTTGTTGCCCTTGCACATTCCTGCTGAGCATTGCCACTTTCATTTCACTGCACACCCTGTGTGTGTATGTGACAAATAAAACATCTTGAATCTTGAATCTTGAATCTTGAATCTTGAATCAGTAATTACAGTTAGACGAATAAAGATGTTAGTTGCAGCAAACCATTCTGTTGAGGATTGTGTTGTTCCATATCCACAAAGATGGCCTCTTCCACTCATCTTTCAAACAATGTCCTCGAGATGTAAATGATCCACAGAGGCTATAATGTGGGACCCCCTCCAGTTAGAGGAAATGAAACTTTTGGGATCAGTGGATGGAAAGGCATATCCACATATCATCATTTAGACACCCTGTAACTATTCCATTTAACAGTCCATCTACTTGCAAATGGCTGTATACATGTATGTATTAACACAGTAAATAACTTGAAAAAGTAATGCATGCACTTTTGGATTATTTTCAGCTCTGAATAATATGAAACCAAGGATTAACCAAAGAATCTCAAAGAGTTCAAGCAGGCTGCAGCCTGAACATAATAATTCAATTCAATTCAGTTTATTTGTATAGCCCAATTTCACAAATTACAAATTTGTCTCGGAGTGCTTTACAATCTGTACACATAGACATCCCTGCCCCAAAACCTCACATCGGACCAGGAAAAACTCCCAAAGAAACCTTCAGGAGAGCAACAGAGGAGGATCCCTCTCCAGGATGGACAGATGCAATAGATGTAATGTGTACAGAAGGACAGATTTAGAATTAACAAATAACATTCCACTTCATCCCAATCAGTTCCTCTCTGATGAATGTTCTGCCATCTTCCTCTTTCTTTCGTCCGTATGCTTACGGACAGGAGACCATTTATCACCCGTTTTAATTCAACATACCCTCATAGTAGGGCAGCGGCAGCTGCAGGGAAAAGAGACGAGAGAAGGAAATCAATTGCCATGGGAGAGATGGAAAAAGACAGAAGTGGAAGAGAAAGGGGATGGAGAGACCCCTCGATTCAGTAGGCTTTATTGGCATGGCATTTGAAATGTGTTGCCAAGTTACAATGTTAAAATACAAACAACAAAACATAAATATATTTTGGGATGAATTCCACCTTTGATGTTCCTGTAGTTGTGACATTGACGATAACAACACAGCCTATCTTCTGTTGCCGTCTGTACATTTTAAATGTCTTTTTTAGTTCTTAAAAGTTACTGTGAGAAGGTAGTCTGCCACCGTATTATCTGTTTGCGGTTAAACATATATATATACAGTAGATTTTTTATTTTTTTTGATGACTGAGTGTGTAATCATTCCAGTAAGTGATGCTATACTGTAATTATATACACTAGATATTCTGAGTGCGAGTATAACTGCTCAAAGGCTGGCTGTGGTTAGTGGTGCCAGAAGGTGAAAGTGCAGCATGCCTCGGGACAAGTTGGCTGAGAGGGCTCATTTCTATATTCAACTCTTGGCAGGCGAAGATTTTATACTGGCGACCGGCAGGGTCAGTCACTGCGACGGGCAACAAAGACGACATAGAAAAGCTGTGGTGTCTTTCACCCTCCTGTTACCTTCGGGTCAATTTGACCCTATTCAATGTTTAACCCTCCTGTTACCTTTATATTTACTGACATATTTTACCCTCTGGGTCAATTTGACCCAGCAATTAAAACCTCCAGAAAATTATTTGAATTAATATTGTTTTCCAAGTTTAAGTGTGAGGTACTTTATGTTTGTTTTTTGACTACCTAAATAGCCCTTTAAATATATAAAAAAGTTGATATTTCTTATATGTTTGACACAGTGAAAAACAGCCTGGGGTCAAATTGACCCCAAAGAAGATAGATAGATAGATAGATATATACTTTATTAATCCCCAAGGGGAAATTTGTCGAGTCAGTAGCAGCAACACACAAGAATAAAATAAAAAACCAAAACACAAAATATAAGAAGGGTTAGGGTGATCTGGCAAGAGGTGAACTGTTGTAGAGCCTCATAGCCGTCGGCAGGAATGTTCTCCTGTATCTCTCCTTGTGACACCGACATTAAACATTGAATGGGGTCAAATTGACCCGAAAGGTAACAGGAGGGTTAAGTCTCCTGCCAGATGGGCAAAGTCCCCCTCCCTGGCTCATAAGAAGAGGGACTCCCTCCTCAGGACGCCTGACAGCCCTGTCTCTTCATTTCTTTAACATGTGGCCCTTTTTCCATTCTACTGGAGACTGATGGAAGTTGTGCCTTAGACTAACTGGCGCTTCGGCGCTGGTCGGGCTGCCCAACAGGCTGGACATAGATTCCAATCAGACTTCTTGATGTCTGCGCCTTTTTCTTCTGACAGATTGGTTAAATTATCCCGACATTGCTGGTGCTAGATCTTTCTGACGTGCTCTGTGGACGGGAGGCAGTCGTTGCACCAACATAATTGATACATGTAGTGCAATGCCAAAGAGATGTTGGACAAGTACAGTATTCAGTTCCAGAGATAGCAACAATATGGGACCGTTTTTTATGGTGTAAAAAAATCCTTCGTTAGATATTGGTTTCGATTTGTTTTCTTGCTGCTCTGTCGTGTATCACGACCAGTCACGCGACAGTGAAAAGAAGCGTTCAAAGAGCTTGAAAACCAAAAGCGACTAACCTTATCTTTTCTTCCATGAATGGCGGTTTCTTGTTACTGTTGGTTACATCCTTGCATTCAACAATCAAATCCATCAGCCTGACTTTGTTTCAGAGTTAGGCATACTTTTTCATTCTGTGGCTCAGCAAAGTTGAATTTTATTAAATTTACTGTTCATGATAAGGACTGTTATTGTTTTCAATCTGACTCTTTGACCTTTATGGAGCAACACATATATCACAACTATGACTCATTACTGTGATGTACCGCATTACAGTGCATTCATTGGCTGGAGTGGGAGGGAATATATTTTTGACTAGACTTGAATGTTATGCCAAAAGTGTAATTATTGAAGCCAATAACTCTTTTTTGTTTGTCGTTTTGTTTTGTTAGTCAACTAATGCTATCAACTAATAATTGCCAAGTTTTTGAATACACATGAGATGACAATACAAACTTGCAGTTAAAAAATAAACAGTTAATTAAAGTAATTAAATGATAGAGAATACTCTCTGAATAAAATACTGAGCAGTAAAGAAATGCCTTTTATTGGTACGTTTCAGGAATATCAACATTTATCTTGCAGCCATTATAAGATCAATGAGCTTCAGTAAATTATATAATTGACAGAAAGAGCTTACACAAAATCAAAAGGGAATATTAAGGTTATTATTATGAAGAAATAAAATAATGTAAGCAAT
Organism: Pseudoliparis swirei; assembly: GCF_029220125.1. Taxonomy (NCBI): domain Eukaryota; kingdom Metazoa; phylum Chordata; class Actinopteri; order Perciformes; family Liparidae; genus Pseudoliparis; species Pseudoliparis swirei. The sequence continues at coordinate 12,887,963 of NC_079389.1, read as the reverse complement.
GAATTTTGAAAGTGTCAGCTAGGAAATATTGGAATAGGCAGGTATATGATATTTTGTCTGGTTGCCTGATTTTTTAATGTAAACTTTACTGATCGGAGGAAATGCTCTGTTAAACTGTGAAAAGGTTCATGGCATCAGTATATGTGTGGTACACGGACAACTCACACATCCCATTACTTTAATTCCTTCAACCTTTCCAGTAACTAACTCTGGTTTACCCGTATGTGTCATTTTCACTGGTTGTTAAAGCTAAATGAGTGACATACAACTGGTTTAGCGCAGTCAATGTTATGCAATGATGGTCAGGTGATTCCCAGATGAGTGCCAGCTACCCACTGCAAAGTGGATGACTGGATCTCAACACCCAACTCCATTTGGCCGGCTACTGCAGGAATACAAGCTGACAGCACTTTCAATCAGCATTCACTTCCACTCAGTTTAAGAAGACTCACAAACTATTAAATAGCAATATCACTTAAACGCCATAGCTGTTGTGGACTGGGGGAGGACGACATATCAGGCCACTTACACACACAACTTCAACACACTGAAATGCATTCACTACCCCCCCCCCCCCCCCATCCCACGCCTTCGCCTGCTTTGCCCCCCCAGGGTGACAGGACGGGTCTGTGTCCGTCGCCGTGACGGCTGACGGACCGGGCTGGCTGCTTGTCGGTGCTGGTTACCTTCTGCCCCCAATGGCGGGGCTATCGCTCAGTCTTTGGCTTACCTCCCCTCCCCCCCTTCCTACTCGTTGCAAGTCATGTCTAAGATGTATGTGCTTATGTGCAATGGTGTTTTTGTTTCTCCTGCTCCCACACTGTACCCCTCTAGGGGCATAGTCGGGGGGTTGCTTTTTCTTTTTCTCGCCTCTCTTCCCTCATGTTATGCTATAATTTTCATCCACCCTTTCCAAGATGGCGCCGCAGACGGCGCCTCGGTGTCTTGGTGCGCGATTGTTGCACCTTCCGCCAAAGAAAGTTCCTCGTTTGTTTGTGAAAACATTCTTGGCAATAAACCTGTTTCTGATTCTACAGGCTGACACATTTAAAGCCACACCTCTACAATATGAATCAATTCGATCCGAAACATGTGTCTCATTATGGCTTGCAGAGGGGAGAAGAGACCCATTATAGGGACATTTCCACTGGACATTTGATATTGTGAAGCTATTGGCATGGCTACATGGATGGTAATGTTGGTACTTTGGTCAGTTGATGCAGCAGCACCGCTTCACTGCCATATTCTCTTTTCTCTGAAAAGCAACCTCCAGGACCCAGTCTGTTTGATGGTGATGCATTCTATTTGAATACTGAACACCATCAGGCAGAGTTCCACCTCCACCTTATTTCCGAACAACATGTTCAGTATGAAACAGAGTGACATAATGTTAGAGTTAATTCAATCTTGAAACCCATCAGTTATCGGTCCAAATTCAAATGGGCTTCTGGGGGCACGGGGCTATATTTCTGGTATATAGTTGCTTGACAAAATTAAAAATAAATAACATGTATTGTAATTTCTCATTCTGTACAGGCAAGAAGCTATTACACTTTGCATGTGGCCACTTTTCAGAATATGAGTGTTTCATTCATTATATTATTTCTCTTATTTTAAATACAAGGCAGTTGGTCAAGGTTAATGGGGGAAAAGCCATCCAACTATACACCAGGGCATACAGTGGTTTCCAAGGCCAGCCCACTTAATGTATGGCGTGTAATGTATTGATGTATGAACTCCAGAGAAGACAAGAGTAGAGACATCAGGGATGACTGCTGTTGATGGACAGAGTTGCTTACATCTGCAGCTGGTGTTATCACATGGCAGCTTATTGTGTCGTTACTCTACCGACCCCCCAGTTTAATCTTTACTAACAAATTCTACAATTACATGTAGAATCTTGAGGCCACGAGACACAATTTGGGTATTGGAAATGTTATGGTTTCCGTTAGTTTTCCTTGTTTTCTTGCCACCAAAGACTTTACATTGTCAGACTGCTTCGGGTTTGAGAGCTGCCAATGAAAGGCTAAACGTCTTTAAGCAGTCTTGTCGGGATGGGGTCCAAGAGACAGGTAGACGGTTTAGAAGTAGAAACCGAATAACCAACAATACGTGGATTGTGTGAACAACAAAACAAAATGTTAATAATAGGAACAGCTTGCTTTTTCATCACTCTAAGATGTTTTAACTCTACATAGTGTGCATATATTGATTCATAATTTGCAAAGCAAGACATACTGAACAGTATGTTTGTAGATGTATACATTTGGTTAAAATGATGCAGTGCAATGACCAAAGTTAAGTTAGTGTAAAACCATGTCTTAGAGTAAGGAATGCAAAAGATGAAGAAAGAGATCCATTTGATTGTGATTTATATTTTACATCCCTATTACCTCTATCATTGACCTGAACCCTCAAAACAGTATGTAACAAAATCAATGTATCGCTGCTGTGAGGGCAATGGGTTGTCACAGCACAGAAAAACAACTGCACTGAAGGAGAAAACCAAAGAATGCAGCCCCCCCCCCTCCACAGACACACACGCACACACACACACACACACACACACACGTGCTGTATTGATAATTAAAGTACAGTCCACAGTGCTTGAAAAGAACATCACTGAAATGACTGATGACTGCAATCACAATCTCAGAAAATAAACAAGCTCAGCAAAACACAATAGAAGTGGTAAAGTAGAAGGGTCACGCAGAGCAGACATGCTTGTGGTAACCTGTGACAACAACAACACATCGGGGTGTGATGTGCTTGTATGTTGTGTTACGCCAAACATTGCATAGAACCAAACCAACATACTTTGTGGTTGAGTGTGGCTCATTACATTTTGTCCTGAAAAGAGAATCAGAATAACTGATCGACTAAGGAAGTGACCTTTCATATTGACACACATTAATTTATTACTAGGCTAAGGTGTAATTGTATTCTGTTCTGACTCAGAGACGCCTCGTTAATATAACAAATATATAATCTGCTCCTATGGGGGAGTTGTGAGGCAGAGTGTGAAATTAATACTTCTCTCTTCTCTGGGGTGCAATAAATAAAGTCCTTAGTTTATCAAAAGCAGAGAGCCCTCCTGCTTGCTTATCATTGCACTCACCCACACAATTAAAAAGGCCATGTGTATGTGGGTATCAAACTGAGAAAGTGAGAATAAATCACAACATTTTTGAAAAACAGTTTTGTATTCGAGGCTGATTCATGGCTCACTTTCTTATTTCAAAGCGGCAAACATGGTACGGAAACAAAGACAAAACGAGTGTAAAGGTCTCGATTGCATCTCTGAGAATAACTGTGTGTTGCTTCAATTGTTAAAGACAGTGTAAATGGTAAAAGGAATACATTTTAGAATCAAGATGAGAAAGAAAAGAAATAAATGTCCATACATTATGAAGATAAGGACATACATCTGGGATCTAATGTTGTAGAACTCGTGGCCTTGTTTATGCATCCGATGCAAAAAGGGAAAGCATTTGTTAACAGAAACGCTCGCGAAATAATGTATGGCCACCAGTCATGGTTCCAAATGGCAAGCAAATAATGGACTGGTTTAGTTTCTTTTCCTGTTGAAAATGCTATTGACTTCTAAAATAATTGCTTCTAAATAAGAACAATGCATCGACAATTAGAGATGCACCGATCAGGTTTTTGGTGCCGATCACCGATCACTGAAATCAGTATCTGCCGATCCGATAATACCGATCACTGATCACGGTGTCGATTGAAGCATTCTATTTATTGTGTAGCATTATTGCCTAGGACTATGAGGAAATACATATATAAAGCAACTCAAACATTAAAGAAATTACCGATTTCTTTAAACATTTAGGACTTTTACTTTGAAAAATGTCCTAATTGATACATGAAAATTGTTTGATTGCTATTGTAGGGGATTTCAGATATGTATGGAACACATCTGCATTATTCATTTCCTGTAACTCTTGGGGAAATCTATTTACAGGACTTTTCTTAACATACAAAAGTCGGACTTATTTTTATAAACTCTTCCTTGGTACAGTAAAAATGTTTTAATGTTAGCATAATTTAAGCTAAATCTCAGAAACGATCTATAAAGACACAAAATCAGTTCATTGTTTACTTTTATATGTTAGTGTTTGATTTGTCGACATCTTATTTTGAAAAACGGATGTTGTTTCACGTGGTTCTTTCCGCTACCTTTGCAAAAGCGGATGTTGTCACTTAAATCCTTCCGCTAACTTTATCAAAACCCTCGCGTGCTCCCGATCGAATGCGTGTACCGTGAACATCAGTCTATAGAGGCAGACATGTGAGAGTCGGCTGAGTCGACCCAGAGATTCAACTCGGGGGACGGGGACGCCGCTCGGTGGTGAGGATCCCCTCTGACCTCTCACTCTGCGGCCCTCGCCGGGCGCATCGTCTCCGTTGCGATGCGCCCGGCGATTGAAAGGTCTGATAGTTCTCACAGATGTTACGTCATCTGATCGGCCGTTTTGAGAAAGCCGATCAAAACCGATAATGGGAATATTGGCCGATATGGATCGGCGCCGATCAGATCGGTGCATCCCTATCGACAATTATGTGTAGGTACTAGCTACTTAACTAGCTAGTACCTACACATAATTGCCGTTTGTCAGTTTCCTCAGATATCAGCTGTAACTCCATGTAAACTGTCCTCGTTTAATTCAGTTTCTGCTGGGACTTTATCCAATTTCTCCCCCGAGATACTCACTACCCCATGCAGAAATATCAAGAGGCATAATAGTGATGAAGACTATGCAATGCAAAAAGAATGCAGCTCTTTAGCAGAGGCGTTGGCAGGGATTTAATGAGGAGGAGAGTGTCCAGTATCGGCCAGTGTATTTAGGAATAAGAAAGATGTCACCAAGTGCCGATATTGTGCAACTTGAGATGTGTTCTTCAACTGAATAGCACACTGGCACAATTAATTAGTAAATGAGTTCATGGTTGCCAGCAGCATGGTATAGACTGGCATAGCATAGATCTTTTTCATGGCAGATATTTTCACAGGTCAAACAACTTTAGTGCTTTTCCCGCTTTAACAAGTGAAAATGGCCGCTGCCAAAGGGTCGATCGAAAGCCTCTCAAATTGGGGCAGAAAAGGGTTGCATTTGGCCTCAGAATATGAGAACACAAGTTTCTGTGCGCTAATGCATGCTTGTGATTGGAGGAGAGTTTTAACCGAAGTCTCGTAGAGGGCTCTGCCTGTGCTTGTACATTTCTTTATGCTTTAATGGTAACATGGTCATGACCTTGTCACCGCTCTCACGAGGAAAAGACTAGATTGTTGACTTCTGGCCACTGTAACACCAAACAATCATTGTTATGTTCCTTTCATCCTTTCTCTCTTTCCCTTTGTAGAAGGAGATAGATTGGTTGTTCAAGGGAATGGAAAATAAACACAAACCCTGATATAAATCCTGAAGCAACAGGATAAGCCCTGCATGGCTCATATTCTGATTCCTCCCCGGTGTCTGAGGGAGAGGAACCACAAGTCCTTCCTTCCTGCTGCTGTCAGGCTGCACAACAAACTGCAGTAGATCGCTGGAGATCCTGGCAAACTCAGCACTTTACTTTGTTTTCCCCCTGTATATTTAGTTTTTAGTATTGTGTTTTGTGTTTCATATTTCTTTTCATTGATGCTCTGATGTGCACCGCTGCTATGATTTTTGAAATGTCCCCACTGTGGGACAAATAAAGGAATATCATATCATATCAACTTCGTGTAACGGATTGCTCATCTTTATGATGTTTGAATTTGTATTTAATTCTGACCGAACAAGCTTTGCTCCCTTATATCCCAGTACCATGTTTTGAAACATCCTGTTACACATCCCCATCCTCCAAGCAGAACCAAAAATCCAGGAGATAAGCTGACCTTCAAGCACAATTTGTTGCAATACTGTGACACTCATAGCTAAATAGCTATCAAAAAAGGGGTGGGAAGCTCACCTGGCTCTTTCTTCCCAGTGACTCAGACACACCGGAGGCCAGCTCTTGTTGGGGACTAATTTGGTAGGCTCTCCTTTCTTGATAAATGTCTAAAAGCATGATTTTTTAATAATGACATTATAGAAACATGATATATTATTTTGAATTAAATAGCATAGCATAGCATTTAATGAAAAATTTGTTATTTATCAATCTGGTGTGGGACGACAACTTGGAGTGATTGCTTCGGCACTTCAGCCAAGAAATACGATTCTAGTCATCTGCACATTTCCAACTGGGGTCGGGGGCCGTGTCCCAGCCGAGAAAGGGATATCTACTTTTACAATGTTTTATCAAATGTTCTCGTCAAGGTTCCTTTTGTATATAAATGTGTTTTTTATTTTTATTTTTAAACAAAGCCATTAGAGGAGCCAACCACTGTTTTTCCCTGACCGACTGGATTTTAGTGTCCTTTTTCAAGGTCAATCAAATGGGCCTTTTCTGTTAATTCTTTTCTTGTGGGGCTTTGTGCTGTGCTGAAGGGGACACAGTGGTAGAATAGCAATCTTGCATGGGCAATTTGATTTGTTTGGTGCACAGTGGTAGTTTACTCGTCATAATTTGACCACATATAACAGGGTGACTGTGGGTAAGTGGTTAGCAGATCCGTCTTTCAATCAGGGGGTTGGCGGATCAATCCCCACCCTAGTTGATCTGTCCTTGAGCAAGACACTTAACCCTGAATTCCTCCCTGTAGCTGTGTCTATGGTGTAACATGATTGTAAGTGGCTTTGGATAAAAGTGTCAGCTAAACTACATGTAATGGAAAAATTTACTTTTTATTTTGCTCTACACCGTCCTCCCTAATGGTGCAGTTTAGCCCCATATTGTGTACTTTCTTGCCTGTTTTTATTTCTTTTTATTTATGTATTAAATGTATAATCTACTGCATTTAGACTTATTGAAACGTACTTGTTGAGTTTATTATTTCATTCATGGTCAATACTCCATTTTATTCTGAGTCTTGTGCGTTGAATATCACTGGGTCACAGTCTTATTTCAGGACAACGTTCTCCATGTGTGTTCACAGAAATCTCTGGCTAAGATTTATGCTTACACTTTTTAAGACAACTGCATGGTCATACACGCTAGAATGTCTTTGAATATTACAGAGCAAGATGTGTGACTTTTTTTAGTTTAATACACACTCCGTCAGTGCTTCCGTCCAAGGAAGCGCTGCCTCAACGGTCAATCGTCATCAAGAGAAAATGTATGTGAATATTCATCCTAGAATTACTTCTAATCTGTTGTTTCCCCGAGTTATATCCATGCTTACTCGAACAAATGGTTGTATACTGTCTCTTGTAGCATGCGGGTTCCCAGGAGGGCAGTTTATTCCACATGGACCCCTGCCCTCCAAGCTGACTCCAAGCCATCCGGAATCAGTAGTTTAATCTCCATCTCCTGGTCATAATAAGCGGCTTTATTGTCCATGAAACAATTTTAACCTCTGAAATGCAGACAGTTAACACTTCTCCCCACTGCACCAAACAAATCTTCAAATTGCAGTATATGTTGTCAAAGCAAGGAACAATACTCTGCATTATTGATTATTTGACAGTAATAATTTGGTTGTCATTTTGATATTCACAATTGCAGTCTGCTATACTATTTTATACAAACCATTATTTAAGTAGGGCACAGAAAACAATATTATTTGTGGCTTTTATTCCATCGTTTATTTTTCAAATATCTTTAACAATGACTAATTTCCTGTCATGATCTTTCATTATTGAAAGTTACATTAGTTGCTTTGATTAAACTCTAATTAAGGCTGAAGAAAATTTAATGAAATCCAATTTAACAACATAGCACTGGTTTTCCTTTCCATTACTAATGATCCATTGCCTTTCCTATATAGAAGGGGAGCTGGAGGGCCATAGTGCAAGAGAGCAAGCAGGTCTCATCACATCAGCATCTTCTGTTGTGATGTTGTTCCCTGGGTTATTATATCAATCCCTAATAATTAGTCAAAACTATTCGCTAAGTTGCAGCAATGACACAAGCCCAACTCTTTTGTCAACTGCAAATGCATTTATTGCACCATGGGAGTTCATTCAATGGTTAGTGGAATTTGGCAGGCAAGGACGCATACTTTCATAAAATCCAACAAAAATATGTCTATGAGTATGACATGCTTGCTGAAGAGCGTGGAGGATGGAACACAGGATTCGGGTAGCTGAGTCCTTATTGGCCAGCGATCCGTAAGTACATTTTCAGTGGCCGAATAGTTGCTTGTGATTGGAGGAGCAATACATCTAAAAATGCATCCACTGGCTCATGCATATCTATATTGCAGGTTTAGAATGAAAGCAGAAAGAAATTACTTTGATCAAAATTGCAATTTAATTTATCCAAATGTCAAAAATATGGAAAAGCCATTATTAATATTCAACATAAACTGGACACAGCATAGCACATTCACATACTGCTTGATACAGTTGATGTTGGTTTGTTTTTTACAATAAGCACTATCTTTTTCCTAACCAAGATGGGGTTCATTCATTTTCTTCAGCCTTTTCAAATCCTTTTGACTTTCTTGAGGTTGTTGAAATTGACTCCCAAATATGACACAACAAGATTATTTCTACTTTAGAGTTGTGTGTTTAGAGAGTGGTGCTTAATTTTCTCTTAAATTATATTTGCATGAGCACATCAATCAGAAAACCGCTACATTTTATTTGGCCTTTGGGCCAGCTATTCATAGCAATATTAGTCTTGAATTTCAACCGCAAAAGTGTCTGACAGCGGGAAGGATGCTATTTGAATTGTATTTAACCTAAATTGCTCTTTGCAAGAAAGAGCAGGAAGAAATGAGGATTCTTTTTAGCGTAGGAGCTTAGAAAATCCAGCTATTTTACCCTGAAACTTGATCAAAGATTGAGGTTTCCTTATTGGTGACTCTTTGAGTAATCCTTTTATTTTTCAGAGAACCAGAACACATGCACCTCTTTTAACAGAGATAGCTTGAAAAAAAAAAATGTAACTATCAGAATCATTTACAAAAATATGTCACAATCATATTAAAAGTCATATCACATTTGCAAGCAAAGGGTCAGTGATTGCTCCAAATTGCTATACAAGTATATTAAGAGGTTATCAATTGAAAATAACTAATCTTTGCAGTTTATTGAAGCATTTGACAGTGCTGCTTTGTCAATGTGACAGACAGGGGAGAACTAGTGTCATAAATATAGAGAGATAGACACAGGAAAAAAAAATAGGCACTAGTAGCTGATTGACGGCATGAAAACTTGTTTATTGTCGGTCTGCAGATGAATGCTGGTGCACCGCAGGGCAGCCATTCTCTTATGCTGGTCAGGTAGCATGCTCAATTTCCTAACCTGTCAGCACAGACAAGCTAAACACAGGGCTTTTTGACATTGCCATTTTACATCGCTCATTCTCACTGACAACTCCAATCGAAAGGAGGCTTGACATGGTGTCATTCCCAGTGGGGCTCCCTCGTAACCCATGTGCTCTGCTTCGAGTTTGACAGAGAGATCAGTGCTGTCTATGGTAGCTTTATTTTTTCCAGGTATGGAGAGAAAAATGTCACTTTTGGCATTCATGCTCAAGCGTACGCCATCTTTGCTTCTAATCATTCTTTGAATTCAGATTTTATTTCTTTGTGTGAAGGTCATGATTTTGCTTGGGAGAAAAAGATACAGATATTGGAAGTTGATTTCAATCCATCATCTGTTTTACAAGACTATATATAAGATACAAGGCATTTAGAGGAATAATTTGACTTTTGGGTAAAAAACGCTAATGGAGAAAAGCTGAACTCTGGCCTGTGCTCATGAGGTTAAGGCAAACCTTGAGCCGCTCCATGATCTTTGTAGTAATCTGTGTGAGGGGGCTCCAAAGACCTGGCAAGACCCAGCGATGCAATGCTTATTAGAAAGGGACTCCAAGGAGAGCATGGGCTAATCATATCCCACAAATGTGGTTGAGTAAGGTGAACAAAGGATGAATCTTAAGAAGCATTAGAAACAATCCTATAATTAGGAAGTAGGCCTAAAGTTATTTTATATTCTGTTGAAATGACATCTCAGTTTAAAATAATACAAATAAACAGTCTCAACCAATTTTTTATGATTATGGAATGGGTCATTGTCTACACTGAATACTTTTGGCACTTTAAGTACTATTTTTATGACTACTTAAGATTGCACTTTTACCTGAAAGTAAATATTATTGTTGTCTTGCTCCTTCTCTCCGCTCGCGTTCCAGTCCTGAAGCTGTGAATGGCTATCTCTTAATAGGTCGACTATGCACACAGTGCTTTTACAATCCTAGACAATCCACGTAGTCTCAGTGGCATACAACGGCAACTACCCCAGAGGGGGCAGGAAGACCTACAACAAAGGCCCAGTAAGTGTGAACAAAAAGGAAACCGTAATGCTTACGAAGTGTTTGGGCTCAGTAAGGAGTAGAGACCAGTGGACGACTGCATCACAGCTCTGTCATTGGGAAACACACGTACAATTCTACCTGACTAAATCGCAAAAAAGGCTTCAGCATAGTATTATTCATGACCTGAGTATCATGATATGCATCAAAATAATGTTTTCTGTGGGAGGCAAACTCAGAGACACATTAAATATGATAAAAACAGCTGATTTCTTGGAATATACAGGAAGTAGCATTGCTTTCATTTTCATAGTTCTGTCGAGCTTTTATGGACAGAATAGACGGTTTAATCAGGAATTAGAGGCGTATCTACCATTGCAACCGTTGCAGCTGGTTTCCACATCTGTGCATAGGGGTGTTGCGAGTCTGCTCCACATTCACTATACCATTGTGGGGGATCTCTTTTCAGCCAAGAACCTGGAGAGGTCCCAGCACGGATCCGGCACAAATCTGACTGGGCCCCATCACAGCTGCCAGGACAATGACCACTGGCTTCATCTGTATAGACTTTAGCAATCATTGAAGAGGAGCAGTTATTATGAAGAGAAGTGCACTTGTTCAGTAATGCAAGACACATCAAGGAACAGGAAAAGTAAAAAAGGAACAAAACATGTATTTTTATCACTGTTCCACTATGGAATAATGCAATACACCTGATAACATTCAATGAGTGCATTTTGGGATAACATTTGGACCATAGAATTGTGAAACAATACACACACACAAAATAATTGAAGCATTGTCTGTTTTGTAGCAATAAAGCAAGAGGGTTTTCTATATGTTGCCCCATTTGTGTCGCATACCATCAACTTAGGAAAAGCCAAAACTTGAGTTTGTCTGTAAGCAGTTCAACCACCAGCTAACCACAAATAAAGAGTGTCCTTTCAATTATTTGACTTCCAAGGGCGTAAGAGCAGGAGGCATGAGGAGCAAGGAGGCCTTGGCTGTGTGCAGAGGGACAAGGCAACTGGAATGATTTCAATGAACAGCCAGACGAGTGGATGGAGGAAGCAAATCAAATGGCCCCTAGGGTTCAGGGAATTAGCTGGAGCATTTCCCATTATGACTGTAAGGGAAGATGGGGCATATATATATTTATATACACTAACGTTCAAAAGTTTGGGGTCACTTAGAAATGTCTTTATTTAAAAAAGAAAAGCACTGTTTTTTCAATCAAGATAACATTAATCAAAAATACACACTATACATTGTTAATGTGGTAAATGACTATTCTAGGTGGAAACGTCTGGTTTCTAATGAAATATCTCCAGAGGTGTATAGAGGCCCATTTCCATCAACTATCACTCCAGTGTTCTAATGGTACATTGAGTTTGCTAATCGCCTTAGAAGACTAATGTCTGATTAGAAAACCCTTTTGCAATTATATTAGCACAGCTGAAAACAGTTATGCTGGTGATATAAGCTATACAACTGGCCTTCCTTTGAGCTTGAAGTTTGAAGAACAAAATTAATACTTCAAATATTAATCATTATTTCTAACCTTGTCAATGTCTTGACTATATGTTCTATGAAATGTTCAATTCATTTGATAAATAAAAGTGTGAGTTTTCATGGAAGACACAAAATTGTCTGGATGACCCCAAACTTTTGAACGGTAGTGTGTATATATATATATATATATATATATATATATAGAGAGAGAGAGAGAGAGCGAAGAGGGGGATATATATATATATATAGTATGTACAAAGAGAGAGAGAGAGAGAGAGTTCAGACATGGGCATTAGATGGACTCCTCTGCAAATAATTTGTGCAAGCAAAACCTATGTAACATTGGCCATATCTGAAAATGGATATGTTGTCCAAAGCCGCTATACTTGATAAGGTGTGCATTTAGACACCTCCTTTACCGGATGTAGGTGGCCTGTGTGTGTGTGCTTTGACACTGGCATCATATTCTATTTGAGAATAATTCAATGAGAGGCGTGGGTACGCTATCCCGCCGACACTGCCTTCTCTTCATTGACACAATGTTTCACTTCACCTTCTCTGAGAATGAGCGAGGTGGCTAAGCTGTTTCTCATCATCCAACCGTTTAAAATAAGTGCTGCTGCAGTGGTGATCACTAGTGGGACGTTTTGGCAGAGAGCTGTCGGTAGTGGGCTGTCGTGGGATGCTGATCTACCGTACACCAATGTGATACTGACATTATAATCGACAGACGAAGATGGTGCCTCAGTCGGGGTGACTGGACACAGCAGTGGGTCAATGGTGTTCTGGAGCCATTTCTTATTGTATCGCATATAGCAAGTTTCGAAGCATGGATTCGAAGAAAAGCGTCGTAGAAAAGTGTCTTAGAAAAGCATCATAGAAAAGCGTCATAGAAAAGTGTCGTAGAACAAGCTAATGGTGTTATTCCACTGTTGCAGTCATCAAATCTTGATTGCTCAACACTGCTCTCTCTGACGGGACATGACGGGCACTGATGAGGCTCTTGAAGCGACAACCCCATCTGTAGAGATGAGCAGGGGCCGAATGTGTGCTGATGATTGGATATGATTACGCATTGAGTCCAGGAGAGGGTGGAGCCTGCGGGAGTTGGAGCTTCACCTCTCCTGCATGTACACACACACACACTGACACACACTCTTCTTGTAGTAATGTAAAAATGAAACATTCGCATGGCAATGATACATAGCACTGTCAGATACAAGCAGTAATCCCAGTAAGCATGTGTCATGCTTTCATTTGAGAGGATTTTGGAGATTTAGAATCACTATGAAAAATTTGAATCGTCTTTAGCTGAAGAGGCACAGTGATTTTTTATAACCATCAGAGAAGAGAACTGAAAAACAGATTTGAGACTATAGCAGCCCCGATTGTAATATTCAAATTTATCCCAACATACTGGAATCCTCATGAGATCAGAGTCAAAAATGGGCAGGCTAGAATACAGCCATAATGATAGGACGGGAATCAAAAGATTTCTATTCTTTCATATTGCATTCTCTGCACCACTTCCCTGTGGATTTTAATGTGCTAAAAAAGACTTCCCAAGCCTTTCCAAATAAATCACTTTCCCCAGCAGCTATTGTTTATTCCCGTCAGATGTGCTTTATGTGGGAATAAATGAAGTTCTCAAAGATATCAGTAGAAAATTATAGACAACTACTGTGTGGTTCATCTCTCCTGGCACATACAGCTGGAGATTAATAGCCTGCAACTTTCCTTTTAAATGAAATGTTGTCTCAAGAGAAAATAAGGTGAAACTATTCTACTGTGCCACACTCTGAAATACAACTTCTATTTTAAATTAACAACCTCTCAATGACCTTGTTCGGCAACTTCAGAAGAATGCATATGGAATGCAGATACACCACATGAAGTCCATAGAAAATGACTTGAAAATGCATATAAACTCAAAAACATTCATTGAATATTAAGTACTTGTGATCAAACAGACAGAGACAAATGGTTGACATTAACGGCTCACAGTTGACCATATGTTCGAGTGCAAGTTTGGTCACATATTCTAAAAACAATAATACATTGTAAATGAAATGACCACACCCTGATTGTGGTGTCAACACAAGGTACTTTATTGTTTAAAGATTGTGATACTGTTTACTGTATGTCAGGATCCTCGATGACCAGCACAAGACAAAACAATTCTGGTATTTTCATGAGGGGAAAAACTATGCAAATGCTTGTAAACTGTGCAGTGATTCTCGAAAAAAAACTTGAACTAACACATTATACACACATTATACTTTACATTGATGAGAGGAAGAGACCTTGAACAGCGTGTACGTTGAGGCCAAACGCATGTTTTTGAATTTTCAGGAGGGAACTGGGAATCATGATTTTTTTTCTGCTTCAACAACCTGATCTCGGTCCCAACAGACGATTGGTCAGTGCTCCTCGGCATCAGATACCGTCTCACTGTCCTTACTTCAAACTCCCTGCATCAATTTCAGATGGTCAGAACGAGATACTGTAGTCCACACAGGTGGGAAGTGTATGGGTAAAATAAATAAATAAATATTAAGCGGTCATGTGCGAGGATCTCAAAAACTGGATGTCTATGAAACTTGAGTGAATCCATGAATTTCAGAGAGCACCATTCAACACTGATTCCCTTTTCTATATAACAATCTGAAAGAACAGCTTTCTGGGAAGACATTTCCATTAAAGCTAAGGCACAGATTAAAGGAGCTGGCAGGATTGCATTCACCGAAATTGTAACGTTACCTGTATTTCATATGATAAATAAATTGATCGACTTTTTTGGATGGTGAAATTATATCGGTAGTGTTGTATTATTTACATGTTGGCACTGCCGTACCACCGGGCAACTGGGCATAACAGGACCACAGGGTTAACGTTAGCCGGGTAGCAGCAGCCTAGCTTGTTAGCCGTAGCTAGTTCGGCCGTTCTTCAGCAACCAGGTTTCATTTGGCCTGCTTCAGCTTCACACAAGCTCCTCCTTTTTACACACATTTTTGGATTAGCCATGATTTAGCCTGTTTCGTCACTGCCAATATGCCAGCAGCAGTAGCGAAGTCTTACACTTTAAGCTTCCTTCTAGCGCTTCAGTAATATCACAGAGACTACTTCAATGTTTTTGACATGCTATTGTAGAAACCGATACGACATTCATACTACCTCATCCATGCCAAGTCCAAATCTGAAATAACAGGTGTAGCCTACCTAAA
This sequence comes from Pseudoliparis swirei, assembly GCF_029220125.1. Lineage (NCBI taxonomy): Eukaryota > Metazoa > Chordata > Actinopteri > Perciformes > Liparidae > Pseudoliparis > Pseudoliparis swirei. The sequence continues at coordinate 12,872,862 of NC_079389.1, read as the reverse complement.
GCATCGTAGTTTGAAGCTTAGGTCGGTAACCAAGTGTCTGTATTTAATGAGTTTGATGTGAGAAATTAACATTTATTTTAATTTCTGGCATATGATCCTCATTATTGACATTTGAAGATTCAAATGGAGATACCACACCAAACTTGTAGTTAAACCTTTAAGAAAGAAACTTTTAACTGAGTTTTCACATCATTTATTGTTTCAGCAATATCCAACTGACAGATGTATATCTTTTTTTCTTTAAAAATATCTTTTTTTCAACTGGCTGTCCCTCCCATCTTTGATATCCGTAGTGCACATCCACAAGAGTATTGGTTTTCTGGTAACATTTTGAAACTCTATCCATTTATATTTCTTGACAGTATCTACTGTAATATCTCCCAAATCAAATAAATGTCACCATTCATCACACAAACCAGTCTGTTCTGATCTTAGAGGTAGAGACAAATGTGATTCACTTTGGCTTGACATCATCTCTCAACATTGTAATCTCTAACCGAACTTCAAGGTTAATATTTTTGGTCCACATTCTACACTGTTGTATATTATTTATTGTCAGAACATATCAGCAACTGAAGATAAAGTAAATACTTAAATCATTGCTTCACCATTTCTAGTATTGATGTAGCATATGTAGGACTCTAGGATAAGAACATCTTATGTTCAGTATTTATACCACAGCAAGAATTCAAAGTTTTATTGTGCACATTGTCTCTATGCATTTAAAACAAATTATTATATTGGCACTTCTCCAGTTTTGAAACTTTATTCTCAGCTACTTACAGGAAACACAACTATTTGGTTAGGTTTCATAAACAATCGAATGTATTGCTTGGCATTTTTGTATCCCTGAGGAGGTTGATTGCATTTTGGTGTCAACTGGCATTGAAACACGATTTTATGTTTAAAAAAAAGAGTTTTCAGTTTATTGTCACACAATGTATAATTTGGCAATTTTACAAGCACGCAGCCAGATTTTACATAACAGAACTCTATGATCTACGTTTTTTGGTGTCATTAAACATAATTGGAAATAAGCGGTATCCCTTTAAGGTGTTATTAGTTGAGTTTAGTGTACATTTGTTAAATCAGATTCAAAAGATCTGAATCCCAATCATATCTTTAAAAATAAAGTAGGGCTGTATGGACCAGCAAGCTTGGTAGTGATGGCTGCACACAATGACAGCCTAGTCTTTACACGGTGTATAGACTATGGGCAACTAAGACCATGACTTTCCCTTCAGCCAAATACATTAATACTGTAAATATCCCCATGAAAGGTTTATTGTTTTGTGTTGATTGCCTGTTTTATCTGCTTTATTGGTTTTTGATGTATGCCTTTTATATTGTATTGTTTGAATAATGTATAGACATTTTAATCTACTTCCTCTTTATAGTAAAATCTGACTTTTATTTTAAGTTAGAATGCAAACTTAGACAGATGCGCATTTTTTACAAAGTTATATAGTTTTAATTGACCCGTATGAGGCTAAAGGTGCGTTCACACCAAAAGCGATGCGATTTTTTCGCGCGACTGTATCCCATGAAAGTCAACGTACAGACGCGATATTTTTCCAGTTGGCGCGTTTGGGGCGACGCGTTTACAGCGGTGCGTTTTTAGCGGCGCAATTTCCGCCCCGAGTTGAAATATTTCAATTTTGAGGCGGTAATCTCGCAACTCGGGCCAATCAGCTCTTGTCCCGCCACTGTTGAATCAGAACAAGACGGACAATAATGTTATGAACACAATAACAGCGTTTAGATGTTCCACTCTCGTCGCGCTGGAAGCGGAAGCCTTTCAGATGTAACAGTAACTTCATCGATGAAAGTGACCGAGCTGTATGAGCCTACGGGTGATGTCATGAACCCAAACACGAGGGTGTTAGTGTGTGGGATGTCCACAACAAATATAAAGCATAACTAGTGGTTACTTATTCCGTGGTGGATGAAGGAAATGATAACGGTCTTTATGGAGATAAGCCCCGCGCCTCGCGGAGCGTCTCGACGCTTATGGCATGAACACGGCAAATGGACGAGCGAGTAAACGCACGCGTTTCGGGCGACGCGAAAAATCGCATCGCTTTTGGTGTGAACGCACCTTAACGGTGGTGACAAGGTGGTGATTGTTTACGAGTTTTAATTCATGTTTATTCACCTAAAGAGAAAACAAGTCTGGAATACAAGGTCGAAACAATATCCTAGAGATACACTAAATTAGCCTCCACTGTATTTATAGAAATGTACGTGTGTGGCAGCTGTCTCCAATTTGGCCTCGGCTGTTGGTGATTGACAATCAGTCAGCAGCCGAGGCCGCCCTCATAAAAGCTCTCAGTTGAGAGTGGAGGGGAGGAAAGTGAGCAGAGGCGCATTGCGGTCTGCTTGATGTTGTGTTGGGAAATAAAGTATGTTATCCAACGGAACCTCGTCGTTCATGGCTGATCTTTGGTGCTTTTGGGGGAAACCCACGGGTAACGGCCCGCGAGTTGTTACATTGGAGCCCAACATGGGGCCCCCGGATAAAGAAAAGCGCCTGGAAGGGGTGGAGCCAGACCAGCCAGAGGTACTGTTAAGCAGCTTGGGGCAAATGCTGGCCTGGATGGAGGAGATGTGGCGGGCAGAGGCGGAGGAGAACCGCCAGTTCCTGGAGGCCCTCCAAGACCCGCCGGCGCTGCGGCCGACTCCCGTTCCCTGTGACCCGTCGGCGCGAAGGCCGACTGCCGTTCCCCGTGACCCGCTGGCGACCCCTGATCCCCGGGACCCGTCGGCACTGCCGAACCCCGATCCCCAGGACCCGTTGCCGAACCCTGATCCCCGTGTCCCGTCGGCGCTGCCGACCCGTGTTCCCCGGGTCCCGTCGGTGGCGCCAGCTACCCCTGCCCTGTCTCCATCCTGGCCGGTCCCAGTTCCCCGTCCGACCACAGAGCCCCCTCCTCCCGAGCCCGTTCCCCTAGAGCCCCCGCGTCCCGAGCCCGATTCCCCAGAGCTCCCTACTCCGCCAAAGCTCTCATGGGGGGGGGAGTAGGTTAGGCCGGCTGGAGCCCTGGCCTAAATCTAGTGGTGGGGTTATGTGGTAGCTGTCTCCAATTTGGCCTTGGCTGCTGGTGATTGGCAATCAGTCAGCAGCCGAGGCCAAATTGGAGACAGCTGGCACAACGCGTGTAGCAGGTCTCACGCCGCTACCCGTGGGTTTCCCCCAAAAGCTCCAAGGATCAGCCAGGCACAAAGAGGTTCCATTGGATAACATATTTATTGGTATCACACACACCACACAGCAGACCGCAACACTGCATCTCTGCTCACTTGCCTCTCCACCTCCAGCTCTGCTGCCCTTTTATATCAGCAGCATCGGCTGCTGACTGATTGCCAATCAGTCAGAGCAGCTGACTGATTGTCAACCAGCCAGCAGCCGAGGCCAGATTGGGGACAGCTGCCACAACGTGCTCATTCATTATTTCATTGCATCAAAGTAAGTACATTGTTCGAATATTATGTCACTGATGTTGTAATAACATGTTGGCATATGTTGCTGATATCTGACAGTCTTCGGTGATTCTAATGTGATTACTGTCATCTCGTTGGTCATTTCAGTTGCAAGGAGAACTGCCAACACAGTGATGCACTGACCTCTCGAGTCAGTACACAGATGTGTCTTAAATACACTTTCAGAGTAACGAATCAATGGATTATATGGCCGGGTTTAGTTTACTGCAGATTTTACTTGTACATTGTGAAACTGTTGTTTGCATGAGTAAATACAGATGGCACTGGGACATGTTGGAGGCTGTGTGCCTTTACGATGTGGGTAGTTGTGTGGCCAACACTGTTGAAGTTGTACACACTTCATTTAAAGTACTCATGATTTATTTATTTGTTCTGCTGTCAGACACACCTTAGACAGAAGGCAAAGAGAGGAGATTAGGAAGATTGTATGACATTGGTTCATTGACATTGAGATAGCTTTCTGACAGTATTCAAAGATGGTTGAAAATGTCTCAACAAAAGCATTGGCCTTGTAAAAAAAAGTGTTGAGATGGTTTTTTTCTTCCATTTCAGCCATGCAATTAGTTGGGGTACTTCATGATCCAGTGGGTTTACACACATTCTACAGTATAGTTGAATAGAGTTAATGTTGGGCTCTTCATCTGCGTACTACCCAATGAAGCAGAAACAGCATAAATAACACTTCTAAAAAGGAATTGAGTCAAAAGATGTATGTGCAGCAAGTCATGTTGAAACCCCTCGGATAAACTATATATATATATTAGGGCTGTCAGCGTTAACGCGTTGATCTATGCGCTTAATTTGGCCGCGATTAACGCACTAAAATATTTTAACGCAACTTTGTTTACTTCCGGTGTGCGTTGAAGTTGTTGCACTCCTGAGTGTCAAACCGCGGCAGTGCGCCTCCTTCCTCCCGTCTGCTCCTCGATATTCACAGAAGTAGAGGGCGACGTGTCGGTGACGCGGGGCGGAAGGTGCAGGTGACTTTTTTTGTTGTTGCTCCGCTCGATGCGCGCGCAGACACCCGGCATGGAGCTCTGCGGCGCGCGAGACAGAGAGTCGAGAAGAGTGAACGACACGTGGAGACAGAATGACATGCTGCTGTAGAGACGACCAACAGACGTTTAGTTTAATAAAAGAACAAAGAAGTCTTGAAGGAAAGAACCTTAGATTACTTCTGCTGTAATCTGGCGCTATAGAGAACATTACAGGGGGGCGGGGCCTCACCCTGATAGAATGGTAGGGGAAACACCGGGATGTGTCACATGCAAAAGCCTTTAAAAGGTGAATTTACATTGTTTTGTAAAATCGAGAACATGAGCCCAGCCTCCAGAGGGTTAACATTACATATTTGTCAGTTTACCAAGGCCACTGGTTCTGCTGTTGTTCAATGTTAATGATGACAGGACCAATGGGGTCTCAAATACACCTTTTCTTACTAATCTGGATGTTTCACTGAAGAAACAATTTATCATCCACGATATTAAATCCCTCGCTGGCACTTTATAGGTAGGAGCCTCTTTGAAAACACAGCTCTGTGAAGTTTTGTCTTTAAAAAAAGAATACAATTAAACAAGTGTCTGAAATACACGCCGTCTGAAGGGATTACTCGTTCATTTCGAAGATTTAGTCTTTAGAAGAAAAATAAACTTTTAATCGCGATTAATGAATTTCAAAATGTGCGATTAATTAGTGAATTTTTTTTAATCGATTGACAGCCCTAATATATGTATGAGATAAGTCCCCTTCCTTTTATATAATATGATATTATTTCTTCATACTTCCACTACTCAGTTTCAGAGCAATGTAGCCAGCCAGCCACCCTTACTGACTTGTTGGGTACATCTTCCTGACTGTCCTGTAGGTGGGTGTGGCAAACTATATATCTCGGATTAGTGCTAAAATCAACGTAGGATACGGCTGATTATTCTGTTTTCACAGGCTGAGTTAGATGGTGCAGAAAGGTTCTAGGCTGATGAACAAGCACACAGGCCTTGTAATGCTGCGCTCACTAAATGCGGGACTACTTGTAGTTCCTAAAGTCTTAAAAAGTAGAATGGGAGCCAGAACCTTTAGTTATCAAGCTCCTCTGTTATGGAACCAGCTTCCAATTTCAGTCCGGGAGGCAGACACAGTCACCTCGTTTAAGAGTCGACTTATGACTTTCCTCTTTGACAGAGCTTATAGTTAGGGCTGAATCAGGGTCATCGGACCCTATGAGACGGCATAGATCCTATCTGCCTGATGGATCATCGAGGTCTGGGTCGTGGAATTCCTGCTCCTGACTACGCCACTGTCCTGTTGAGACTCCGCCCTCTCCTCCTCTCTACCTGATGGATCGTGGAGGTCTCCATCGTGGAATATACCTACTACGAACTATTCATACACTCTGTCATATTCATTGAATGTATTTAAACTCTAAATCTGTCCTTCTGTACACATGACATCTATTGCACCTGTCCATCCTGGAGAGGGATCCTCCTCTGTTGCTCTCCTGAAGGTTTCTTCCCTTTTTCCCCCCTGAAGGGTTATTTGGGAGTTTTTCCTGATCCGATGTGAGGTTTTGGGGCAGGGATGTCTATGTGTACAGATTGTAAAGCACTCCGAGACAAATTTGTGAAATTGGGCTATACAAATAAACTGTATTAATTACAGCAGCAGTCTTTCTATTCGATCCTGTGTTGCACTGAGACACATAGTCTGGACTAGCAAAGAGGCCTCTTGTGTCCCCGTTATACCTGCTCCCATTCCTGTCTTCTAATTCAATTTACAAGCAGCAAATATGATTGCCATGTGGATTCTACACTAAACTGATCTCACTGCTCCTTTGTTTGCTTCTTGTAATTGAGTCACAGATGAGTGACCTTCCTCTCCCAACATGTAATAAAGACATGAGATACTTTGGTATTCACCCTAACACAACCCACACAGCTGAGAGGGCAAAGGCATGCAGTTATTTTTTCATCAGTTCTTTTGGCAGCTTAAAAGATGGCAAGTTGGTAACATTAGAAGCTAATACTGCTCTATTTGCACATGCATACTCCATGTACTGCTACACAAATATACAAATTCAAAGCCACACACATACACAATGGCTGCATATATATCCACAAATTGTTAATGTCTTATGCGTTGCTCGGAGTCTTGACGACGTTACGCGACTAAATGAAGAATAATTTACAGCAGGGGTCCCCAAACTTTTTCCTGAGAGGGCCACATAACGTTTCCCTTGTCTGCTGGAGGGCCAGCGGTACGGGGGGGGGGGGGGGGGGGGGGGGGGGTGGTGCTAGTGAGAAGTGAGAGTGTGCTCACCTGTGCGCGCGCATCACTCACGCTCGCTGTGAGCGCTGCGCGTGCAGACAGCGTTTAACAGAGCGGAGCAGCGCGTGCGCTCTGATCGCTCTTTTAACCCTTGTGTTGCCTTAGGGTCAATTTGACCCGAATCAATATTACACCCTTGTGTCGCCTTAGGATTAATTTGACCCCATTCAATGTTTAATGTCGGTGTTCTTTCGGTAGTCAACAAACAAACATAAAGTGCCTCACACTTAAACTTGGAAAACAATATTAATTCTTATAATTTTCTGGAGGTTTCAATTGCTGGCGTCAAATTGAACCCAAAGGGTAAAATATGTTAGTAAATATAAAGGTAACAGGAGGGTGAAACATTGAATCGGGTCAAAATGACCCAAAGGCGACAGGAGGGTTAAATATTTAATCGGGTCAAAATGACCCTAAGGCGACAGGAGGGAAGTATCGATACAAAGCATATGCTAAATCACATCGTTTTTAACGTGCGGGTACTTTGTTAGTATCGCTACACCGTGCAGCGTGACAGCAGCAGATGTAGCGGACTAACATTCAAACTAACCTAACTTCCCAAACGATGTGGACATCTGAACGCTGATTGGCCGAGACGCGACACGTCCCATCAAAGATGTTCTATTGCGAAGAGCACCACTTCACATTTTCTCCGCATCTCACTGCAATCTCAATGGCAGCGGGCCAGGTGAAAAAAATTATAAATCGGAACGCGTCTCTGGTATTGTTCAGGGGGCCGGTCCAAAGTGGAGGCGGGCCGCATCCGGCCCGCGGGCCGTAGTTTGGGGACCAATGGTTTACAGCAACAAAAACCCCATGGTCAAGCTTAAAATAATTGCATGAAGTTAGGTCGAGACACCAAGACGAATCTTAAGTTTAGGCAACATTACCAATTAGTCAGCTTTATGGAAACCATCTCAAATGCATCACTTCACATTAACACTTGATGACAAGCGGCATCAAACACTTCATGTTGTTGATAGCCTTTTATAGTCGTCCCAGATATGTGATTCTGCATCACTTGCTCCAAACATTGCATAATCACATGGGCGTGTTTAATCTGTGTATCCACCACTTTAAAAGCCTACTTTCATTTATTTGGCATTATTTTCATGCTGGGCAACACAATGCAAATGACAATGTGTGTACCAGTACATGAAACCAATAGAATGCATTTAGTAACTATTCCACAAACCGCCATGAGACTGATAGATAGCTATCAAACAGGTAATCCTAAAAGTCCAATTCAAATCTGAGGTCATTGAAATCAATCCATGGAATAAGTGAAGATTACCCTTTTAGAAGTTTTTGGCAGTGTCTGTATATGCTTCTACCTGCATGTTGTTATATTGTTGTGTTCAGGACATTTCTGGGCATCAACTTCAATAAAAATGCCATGACCAGGTGCCAGTTCGGAAGCACACATCACAGTCAGTGCTTCTGGCGTCGTTGACCCACAAAGGAGGTGTTAGTCACACGCTAACATCATTGATAACCATGTGAGAGGAACAAAAGAAAATTAATAAGTAAAAATAATGAAATCATTATGATTTAAGGTTAGCAATACTTTGGCCTACTTTAGCAGAGGTAAATTTAAAAGAAGGATTACATCTACCTTAACTAATTAGTAGTTTAATGTACAATTTGGCGCACTAATCCACCACATCCACAATGCAGCATTAAAATAGAATTGAAAACAGGAAACTGAGCTGGGTTGTTGTTGCTTGGCAGCATGTGTGCAATAACAAAAATAGAGGTTAATGATCGCATGAGTTTCCGCTGACCTGCCTGCCTTTGGCACTGCAAATGTGATATATTTTCATCTTAAGCAGTGTTTCAAGATTTCTGAACTTAACAGCCCACATATACGTAGGGATGGGTATCGTTTGTGTTTTTTTCCGATACCGGTCCTAAACCGGTACTTTTAAAACGATACCGGTGCCTGAACCGATACTTAAAAAAAAAAAGCTCAATGAGGACATTAAAAACCTCTTCGGCCATATAAAAGCCGTTATCATGGACGCACTGACCAAAAAACGGATATCAGACTGTCATGCTAGTAGCTCGTAGCTAGCGCTAGCTATGAGCTAGCTACGAGCTACCTTAAACATGGTTATAAAGGCTAATTTATTATTTGTTGGCCTACTTTTATGAATACAAGACTTTCAATCAACGTTACGGTACTAATCTGAGTTAAGCCTGCTCTTGTCATAATCGGTCTCCACGTTTTCAGGGGGACGGTCTCCCCATCGCGCCCAGTCTGACCTCCAGATCTTTTGGGCTGGAGACTCACAGGGGCTATGCAGTAAAGGAATGTCTTTGTCCTTCGGATGAAGCATATGGTTTGAGTTAAAAGCCCCCCCTCAAATGACGAGAGTCTGCTCAAGGCTGAAGCAGAACGCCTCTTTTCTTGCTTCCATATAAGATTTAACTCAGTAATTTTAGCAGATTTTCTGATTCGACGTAGAAGTCTCCAGGCTTTCTAGACGCCTGTTTCTGACCTGTTTTTACTTTCTGTAATAAACTTCGTTATATCAGCAACGAAACAGTGTCTCTCTGAGTTCCTTTCATCATCATTCTTCAACATCACTGGTTGATTGAAAATATACGACACAATCAAGTCAATGTCCCTCTGACAGTGTGACGACCCATCCTTCCCGTACTCTGTGTGTGCAGCTGCTTTCCCTGCAGGTACTGGGGGTGGGCGTGGCCGAACGTCATTAGCAGAGTGGAAACACCTGAGCTCATTAGCAACTCTGCCAACTCAAGGGCCAGTGCACTTTTTTTATAAACCCTCATTTGAGCTCAGTTTGCCCCTGACATTATGGTTTGTTTCTTCACGATACAACGTTGCAGACACGCTTTCAATTCATGCACTCACCTTCACTGCTGACACCACACGCCACTGTTAGTTTATGCTTCCCTCTTATGGTGTCTTCAAGTTGATGCATCATTTGCTAATTGACAACTTTTGGATGCGCTTTTGTGTAAGAAATGAGATTTGGATTTTTGGTGTTGCATTCCTGGCAGGAGAGGTCAGTTCTGCAGCCAGCAGGTGTTTACACAAGTTGGGAGGTGTGAACTAGCAGTAGTGAATACTTGGTCCCAGTGGCAGCTGGCCAATAGAGGGCCACAGGACCTGCCCCCACCCACCTTGAGTCACAAAAAAAGATATATATGTATTTATAAATTATACAAATTGTCAATATTTGTCTTTTGGAAATATGGTGTATACCCAGTAAAATAGGATATCTTCGCCAAATATATGCTTTTCTTGCATGTCCTCTCCGCCTGTCTGCATTTCTCAGCTGCGCTGGGGCCAAATCGTTTTGGCCCAGAAGAGACTGGCCTAAGAAGCAGTTTAGGCTATTACTGATTAAACCTTTCAACTGCTTCATTACATAAATATAACCATACTAAAAGTGCTTTTTTTCAATTCGTACCTGAAATGTTTATATTTTTTCTTTGTGTCATCTTCATTAACTTACCCAGTAACATATAGACTGATTTTTACACATCTGAACAAAATAAAAATACAACGTAAAAGGGTACAAATGTAAAAATGATCATAACCTTCCGGGTGTACCGGTATCTACAGAAGGTTTGTGTGCTGCTTACCTTTCAGCCAGTCTGTTGTTGTTTTTGTTACAGTTGGAACTGGAAAGGTGAAGAATTGAGAAGGGAAAAAGGGACCTAGTGTGGTAATAAAAACAACAAAAAAGGGTTTTTAGTTCAACATATTTTGTCATGGCAATGGGCTGACCACCGTTCATGCACTTGCAAACCTTTAATGATGTGAAGTTGCGATCAAAATGAGGAAAGAGTTTTTTAATTTGTATTTCTAGGTAGGAAGTTCAAACGTTATGCTCCTGGGTTGATTCCTGGCTGATGTGATAATCTCTATAATAATTAGACTCATATTTCAGCCCCTCCCTTGCATTCCATTGATGCCCCAGTGTAAGAGTTTGATTGGTTCTGAGGTCTCAGCCCTTCACCTGAAATTACCTTATTCTAGATTATAATTTTAAAAAATTTCCAGCTCCCCACTGCCGGATGATGTATTTAGTATGTTTTACAGAAATGCCAGTTATATGCAGATGTACTCGTAAGTAAAAAACGTATTCCGTCCACAAACGGACCAAGTCTGCTCCAAGGATTTGACAGCAAGCCAAGGTCGCAACTAAAACACAACAGGGACCCATGGATTTGCTGGTATGTCAAGCAAGATTTAAACGATTGAAAGAGGCAATTACTGCGGGGTCATAGAGCTGTGTTCGCAAAATAAGCCGACAAAACCTGATCAGGATTATGATGCCCTAATTTCCATAAATCTGCCATCGCCACGGCAGGAGGCACGAATGACTGATTGTAATCGCATATAATTTGTGCCGATTAACAAACCAGCCAGGTCAAAGTGCCAATCAAAATGCAGTAACACTGTGGCTTCTCATTACTTCATCTCCCAGTTTGCTTCAGTTGAAATGCAGATGACAATTGCTTGGCAGGTTTTTATTAACTACATTTGCATATTGTGATCTCTCTAAGGACTGTCTTAGTTACAAAGTAGAACATAGCAGCCCTTCCCCAAATGTCTTTCGTTTTCAATGAGGAGCGATAGATTTCTGATAAATCATTATCAAGAGGCCTGACTTTGTGAATGACCGGTTTCAACCTCGCATTGCAGAGGTGATTCTTGTTACACTGCTATATATGCAGCAGACACTTTGCTGCATCTGTTCTTGAGCAGTACACCACAGGGAAGGTGACACATTAATCACATTAAATCCAGGTTTAGATCATCATCATTTTTTATTAATAAAAGTCAGCTATTGCTTGTTGTGGAAACTTTCTGGGTATATTAGGTGGCAATGTTGACTTTCTAACCATGGTGTTTGTTCCTGTGCACCTGTCGAAAGCCATATTCCCCATGAGGTCAGTCTGTGTTCGATACGAGACAGACATAATGATATTGTAGACTGCCGTGCAAAGGAAGACGCTTGGTTGGCTTGGTTTTCATGGCTATTATTGCTTGTAAAAGTTGCCTCTTTTGCAACCTTAGTTTTAAAAGTTATCCACTGACGTGGTAGTAGGTTTTCCATGAAAATTATAAATAAATATGAAAAGCAAATTGGTCTGTTCTAATAAATGTTCATTGAACTCTGGAATAAGGTCAAAGGAGACATTTCCTGCCGTGGTCTGTTCAGTATACAGTTTGAATAATGACACAAGGGAAAACTAGGTGTGTGTGTGTGTGTGTGTGTGTGTGTGTGTGTATGTACTGTGTGTATATATATATATATATATATACATACTGCGTTTTGTCCATACTCTTGAAAATATTGTCCCACATATCTGCTCATCAGACATGTAGCCATGTGTTATTGCACATCTCTAGCGTTTGTCAGCCAGCAGCAGAAAAGATTGAGCTGTGACACAGAATAAAAGTTATGGCTGAAGATCAGACTAATAAATAGTGTCCAGCAGCAGAAAGGAGACGGGTGCATTAGTTTAATTCACTTACAGTCCGTAATGCTAGAGAGGCTGTCGGTGCCAAAAGCTGTGTCAGTCTCCAGCTACTGAAACAGTGGCTCCAGAATAGAGACGTCTATTGTAGAGCCAAATATATTGCATTATAAATGTCTTGTTCTGCATTTGGATGAAGCTCATGCTGGGTTTCCGAGAAATGAATAAAGCACATGATATAAATCTTTCTTAGTTTATTTTCTATTAAAATTTACTTTTTCACTCTCAAATCATGCCAAATTAAATCAGAATTGTACAGGTAATACTTCAAAATAATTTTCTCTAACACTAATATATAGACAGCAATACTTGATGCCATTATATTACCATTCACACCTCATTCAGGACATCCGCCCACTAAAACCAGAATATCACCAACTGAGCACCTATGGAGAGAAAAGATGATAATATGAACAAATTAATAATGTGCCACACTTTTTATATAGCAACTGGATTGTCTCTGGACCAGCATGTCAACCATTGTAGGCCAAAGATAAACAATGTTCTTTGTGTCGGTTGAGACAAAATGGTGGAATTCTCCAATGTTGCCACTGTTGAAGTTTCATTTCCGTTCCTCATCAGATCATCACATCACCGTGTTGTGAAAGACATTTGGTTGCCTTGGGCTTGTTTCCAACTGAAATCAACATTGACATGCACATTCAAGATTATGATAAAACATCACACCTCCACAGCTAAGCGTAATCACACATCCCTTGATGAGCATGGAGATGCAGCGATCATGTTGGTGATTAGTAATTCAAAGTAAGAAAAAGAAAGAGGTGGAGACATAAAACAAAAGGTTAAAAGTCTAGAATTCAGCAGCAGCCGTTGTTGCTTTGTGACATTCACTGTAACCACTTGGATAACACGGTGCTCCATTTTGATACTTTACATGACAGCATACAAAGGACAGGTTTTCAACAAAACTGATTTTGAAATGACTTATCGGCACCACTTTCTGAGTGAATTGGTAAATATGCCTTCGCAGTTCAAAGATAAAGAGCTCCGACAATTCCAGAAATTGTGACAGTGCTTTGATTTAATTTTTCCATAAAAGACATGCTGGAATGAGAACGATTACGTCCTGGAAAAGACAATGCGGTTAAAAGATGATGATCATTTTTGACCAAATTGTTTGGCTTTTAATGTGGCAAGCATGCAATTGTATAATCAGCTATCAGCATGTTTAAAGGACCAAGGCACCACATTAGTTAAACAACTTATTATACACAATGGCATACAATATATGTTGAGGTTTGTGTTTTTTTAAGACTTTGCTGATGTTTGAAAGAGTATATCATTGGTGTGTATTGCTTGTTAAATGCAGCATCCAGCATGATCTGTTGTCACACTTTAACATTCTTTCAAGAATATTAGACTCCGGAACAAGATTAATGCTCCTATATTTTATCTACATCAATTGCAATGATGAAAAAAAATGCTTCATAGTGACCAACAGTTCAAACCTGATTGTTTTCAGTATTCATCCTAATAGTTGTTGGAAATAATACAGATATAAATATAACCAGCAGAATCTCAGCTCTGTTATTTCTAACAAAAAAGAAGAAATTAAATACTTCAGTTACACCTGCATGGAGTGTCTCTTTCAGGTTGTTATTTGTACTGATGTTTGGTTGAGTTTCCAAGCTATTAGCCCTTTCACAAAGTTTCTACTGCCTTGTCAGCAGGCTTCCCCTCCCAATTTAATGCCACTGCAGAGGCCCCAGCTATACACTCTGATTCAGCAATTAATGCTCTGCACCAGTGCCCTGGACAGTGACCCGCTGTGTGCCATTGCTGCCTCCCCTCTGCCTGCTAAGGTTCAGGGTCTGTCTGAAGGGGACTCAGGATGCACTTGGAACCTGACCAGACATTAGCAAATGTTTTTCAAGGCCAGGAAACGCTCACCAGGGAGCATTACTCCCTCAAAAAAAAGGTGCCCAAGTGTTCAGTTGATTGATATGATATGGTTGCCTTCGGAGAAAAGGAAAAAGAGCTTCTTCTTTTTGGTCAGATTCCATTTAAAGGTGCATTGGTCTGCAAAGTTATGAGCTAAAATGTGATATTCTGTGTAATGCAGAAATGATTATAACAGATGACCAGACGTCTTGTCATATATCATCATGTGATATGAGAAAGGGAAGGAAATATAAGGGGTGGGTGTATTTCCACTAATGCCTTCGCAGTCGTCGTATTTCAGACTCACTGACTCCGAAAGAGTCACTCTTGGTCAATTATCCAATACTAGATGTGAATCCATCATAGTTTGAAAAGACAGAATAGCCAGTGACAACTTAGATGAACAAGAAAATATCTATTGTCTTTCTACAGCTATTACAAGATGGTGATATCAAGTTGTTTAACCAGGCCAGCCTCTTCACATGATGCCGATTGGCAATGAACAACCATCTTGCTTTTTCTTACAGCACGGAAGTGTTAAATATTGCAAATTCTCTTTATACGTTGGTCTCAATACATTTTGTATTTGTTTGTTTGAAATAATCAGAGCACAGTATATGTGTGTATACATCTGCTCTGGGCTTGTAGATATCAATACTTCATTCAAGTGCTCCATTTTGTTGCCTGCTCTCAGGCAGACTGGAATACTCAAAAGGTATTGAAGAGCATCAGTATCCTCTCCCTCAGGAAGGTTTGAAGAGTTTTTTTGTTTTGTGTCATTTCTGTTTTGTCCCCTGGTTACCTAATGTTACACTGGTACATTGAGCCATGTTGTGAATGAAGTCAAATTGTGTTTTGTGATTGCTGGTGTGTTACTTAAATGGTACTCATTGGGATATGAAATAGTAGAAACAATCCTGCAAAACTGCTTATTATAAATAACATAGTTTGCAGCATTCTTTGATTAATATTCATAGTCTTTTGCAATAAGCTCAGTATATCGCATCTCTTCTGGAGATTAAAAGCACTGCTCATCATTAGACCAGATTAAAAGATTGTTTACCCTTTGAGTACATACTGGACCTTGGAGGAGTTTAAATGAACTTTCACCGTAGAAGTGAATTACAGGGGATATTAAACTTGTATATCTAATCCCAATGGATGAATTGAAACTTGAAACTTTTAATATTTTTCATTGTTTTTAGTTTTATATATATATATATATAATTATATTTGTTATGTCTGATGTCTTGATCTCAATGAGATTACGTTGACCCACGAGCCATTTTTAGTAGGGCTGTGAAACGATTTAATCAGGTTAATCACAGGTTTCTGTGGATTAATCATGATTAATCACATTTTACCGATATTCTCGGTATATTTTTGTGAGAAGATAAAGATTTATGACAAAAGACGGATATATACATTTATACACAGGGATGCACATAACTTGCTCACCAGTGTGCGCGCATCGCGGCTGAGCTCTGCCGCGCGCGAGCCGAGAAGAGTTGTTGACGGGGGGGGTGCAAGTGACTTTTTTTAGCAAAAATTGCGAACGGTTTGCTAACCTATACTAAAACCAGATTCTACTCAACCTCAAAGGCTATTTGAATAATTTTAACGGTACAATATAAATAAAACACGTGATATTAGTTAAGATGTGTATGTATATGTATTACTAGTTGATTATAGAACTCAAAAACTATTTGTAAAAAAATTCCAGGATGAATTCCCCCCATCAAAATGGTACAGCCGAGCGAAATTGGCGTACACTTTTTGACATGGCACGGTGCATGCTGATAGAGAGTGGGTTACCTAAGGGTTTGTGGCCTTACGCAGTGCAGACAGCAGCCATAACCAGGAACAGGTGTTTTAACAATCGCACCAAACAGACACCAGTTCAGATGTTAACAGGGAGATGGCCCAATCTATCCAGGATGCAAAAGTTTGGTTCAGAGTGTTTTGCTTATAAACAAGATAAAAGAAAGCTGGATCCAAGATGTGAAAAGGGTGTTTTTATTAGTTATGACAAAAGCAGTCCAGCATACATTATCTATTTCCCTGAGAGCAGGAAAGTGCAAAAGCACAGGTTAGTCAAGTTTGTTTCTAAGATCTGTGTTGAGCAACAGACTCAGACCAGCATTGTGGACGATGATAATGATGATGATCTGGAGCAGAGGGCCAATAGGACTAGGCAGAATGGGAATGCAAGTCCAGTAAGTGACCAGGTTCCAGTCAAAGAGGAGGAACTGAGTAGCAGTCCCCAGACCCAGACAGTTGAAGCTATGCCTGAGCCTACAAGGTACCCTTCTAGAATGAGGAGGAGGCCAGCCTATTTCCATGACTATGTTTCTCAACAGGCATCTGATGAGGAAACTGATCAGGCACAAATGAACATAGATTACTGTTATAGAGTGACATGTAACATACCTGTAAGCCTCATCTATCTGAACATCTGTACGAGGCCTGATATACGTTTTGTGGTAAGCAAACTGGCACAGTATTTCACAGAGCCGACTGTTGAGCAATGGGCCACAGTTAAACATGTACTGAGGTATCTGAGAGGTACAATTGACAAAGAGCTGTATTACAGAAAATGTAATGAGACACTGGGAATAAATGCATACAGTGATGCAGATTGGGCGGCTAGTAATGACAGACGTAGTACAACAGGCTATTGTGTAAGTCTAACCAAATGTGGTGCTTTCATTTCATGGAAGACCAAGAAACAGCCCACTGTCGCACTGTCTACTTGTGAGGCAGAGTATATAGCCCTACATACACCATACACCATACAAGAGTGTCTATCTTAAACAGCTGTTGGAGAATCTTGATAAGTGTCAGTACTCACCACCTAGGGTATATGAAGATAACCAAGGTACAATAGCCTTAGCAAAAAATCCCGTAAGCAGGCAAAGATGCAAACATGTAGACATCAAGTATCATTTTATTAGGTCTACTGTAAATAATGGCACAGTTATGTTAGAGTATTGTCCAACTAATGAGATGTTAGCAGATATATTGACAAAGCCTGCAACCAAGAATAAGTTGATTAAGTTTGCTGCATTTATTTTTGGAAGATGATGTTGCATATATTAACAATGTAAGAGCAAGTGGGGGTGTTAACAAGTGTGCTCTCAACTTGTATTATGTTTCTGTCTTGTTTTGTTTATTGATTGAATACTGACACCTGTGATTGTTAATGTAGGTGTGTACCTGTAATGTGATTGGAGTGTTAATGAATAAATCTGATTGAGTGAGCGCAGCTGTGGCTGTGTGTTTGAAGTCAGTCACGTCGTTGCGTCTACTCTGTGAACAATCTGACGTTCCACACAATACTAAGTTGTTGTAGACTGAAGGCTTTGGCTGATAGTTCAACAACTTTGGTTAAAGTGTTTTACCATCAGACATAAACGATTTGTTGAATGTTGACTGTTTTTCACAGGCATTTTGTGACTTTATGCACCAACTCCCTGCAGTTTAGGCTTCGATTTGAACCGGAATGGAAGGCAACATCTTAAAGCTTGGTTGATAACTAAATACAGGTTAGAGTTTTCCATCAATGATTAATTAATGCTTCTATTCCTGGCACACACATCACATGAGTTGATGTGGAAAAATACTCTATATGTACTGAGAGGATGGTGACAAGCAGAATGAGTGTGCTTCAAATAGAGTTTAGTCTCAGAGGAATGGAGCCTGGAGCCATGGCATCCATCAGGCTATAGTTTAATTACTAGTATAAATGCTTTAAAGTATGTTCCTTGTAAAAAGACAAATAATTCATCTAATCTGGCTCTATGTGCGGGAAAGCATATGGTAAATTGAAGTAAGTGGGTGCCCAATGAATTCATAGAATAAACGTCAAGTTCGAGTTCAATGTTTCTTTACCTAAAATGCTTCTCTCTTACACGAGGGTCTGTGGGTTTCATGCACTAGACATGCTTCATTACACTCAATGAAGAAAAAGGCTGCTGAAAGACTGCTTGTTCTGTTAGTCCAAACATTGATTTGGTTGAAGTCATCTGTCAATCTCTGCTATACCTGGTGGTGAAATTAATTTGTCACTATTACTGACACATTGTTGTTGCTAACTGGGATGACAGTATGAAGGCGATCTGAGAGTGTTTCCTCTGTCAGGCCTACATCAAGAAATGTAAGCTCTGGACCATCAGGTTGCATTGATGCATGTAGAAGCCTCCTCTGACAGTAAGTCCCTCTGGACTGATGCTCATTCCTTGTTGTTGCAGCAATGAATGTGTGTGCAAGTGTGTGCGTGTGCACCTGTATGTGCACAAGGATAAGTAGTTGGTAAGTGGAAATTACAAATAAAAAATGCAAGAACACAAACAAACCTGTTCCCGCCATAATGATGGCCCCAGTAAAACAATGGTGTTAAAGTCTTTATCAGGATAACATTCTGATCCTGATGCAGCAATGAGTAGAGAGAGCTGGTATGAAAGTATCACTGTTCAGATAAACATAGATTTTAAAGATAACTTTGCAGACAGAAACTCATTTATTTTGTAATAAAAAAAATCACATCTGTGTTCTATTGATAGGTGTTATTTTATACAAATGGGGATAAACTTTGGTATTATTGTCCTTGAATAGATAATAATACCTTTGAACCTGTCAGTTCAGACAAAGGTTGGGGTCAGAAGTAAAGTTACACATTACACATTATAATGCTTTGAAAGCAATAAGAAGAATTAAGGAACTGAAGCCCATCCCAAAATCATATCATAGAAATAAAAACAAGCTCTTAATTGTATTAAATTGGTGTATTAATTTACAATAACCAAACATAATAATGAACATGTACTGTATGTTCGCTGTTTTTCTTTCACTGTGACCACATTAGGAACCTGCCAAGTAAATGTAATAAATAGATAACTATGGCAAATAGTTTTTCACGTTTATTCATGATTAATTTAGGCAATTTGATTAATCTAGAGACATCAGGCAGAATCATTTCCCCCATCGACCATTCAATTGGTTGAGGAGTGGATAGAATTGCAATCAACCCCAGTTTACTTCGGTTGACTCCAGATCCAGTTTCTTCGATTTCTTATGTATAGAATATAGCTCTTGTGTGTAAAGTAGTTTAGAGGTGTGAAGGATTAACGGGATCTGGTTATCATCTTCACTCACAATTAGACAAACCAAACTATAATGGGGGAGTTGTAGGTTGAAACAATTGCTAACTGAATGCAACGTGTAATTGCTTAGAATAATATAATTCCTGTTCTAATTGGTAGTTATAGACATGTGGTTAATATATGTGCGATTACCCTTCATCGCAGATATAAGAGACAGGGATTTCCTTGGAGTGCCTGATATATCTGCCTCATACCTCCAAGATGGGGAGATCTTTTTCTTTTGGATGATGGAAGATACACTGCTTTTACAGGAAATGAGAAAAGCTCATTTGAATGACCATGATTTATGGCCGCACCTTACACAGCGACTGTCAATTTATTCCTCCTGATCCAAGCTCTCATACAACTGTGCTGGAGGTGCCTCTCAACTCAACCTTAATTTTAAAATCACGAAATAAATGCCTGTGTGAGCCCAGCCCTATAACCATTAAGCAATATGATGGGAAATACCATCCCCTTTCTTATCAAAATTAATAAAATGCATTAAAAAAAAATCTGAATCAAAAAATGTTTGTTGTTTGTAATCATTTAGATTTACAAAACTCACTCTCGTACCACAATCCAGTGCTCTAAAAATATTACGCAGGTGTATTTTTTTTTTTTAAGTCACAGAATTCAAAGCTTATCTACTGCCTCTACAGGGCTCTCAACATGGAGACAACTTAACTGGTGGCTATAGGGGCTGACGTTGTTACCAATAAGAACAATGCAAACAACAAGAACAGTGCTGACAAAGCAAACAATGTTTACCTGGAGAGGAACCTTAGGGTGGGTGCTAAGCTGCTACGATGAAGCGGGATGGCATTATTGGCGGGAATCGCAGTGCAGAGCGGCGCCCATAAGCTAGCTAGCGGGGCGGCCCCACCTATATAAACAAGCACAGAGAAGCTTGTAATGCAACACAAATGGAGGGCGAGCTCTTTTCATTCTCTTCTCAGGGAGACATTACTCCTCTGTATCATTTCATTTTAAATAGTTGTTTGCTGTTGTATTAATGCCCTGAATCCCTCATATATAACCTTTAATTATTTAATGTTTGTCCAGTACTGTGTATCACATGGTGGTCCACCTTCGCATGTCACACATGTGTGTTCATTCCCCAACTACAAGATGGCAGCATATCAGTCTCATGCATATACCAAACTACGGCGTATTAACTGAAAAGACTTACTACCAGTGTCATAAACAAACAAGGTTGTGCTCTTTGAAATGAACGTACATTGCTTAGCATAATTATTGTTGGATAGTAAATCAAGACTAAACTGACATTCAGAAATGAATGTGTTTCGGGCTTTTATCATGAACAGTTTATCGTCATGTTTTAAACATACAAAGCATTAACTAGGGCTGCAAATGCCAATTTTGATTTGCCTTCGGCTCCAGCCGTCACAGTAAGTATAAATAGACAAACATTGAGTACAACGCTGAGATAGATCATGTACTGCATGTGTGATGTCATGTATCCTATTTTATGCAGAGAGAAATATAATTAGAAGAACAATGGGTAGTGTCATGCAGCACTGTCCACTATAACTACTATTGCTATGCTTTTGCGTGCTCTTTTGCCTTGTGTATAGTAATATTATGACCTCCTTTTAGTGTTGTCTTTTGAAATCCAGTCATGTGTTTTGGGATATTTATTTAGTTTACCACAAACTGTCGTATAAGTACAGAACCATAACTATTTAGTCAGTAAGGACAGTGCATTCTTCTGTTTTCTTATCCTTTAAGTCAGGCACCAAGGAATGTTTACATGCAGTTTTAATTCAATAAAGCAGGCTATTTTTCTTCTTCAATAAAAGTGCCACACACAGTTGAACAACAATTATGTTTAACTGACACGTATTTCATGTTTCTCACTTCCCTTATCAAACACCCATTTATTTAGAGTTCAAATCTGACAGGATCAGACACTCACACAAAACAAACTAATGAAAAGTATGTGTGGCAGCTGTCTCCAATCTGGCCTCGGCTGCTGGCTGGTTGGTAATCAGTCAGCTGCTCTGACAGCCGATGCTGCTGACATAAAAGGGCAGCAGAGCTGGGGGTTGAGAGGAGAGTGAGCAGACGCGTCGTCGTGCGGTCTGCTGTGTGTGTGTAGAATAAAGAAATGTTTCTCAACGGAACCTTGGTCTCTTTGGTCATGGCTGATCCTTGGAGCTTTTGGGGGAAACCCACGGGTAGCGGCGTGAGACCTGCTTCAGTATGTAAGCTAAAGTGTGAACTGAGAAAAGAAACCCTGCTAAACCATTGTTTCTGTGCCAGAAAATAGTATGAAGACATTCAGTATTGAAATGCTGCAGTTTGCATACATGCCAGCTTCAAATACCTTGATATGGTACACAAGGATTATTCAGAACAGACACGAGCAACATGGCACCATTCCCTCCTTCCTTGCACTCTGCTTTGATACAACCTTTAACAGCGGAGAGCGCAACAATCGCTGTAAGCCGCTTTCCATGGTGTTTGACTTGGTCAAACTGTGGGGGACAGATGAAGACTTATAAGGACATTGGTTTCTAAGGTTTAATCTTCACACAGAGAATTCCTTTAGCCTCTTTTATCTCACCTCTCTTTGTCCCCTTCGGGTCTTACCACGGCTAAGCTATTTGCCGTCATGGTTGTCTGTGCTGCGACATCTAAATCGTATAGCATTGTGTCACACAACTCTGCACTGAGAGCTACCATCTGTACATTTCCCCATCTTAGATGCGCTGGTACGGTCAATTGAGCATGTGTAACCCTACAAAACGGATGGACATCTCCCAATAGAAATAAAGTGTCTTCAACCACAGGCTATGTACCATTTTTAGTGCACAGCAATTCAGATGTTCTAAATAAACATGAATTATCATGAATTTAAATATGGTAATGGAATTACAGACATAACCTTTAACAGTGTTAGGGAATGTTGGAATTAATAATGATTTGAAGTTTGATATGGACGCTGACTTTATACATTCAGAAGATAAAACTTGAATCTCAATTTTAAGTCAAAACATCAAATGAAGTGGATATTTAAACAAAAAGCTATTTCTTCTGAGTGTAGCATCAAACACTTGGCAGACAATGGATCCACCTCGGCGCCACTCTGGTGGGCAGCAGATGTGGTGGAAAAATTAATATATGAAATAAAACATACATGTATAAAAACATATATTAATGCTCTTAGTGCCATAACAATGTCTTAGCAGAAGTACATTATTATATCTTTTGATGTCAATATAATCTCTAGACTGCATGTTTCTGTGTTCAATAATTTAAATTACATTTAAATTAATCACAGTTACAAAATCATCAATGTAATGCATTTTGGTCTAATAATTCCTTGAAACTATTCTTTTTAACTCTTTGATTATTATAATAGCTGTATACCAGAGACTAGTGAAGCTATATGGTCCCTATCTACTGAGTGTTATGCCACTGTGGGTCAGTGGTTAGCAGGTCTGACTTTCAATCATCACCATGTAGCTGTGTCTACAGTGTATGAATGTAACCTGATTGTAAGTCGCTTTGGATAAAACCGTCAGCTAAATGAAATGACATGTAACACTGAACATTGTGATAACATTACATTACAGTGTTCACTTTGATTAACACTAGTGTTATTTACATTTGACAATCGACTAGTGTAAAATTAACCCTTCTCTGTACAATAATAACTCTTACCAGAGTCGCGTTAACTCTGAAATGTTAACACTATGTTCAGTGTTACTTTAACACTCTAAAGATAAGGTACATATGTTCAAAGGCTGAGTATTAAATTGTATTAACACTATTAGGTAGTGTTACATTTTTACTCTAGAGTAAATTTAACTCAAAAAGTTCAACACTTGGGCAAGAGTTAATTTAACTCCAATTCCGATTGGGACCAAATACACTCAGCAATAGTGTTAAATTCAACTCTTTAAGGATTATTTTAACACTGTAAAATGTACGAAAGTAATCTAAATGAGATTGACAGCACTTTTATCCACCCCAAATCATCCATACTCTTTGTGAGGCGTATTCGATGAGGTGAGACTCAAACTGACCTAACGTGGTCGAAATGCCTCAAGGCGAGTTCACGGGGACGTCAAAGGAAGCTTAGCAGTGTAGCCCAGGCTCTGCTGTTTAATATGATGTCTATCATTATATTTAGTCATTATATATTAATTCAATTTATGTACAGAAACTCCCCAAAAAGACATCGAACCACAGGATACCGTATGGGGTCTTTTTTTGCCATTCAGCCAATGGACTGTTACTGTTTTTGGCTTTTCTGTTTCTCTTTTTTTCCCTCTTGGCAACGGAGAGCCACGCACAGTGGACTAGGGGCGTTGTTTACTCTGAGCTCAGTTGCACTTGGATTCTCTGTTAGAATCACTTTTTTATTTATTTTTCCAGTGCATTCAACACCATCCAGCCACTGCTGCTGAGTGAGAAGCTGCGGGTGGTGGTGGTTTCAATCAACCACCTTCTCCTAGATCACAGTTTGTCCCACTAGCCGTCTGATACGGTGGTCAGTGGCACCGAAACTCCACAGGGAACTGTTCTCTCTCCTTTCCTGTTTACCTTGTACACCACTGACTTCCAGTACGACTCGAGGTCATGCCATCTGCAGAAGTTCTCTGATGTCTCTGCAGTGGTCGGGGACAGCGGAGCAATTTTCCCAACGGACTCATCCAGCTCCGCTTTCGCAAGGACAGATCATTCCCATTGCAATAAGAATATGAAAAATCACCTCTGGCCCAACCAATCACAACAGTATAAGACTGTTACACTGTTTATTGTTTGTTTGTTTGGTTTTTAATTTTTTTCTGAATTATTATGCATAAAAAAACAAATGTGAAGATGTTTATTTCTTCTTTTCAATTATTTCCAATTACATATATGTCTATATGCAGCATCATACACAATGTCCCCTCCGTTCTGAAATGTATGTGCACTGAAATTCTTTACAAATCATCTGCTATTTTTAAATCAGTGATAGACCAGAATAAACATTATATCAGTATCATTGTTATGAATGTTTTCACTGTGTTGCCTCTATATTCTGTTCCACGCACCCTCATCTCTCCACTGTCATCATGCTTGATTAAAACTTTCACTGCTGCTGCCGGAGCCGTCATTCATGTCCTTGCCAAGGACAATCCGGTGATTTCCCAAAGGCGAATGCAACCGGGGACAATATTTTACTTATCAATTGCTCAGATGGATCAATTTATCTGTGCAAGAACCTGAAATGCTTCTTTTTTTCATCAGTGGAAAGCAATAAACTCAGACAAACAAATTGGGGATGATGGTTATGGGTGCAGAATATTTTTTAAAGAATGTTTCAGGTCATTAGGTAATTATGCTCATCCATACAAAGCAGATCCACCATAAATACCCATTGCAAAGACATCTCCGTGTGTGGCTAACATTGGTAAAGCTGAGTTATTTATTGACTCTGTATGAACTTTACATCAATTGAGAAGTTTTCATTGTAATGGGTCACTTATGTTGATGATCCTAAAGAAAATCATTACCCAACTCTGCAGCTTCAAATCAAATGAAATTTTAATGTAAATGAATTATAGATTCTCCAGACGTCAAATTGCATATTTTTGTGTAGTTGTTTTGTTTCGTTAAATATCAAATTATTTAAATATGTTGTTACATTTTATTATAGCATGACATTGGACTGGCTTCTTTTTATTAACTTATTTATATATACAGAAATAAATGTGATAAAGATTGTACATAATCACTTACACAATAACTTCAAACTGTTTTCCACCCTTTTGTGTTGAGTTTTTGGTGCTCACAAATTCATTGTAATTGGACACAGCTCAGGCAGTACCATAAGACACCATTATGTTTTAATACAAAGATAACATATCAAGAATCTGCAAAGCTTCCACTGCAAATATGTCTCATGTATTTTACTTTATTTTATGAAAGGCCTTCCAACCTATCAGCCATCAAATGATAACTAAACTACTTTTTCTCATAAAAAGCTTCGTACTTTTAAAAAAAACGTATTAAGCCATAACATTAACATATGGTTTACGGTTGGGCTAGTAAAACCAAAAGGTATTAATGAAGGTCAAACAATGAATATTTCAACATTGACTACCAGTGTGAGACAGGAATTTAAATCTGAGTTCCAGTGCTGAAGGGAAATTATGTTCCACCCTTTGGCCTCCACCCTCACCTTTATGGTACACTAGCATAATATTTGACGAGAATGCAGGGCTGTCCCTGAGTTGGCTCACACAAGATTTGGTGGACTAATCGATTAGTTTATTTAATTGCCAGATCTGTAAAACTGAGTTTCAACAAATCAATGATCAACAAATAGTCAAATGTGCCAATATGTCACTCCAAATTATTTAAAATGTGTTCCCCCTTTGATTAACTCAAATCACCTGTTTGCAACTCTCTTTTTGAGATGTTTTTTGTGCATTTCTGGAACAAATGGTACCAATGGTTTGTCTTAGAAGATTGTATTGCAAGCACATCACACAATATAATATATTATATGTGTTTGCTTATGCGTATTCATGTCCCAGTAGATGACACACCAATGACTCCATCTTTGTGTTGTGTTAATAAGTGCGATAAAGAGAAGTGTGCCTTTAACTGTCTCTCAGCAGTCAGCGTTGATAGTATCTGCTTTACAAGCTGTTTGCAAGTCAACTCTGTTGTTGTTATTTTTTCCTCAGATTGTGTTTTTTAATTGTCAATGGCCTGGGTTTAGTCACAGTTAATGTGTCTTGAAGCAGTCTAGGATGAGCCTGCATCTGCACAAATATATTGCCTTCTTATTAAAATGCAACATGCGAGTGACAATAGATCAACCGTTCTGTCCTGTTGCTAGTTTTTGATGAGCTACTAAAAAGTCTTAGTGGTTCTTTCAAGCATTTTTTATTTTATCATCTTATGTGAAGGGGGATAAAATAACCCACTGTGTTATTCTGCTGAGGAGGGTATAGGGATCAAGTTTAATCTGCCTGACAAACTGTGAGGTTTTAAAGGACTCCCCCATGACTGATAGGCCATGTCACAGGTAAAGGGCAGGAGGATAAGCGAAGTTTTGTTGTAGTATAATGGGGGTTGTAAAATGTAAAAGAGCTTGGTGATGCATTTGTTGCCCATAAAAATAATACTCCTCAGAGTGGCCACAGTAATGGAGAGCCACCAGCTCTACACTGAATCATAATCTTGTCATCTTGTCATCATGTCAACATGTACTTTAAATTAAGTTTACTACACTGTCATAATACAGTCATAGTGACCACCGGTCAACCAAAAACCTTTCCTCCAATCTTTGAACTCACATTTTATTGTGTTTGTATGATTGAAGATATTATCTGAAGCAACATGATGTAGTGTTAATGATAACAGACTAGGTTCACTTACCAGTTGTTTATCATAATTAGAGTCAGTAAGTCTCTCTAACTATATAATAAATGAGCTGTGGTAAGGGCAGGATGTCGGTCAGCTAATGAACATTCTGCTTCCCTGTCCATAATATATGCAATACATCTTCGTCAGCTCTTGTCTCAGTCTGTAATGAAGGGGTCATTGTCAAGGCCAAGTTAATGCAGACACATCTCATCCACACTTTTTATTTTTTAAATATATGTTGAAAGAAGCTAAAATGAAACGTACTTAATGTGCCAATAATTAAACTAAATCCCAGTTATTCTGTACTGCAAACATACAACAACAACAACAACAACAATAGTAATAGGAAGGAAGGAGGTTGGGAGAAGAGTATTGTAGGAAGACATACATTTTACATACATTATTCCAAACTTAAGAACACAAATACATCCTTAAATAGTTTATAACTACGACCATATGCAGTACCAACATCTACAAAGACATAATCAGTGTCGTTGAGGACTGATAAGCCCTTTATATTGTTTCAACCAGTTCTCAGTGTTACAGCTCTTAAATTGATGTGTGGTGTTAGGCCTGTGTATCGTCTTTATTTGTAAGACCTATTATGGAATACTACTAATGTTTCCTGTTTGCAACAGCATAACAT
This sequence comes from Pseudoliparis swirei, assembly GCF_029220125.1. Classification (NCBI taxonomy): domain Eukaryota; kingdom Metazoa; phylum Chordata; class Actinopteri; order Perciformes; family Liparidae; genus Pseudoliparis; species Pseudoliparis swirei. Next base: position 12,845,433 of record NC_079389.1, on the reverse strand, counting down.
TTGCAGCATAATGTTTGCAGTGTGTATATGTTTCAAAGTTGCAGAAGCAATGCACTAGCTATGTGTACACCATTGAAACAGCCCCCGACTGACACAATATGCCTTGTAACTTTTTTTGAGACTGTGGCAAAATAGTAATCCTTTGAGTTTGGTTTTGTCTCAGGGCCTGTACAAAAGTAGTCGGAGAAAGAAAAACATTGTATTTTGGTATTATTGTATGTTGTATGTGTTGTTTGGCAGCATAATGTTTATATTGCTAGATTACCAATTTACTAGATAATGCCAAAAATAACAATAGAGCCATTCAGTCAAGAATAAATCATCTTCCAACTTAACTAATATTCAACAATGTTATATGCTCCTTTTGTATCCTTTTTTGGTAAATGCTTGGTGGTTATGGATTTTAAAACCCATTACTTATTGTAAATGGTGCATAGTATAACATAGTTTACATACAACCTTGTATCATAGCAATCGGAAAATAACCATGCATGAAAGTGGCCATGTAAATAAAGTCCACCATTAACTGTAAACTGTACTTGTGCTCTTTTTTTAGGTAGCAGATGGCAGATCACCATAGTAACTCAAACTTTTGAGTGTAGAAAAGAGTTGTTTGTAATGAAAGCCACGCAGATGCAACCGTCTCTCATTAGAAGACTGAGGTGTCTAATGGGTGGCCATTTGTTAAGAGAATGCTTGATGGGACCTAATGGGCACAGGATGGGAATTAATAAATAATGCCCCATTGTGCCTGTGTGGACAATTAATAGCGCTTAACAAGATAGAAGATGGATTGGGGGGTGGACATTAGATTAACAAAGTTGGCTGTTTGGGGCAAGTCCCCCATCCCCCTCTTGAGAGAAATGTAACTTAATGGGGGTGAGGAGTTGGAGACAGGAGGCTTTTAATCATCGAAGGCAGCATTAGGAAGAGCAAGCTGAATGTTAAATACAACTCATTACTCTTGTGTGGTATGACCCAAAGCTCTATTGTACCCTCCAGTGAAAGTGGTTGCACCTCCCCGCTCTATTTCTTTTCACATTCAGTTTTAATAAGGATCATGGGTGAGCGTACCAGTATTATGTTGGATTATGTCTTTTTGACTGAACATAAATGTGCCCAGTAGACCTTGTGACATTGAATAGACACAATAGAGCAGTTACACATCCTATCTATTGTATTGTATCTTCATAAAATCGTGAACATTTAGTAGTAATTGAGAACATGTTAAACCTACTTTCCTTCTGCATGCTATACATTTTCATGGTTGTCTTTGATTTTGTTTGCTGCCGTGAAACGTGTATATATTGCAATGTAGAATAAAAGTTTGAGAAGTCAGCTTCATATTCATAGTGTAGAGTGAATTGCATATCGAATAATGGAACCCATTCTAAGCATGGCTATTCAGCACCAGGCTCGTCTCTATCAGATAAAATGACAGAGTAATATTGATGGGTCTTGTCCTTGCTCAAGCAGATACTGTATGGTGTACACAGATGCGGGCCGCAGCATCCCCGGGGGGCTTCCCTTTGGCTTTGCAGTGCAGCCAGAGTGACAGACAAGTGCTCCAGTTAGATAATCCTCCAAGGAGAAGAACAGAATAGGTAATGAGAATTTGAGCAAGTAATGTGGCTGTTGTATTCAAGGCAATGAATACCAAGCACATTTTGTCAATCATTGATAAAATGCCCTTCACCTGATGAGGTCCAGGAACAGTGCCTGGGTCTGAGATGAGGTGTGGCCTGCTCTATTCAATGCAAATAATCTGGGGTGCTGAAGAAGTCCTCGCATCGATCAAGTTAAGTTGAAGTATTACTGGAAGGAAGAGTATAGATTGAAGAATGGATCTAGCTAGACTTCTCTAAATCCAATACTTTTTTTTAAACAATTAACCAACTACCTAATTGAATAGGTAATGCCTATGCAAACAAGCTGACCCAAGACCTGTTTTCTCCTTATCATTTGAAAGAGTTTTGCTTCAGCAACCACTCTCGTAAAGCTAGTGGCTATGTGTAGCACAGAATCCAATATGTCTTACAATAAGTTCCACTGAAAAGCCATTAGACCCATAGTGCTGCTTCCATCGAAAACCCTAATGGGCTTCTGTTGGGACAGGTGCTCCACAAATTGCTTCCTCTGAATGATTAATGAGTGAAGATTTATAAGAGGGTGAGGCCCAACTGTGTGGACTATGTGTGTGTGGGTGTGATGTGTCGGTGTATGTGTGTGTGTGTGTGTTCCAACATGAACATGGTGGTTGACCGGTGTGTAAACCTTAGTTTAGAGACTCTGTAAAAAGCGACTCACTCCTACTCATCTCATCAGATTTGTAAAAAACTATATTTCATGAACTAACACTTTTAAGTTTAGGCAAAATAAAGTATAAGCAAATAAAGAAAACATCTTCAATTTGACAACATATGAGCAGCATTCTAGGAAATAGTGAGAACACCAACAGGACAGCAGCTATAGTCTTAGCATTGGTCTTACCATGGGAGTAAGTAGAAATGTTGAAATGTCTAAATATGCCTATAGGTCTGTGTCACATTATTTTCGGTCTTGTGTTTTCAATAACACCTCTAATGTAAATTACCAGCCAGTCCCAAAGAATTGGGATTTAGTGAAATTAGGACGTGAAAATGTAGAGTTTCAAGACATGTTTGATAACACATCATTGCACTGTGAAGTGTACAGATGGTTAAAACAGAAAATTACGACATATGTGTATGCCAATTGATTCTATGACATCAAGCATCTGACAATTATACATAATTTAAAAATTGACAGATTATTTGAAGATTTTACCTGTATGTGAGGAGTCTGATTCTTGCAACCACTTTGATATATTTTGGATTATGGGGCCAATAGGCACCCAGCTTCTTTGATGCATTTTGCATAATTGCAATAAATATCTCCCGATTGAATTTCATGCATCACTGGGCCAATAATGATTTAATTCATTTATTAATGGATTAATTCAGAAAGTAGATACAATGATGTAAAACTGTATTCATAACTATTTAATAGCTACTCAAGAATTCATACCAGGAATCTAATTAAGTACTAAGTATAGTGTTCATTTTGAAAAGAATGTACATATTCAGATACTGAAAGGAAAAAACTGAAAGGAAGAATAAACCCAATAACACAGAGGTTTCAAAGGAAATTGTAACCTTTGAGATGACATTTTAATTTGTGATAAAAAGATATTTAAAACTCTGGAGGAGACACAGTGATTATAAGATAGCAGCCTTATTTTGACCGGCTCTCAGAGTTTCAGCAGTTAGGTTAAATGTAGCATATTTTTGCTGTGCTCTTAGTTGGCTTCTTTTTTATATTGTAATTGTTATTTATATTACATAAAAACACAAAATTGATGGCTTGACATGTGATCTTTCCACCAAAAAATGCCTAAATAAAAGCTTCTTTTTTTTTATCAGTATCTTTTTATTAACCCATTTATGACAAGACAAAGGAGCACAGCATTATCCACATATAAATGCCACAGAAAGGGCAGCTGTGCCGTGTCATGTTATGTTACTTGACAGACATTTTGTTTCAGTGAGGAGCTTTTCCTCCGTGTGCATGTCTCCAATTCAGAGCATGAGAAAGAGATTAAGCTTGTATTTAAGACTCTTTTCATTTTGAAATATGGGTCCCCCTGCTGTGAAACTGAACGGGGGGAGATGACTACTTCAAGCTGAAGACTTACTCTGTGTGTGTGTGTGTGTGTGTAGGTGTGTGTGTATGTGTGTGTGACACAGGCACAGACTGCTCGGCAGCATTGATTCAATTTAGAAATTGCCGGGCTTACCCTTTCAGGAGTGTTCACATTACCATGCTGCTCTTCTTTTTTTTTAAATACAGCTTTGAAAAATGAAACATGAATTAGGCCCCCTGACCCCCACCCCCATCCTTCCTGAACAGACATATGTTCAGAGATAAGAAGCTGAAACTCTGTTTTGCTGACGAATGTCCCAAAAAAAACGCATTATCTCTGCACAATATTGCAGTAATTATCTTGACCTATTGTCCTCCTGCTCAGTCAGTTCTTCGGCGCAGCGACATGGGGCCACAGTGATGGCTCCCAAATCGTTTTCACCTTCGCTGCTGCCATGCTGAGAATTCAAATCACATGAAGGAAGCCATGGGGCGGCTTTAGCTCAGTGGGGTAAGAGGGCCGTCCCTCAACCGCAAGATCGTGGGTTCGATCCCCGCTCTCCCCATTAGCTGCAAGTTGAAGTGTCCTTGAGCAAGGCACTGAACCCCCAGTTGCTTCCCGGGCGCTTCACCGCAGCCCAAACCAAGGATGGGTTAAATGCAGAGAACTAATTTCCCCTTGGGGATTAATAAAAGTGTATATTTATTTTTATAAGACACAGATTGGCTCCCAGATTAGCTGCTTATCCTGAATATCTCCTCCGCAACCTCCAAGGGCATTTTTGCCGAAGTGCCAAATTGATCGATTTGGATGGAAAGCAGTTGAATAGAAGTGCTGCTCAGAGGCTCTGTTTGCTGTTGTCACAGTCCTTTAATTTATTGACGACATTAAAAAGTTGCATTGTGCCATCACCACTTGACTCTGGCCTAAACAGCTTTATGAACACAGACATGTTGTTGAATCAATACATACATACATCAGCCTTCAACAATGGTGTAGAACAGGGATTCCCAAAGTGTGGTGCGCGCACCCCTGGGGGTGCGCGAGCTGTCTCTAGGGGGTGCGCGAGAGGAAAAATGTAATGGCGGTCTAATGGTGTAATAATTAATATTAAACATTCTCAGGGCTCTCAAGTGTCACGCATTGAGCGTGAGACTCAGTGGCGTCCCTAGGCTAAAGCCCCGGATGTTTTTTTAATTAGCCCCGAATGTTAATTTAAAAAAAAAAAAAGATTTGGCACACAAGTGGTTAACACCTCCAGGTCGCACGTGACGTCATTCACCCAAAAAAGCGGAGTCAGACTGGCAGCAGGCGCACGTAACAGCAAGCTGCTGTCTGAGATTGTTTCTATGTCTACAAATTTCGCTGCTTCACTCCTCTGGGCTAAGCCCAGCGCCGCCGCTCCCATAACGCGCATCGCTCTGCCGTGATACGCGCCGACACATCCGCGCACATCCCCCCCCCCCCCCCCCCCCAAGTCAACAACTCTTCTCGGAGCAAAAAAAAGAAAAAGTGTGGGGGATTGGGGGTGCGTGAACCCGGTCGGGATGCAGAAGGGGGTGCGTGGCCTAAAAAGTTTGGGAACCCCTGGTGTAGAACAACACATAACAATTAACAACATTTTGAAAACCCCTTACAGAAACAAGTCAACCATTTGATTTTCAGAAACTGTGTTATGAAACAGGATTTTCCAATTGAAATTTAGGATTTTTCTGAATGGTAAAGTTAAGAAAACTAAAAAGTCACCTTTCAAAAACTAGGAGAATTTTCCATACCAAAATGTTCTCTTTTGTATTTGTTTTGGAGGATGGTTACTTTCAATGAAATAATTTAGTTAATTATACATCTCGGGAGTTTTGTTCTTTAACTTATGGTTTCTTAACCCTTGTATGGTATTCATTTTTTTGTTACGAAGGTGTTGTGGGTCTGTTGGACCCGCTGTATTTTTGGGCTTTTAATTCAACACAATCAAACAATTTGATGTTAAAATACTTAACAGATGTTTTCTTCATCCCAATTACGAGCAATATAAACAGCAATTATGGTTAATATTTTCCCTTTAATTTTGTTATAACACATTTACGAATTAAAGTGCTACTGTTTTTTAAATTTTTTATCAAGATATGAGTGGACAATATTCAACAAATTTACAAATGAAGCAAGGTTGTTCATAACTATTGATTTTTATTTCTTTGAATTTGTATTGAATTTCATTAGTAATCAGGTAATTTTACATCGCACAACACACAGTTTACATAACACATTGAACACATTACATTGTTGAACACATTGCCTTTTCATACCAGCCTATTCAACACATGAGTGGCAGAGTTTTACTGTGTGTGTGTTGCATATGTACTTCTTGCACTTGATGCATGTATATTGCGTCTTTCTGTCCGTCTTGGGTCCACACAATTCGCACCGTTTCTTTTTGTTGCTGCCGGCCGCAACCTAGAATGATGAAAAGATCATGAATTTTACTAAAACCTCTGTCTCGTAAGCTATGAGTGTCAAACATATACTGCAACAGCATCACACACACTTACCTCAGGCTCTGCAGATGGTGGTTCTGTAGGTTGGGTGGATGGGGCACCAGCATTGTTCTCCTGAATCCTCCTCACGGTGGCTGCAGAGGCTGAGGTTCTCGGAACATGCTGTCTTCTTAGGATTTGTGGTTTCACCAGTGCCTTTCCAAGTTCCCCAAGAAAGAGGCGCCTCCTCTGGAGCTTCCTCTGTTCCACTCTGGGTTCAATGCCATCCAGATGACAAAGGCGTTGTGCCGAGATGTCCAGCATGTCAAAGAAAATCACCAGTGGCCAGCGAGGGTCCTCCTCTTGCAACTATAGGCAGACACCAGCTTGTCCAAGTTGTCTATTCCTCCTTTTGAGGCATTGTAGTCCATAAGTATCTCTGGTTTCTGATGCTCCAGGCCACAGATTCTCCCATCCCTGTGTAGTGTACTTATTAGTACCACATTTTTGGTTTTCTTTGGCACATATGATACCAGGGATGTGTCAGCCGTGTAGACACACTTGGACGAGTTGACATGCCTGTTCTTTGTAGGCAGCAATTGAGGTGGGAGCTCAGACCTGTTTTTTCTCATCGTTCCAACCATGGTCACACAGCAGGCCCACTCACATACACACACAAACACACACATACTTAGCTTACAGCAGGCCCACAAACACACACACACACACTTACAGCAGGCCCACTCACATACACACACGCGCGAACACACACACACGCGGGCACACACACACACACACACACACTTACAGCAGGCCCAGACATGAGGAGGACAGACTGAAGGTACACAGGACCAACAATTTCCACACTTTTATTAGTCCGGGTCCAATGGACCCGAACACCCTGTATGTAATACAAATGTGTAGGGGGGGGTTACGGTTTGCTGTCGATGACAATGTTGTCTGATATATGTTCTTCGCGGAAAATTAGCCAAGGCCAATAAGTCTGAGTTTGAAAAAATAATGAATCATATTATTTTTGTTTTGATGAAAAATGAAAACGGGTCCCACAGACCCGAATACCATACAAGGGTTAATAAGGAAATCCAGAGCAATGCACTGCTTACTTATGAAGTAATTTGTTTACAGGACTCAATTTACATAATACTAAATTGAATCCAGCCATAGGCTTATCAGCCAAGTCCATGTCCTGATTGGACTGCTGTCTATCCTCGTGGTATAGGTCTATTAAGATTGATTAAACATTTATAATCACAAAATCATCAAACAAGGAATTCTGTTTGACGTAAAGCCTGTCTCTCATCTCTCCTTCAGCTTGCCAGGTCATTAATCTGCCTCTGATCACCATCACTTGTTCTGGCTGTCTCCTAGACTCTTCGGAAGTGTCTGACCCATTACTTATATACTCGGCCATCCCATCATATCACTAGTCCATTTAAAACAACTTGTGAATCTTCCTGTCACTGGCAGTCAGTGGAGACAAACACCGCCATTGCGGAACCTTGAAATGGGAACAGAAGGCAGTTATGGCTTCACAAAGGGCCATTTGGAGATGTGGCATTCGAAAGGCTCAAGGTTCGTTGGCTGGAAATGAGCAAGTTTGTCATTTGACAACATCTGAAAGCAAATATATGAATAGCTTTTATACATGGCCACAATTGAATGCAGGATGAAAAGCCTCTTTACTACATTATGCTAAATTCAGATAATGGAATGGAGTAGTCATGGCAGGTGCATTACTTTCTACGACAATCCCACAATGCAATTTGTCACATTATATTGATGTGGAAATTATTGTGGGTGACTTTACGGCTATCAGTGATGGCGCAAAATGACAATGAATAATAAGTGTCCAAGATCACAATGTTTTCTGGGATTATGGCCCTTTTAAGTAATGAGATGTGAGAAACGAGAGTTCCTTACTTCCTGGTAGCTCAAGATCAGTCTTTTAGGAGCAGATTGTGATTCAAGATGTGTATCTCTTTTGCATCTCCACTCAGCCAAGCTACATTGTTGTTTGAAGAATCCTGATAGTTATTATCAGGCTCCAGAATGAACTGGAGCCAGGGACTACTATACCGAATATATTGATTGTATTGACAATGCATGGATTAGAAGCCTTAACTTCACTCAACAAGTGAGTTTCAATGGAATACCTATATTCAGAACAGGAGGGATGGAGTAAATTATACCATTAATACATCAAATTAAATCTACAAATGAATAAGCAAGGAACATATACAATGTGGGGCTAAACTGCACCATCAGGCAAGGTCAGTGTGGAGTTATCCGTGAAAGGAGGAAACAAACAGAATATGTTGGCAGATTATGAATGAACCACTAGTGCACACAAACCAAATAAAATGTATACAGCAAGCTAAGGTGACTCAAATCACACGATAAAACCCCTCTTCAGTTGTAGACAAAGCCCCACAAGAAAAATAAAACAGAATTGATTCGTTAAAAGGACACGTTTAGTATGTCTGGGGAAAACTGTGGTCGGCTCCTGTAGTGTCTTTGTTTAAAAACTGAAATAAACAAGAACAGATTAATATGCAGAAGGAACCTTGAACAAAAATGTTGTATTAAACATGCAATGTCAAATTAAATGTTCTAACTTGCTAGACTGGAACACAGTCTCCATCACCAGTTAAAGACATGCAGGTGACCGGAATCTATAAGAATGAAGAACCATGTTCATATTGTGTTAAGGGGACTAAAAACCTTTGTAAAACATGTCTGTTCTGCTCAAGCATACATTGTGTCTTGGCTTGTGTGCCGAAGAAGTTGTAGTCCCTCACCAGCATGAAGAATTGAACAAATAACAATTGTTTAACAGTTATCTCACAAACCTTTAATGTAATGCTATTAACTACAAATAATACATCATGGTTATACAATTTCACTATTAAAATCATGCTTTTAAACATTTATTAAAAAAGAGCCTCCAAATCAGTCAACAAGAAAAGCCTCACCTCTCTTTGTTCCAGAAGAAAGGCCCAGATGATGTTCCCACCCCTATTTATAGACTCTGTCCCTTTGTCTGAGACCTCATGCTAGACTGCCTGTTACCTGCCTTCTCACATAGAACACCTATTTTATAAAATGCATAATACTGTGTTGTTACAATACAGAATAAAACACGGGATGCACCCAACGCCGAATGTATGGTTAAAGAAAGCTAGTAAACTCAAAGTAAGGTAAGGCCGACATATGGTTCCCTTCAGTGGCACAAAGGTCTGATTGAATGCATTTGATAGCCCCTATTGATTTTGCTATAGTGGGGCTGTTTTATCGGAAGACAAATTGCCTCTGCAGACAAGCTTGGGGACTCAGACTTAACTGCAGTCTAACGGGCCGCCATAGACCTACCTGCAATAATTCTATCCACTTAGCCTACAGAACAGGGTACTGTTCACAAATAATTTATAATATAATGTTTATACAATGGTGTTAATCAAGTGTTGTCGAAGTAAAGTATTGCTAAATAGCGACTTTTATGAGCTGAGAAAGAGAGGTCTGTCTTCAGACATATCTACTGTAGAGATAATAATGCTTAGAATAAGCTTTGAAGAGAAGAAAAAACAGTCCTATTGGTTTATCATTGACTTATATATTTAAAGATCCCATAATACAACATCACAAAAGATTTCCTCTGGCTCTCAAGTAAACAAAAACAAGAAAATATCTAGAAAGGCACACTCAGAACAGCGCAGACCTCGGCCAGATGACTTTCCTCTGCAGGTCTTCGGCGACGTAAACCCCGTCTCAAATCATTCCGACTGATTATTCAAGTCGGCCGAAACATTGTAAAATGTATTTTTGTATTCACTTCCTATTAACCCTCCTGTTACCTTTACATTTACTAACATATTTTACCCTCGGGGTCAATTTGACCCCAGCAATTAAAACCTCCAGAAAATTATTAGAATTAATATTGTTTCCCAAGTTTAAGTGTGAGGTACTTTATGTTTGTTTGTTGACTACCAAAATAGCCCTTTAAATATATAAAAAAGTTGATATTTCTTATATGTTTGACACAGTGAAAAACAGCCTGGGGTCAAATTGACCCCAAGGAACACCGACATTAAACATTGAATGGGGTCAAATTGACCCGAAAGGTAACAGGAGGGTTAAGTTCCGCCATGTTGGCTTCTACTCTGATGTGAGACGCATATTGGTCGGATCATTGGCCTTATCTTAGTAGGCACTAGGTAACGACATCTGCAGGAGATTTATATCTACATGCATGGATGGATGTCTGTCTACATGTATGTATGTATTAAGCATGGAATTATAACTAAAAAAACTAGAAATCCACACAACTCCACTGTCAGATCAAACATACATGCAGGAAGGACAACAGACTTTGCAGCTGCAAACTCAGCATTCGCAGTTAATACAGCACGCACTGCGGAGTTGATTACTTCAATCACTACAATTACATAGATTACACCATATTATCAACACCGATTGGACATTGCACATTTTCCCCTTTTTAAAGCAACAGTGTTTAGAAAAAAAGACCACTGAATTAAGGTTCTCGGAAATCCCTGTATTCTTCTTTTGAAGATAACTAAATCTACTCTCTCTATGCCCTTCGCTTTGGTGCTCAATAATAAACTGGGAACAGATGGCGAGTGCGCAGAGCATCAAGCTGTGTTTCTGCCCCTTAAGTGTAACGTTTCTGCTTCAGAACCAAAGGCTGCTGTCCAAAATTGCCTATGTTTATAAATATAGTTTTGTGTATCCAACATAATAGGGATAACATTCTTGAATGTGTTATCCATCATATGTGTGTTGCTCATAGTTGCACATCTGTTTAAAAAACTGTAAATATCCTATTTCAGATTGACTGGGTCTGTCCCTCACTTGGAGTTCTCTAGTTGATATGCATACACTGGCACAATCATCCTTTCATCTGCAGTGAGTACAAAGGTAAACAAAGCCGTTGGGGCTGTAGGCTGGAAGCTTCACAATGAGAAAATAAATGAACAACATGTTTTCCCACCATCTGTACACCTGCCACACTCCCACACTGTAAATGAACATAGTACGCAGATATCTAAAAAAAGAGATTTTCTGCATTTACATTATCTATCCCTCTCTATCTATCTATATCTGAATCTATATATATATCTCTCTCTATATATATATATATATATATATATATATTTGCATTCACATTTAGTTCAGGCATTTAGGCTTTTCAAAGTTTGCTTTCACTGTAATAATTTAATTTTCATTTAAGAGAGCTGTTTGTCTTAATACACAAATCAACAGCTGCTCTGCTGAGAATATAGAGCACTCTCCAAAAGTGTGGGACCAGATTGTGGATGATTCATAAAAACGCATAAATAAAATGGTCATTTTTCAATTCAGTTATTCATGTTCAATGAATGCTGCCAAAGTATAAAGGCAGACTTACATTGAGATTTAGCACTGATACAACAGTGACATGTTTAGTTTGAATGTACGGTCTTATCCTTTTAGTCATTATGCACATGTCTCACTGAGTTCAATTCAGGTCGAGATTAGTCTTTATCTGGGGGCTCTACTCATGGAAAATGTTGTTATTTACACAGTGAACCAAAAATAGCATCTGAGATATACGTTTTGACAAGTAAAATAGATATATTGTTTTATTTTTAGAGTAATAAAATGACTACTCTTTAACTTGGATAAGATATTGAAGTATCAAACACGATATTGGAATTTCAAAGAATGCATCAGCAAGAATCACAATGAGAGTAACACTGGGAGGAAGATATTTCCTTCACACACCTGAGCTTAATTGAATTGGCATTGGTAATCCTCTCATTGGTCGAGTGTGTAAATGTTGTGATTGTGATCGACATCAGTGAGGACAATATAATGAAGGACCAAAACAAGCAAGTGTTGCTGTTTTCACATTTGCTGTTGATGCTCCAGTGTCAGCAACTGCAGTCACAGTGAGCAGGTGACCCACTGCTTCAGGACACATTCATCATATCAATAAACAACAACAAAATAATAAGTATCAATCAAACTAAGAATTTATGTTTAAATTAAGTTACAATTAAATTACATTACTGACAAATAATTGACTTAATTTTTTACATTGCAAATTTTCGAGGCATTCTTTCGATTTGACACTCTGTAAAGGTAACATCTGATTTTAACTACCTTGGTATCAATATGTTGGCAATCCTTTGCACCACTTACCTAAAATGTGAGAATACAAAACATGAGAAAAGCAGTTGTCCTTCGCATATCGAAGCCAACTGACAATCTTTCAGGAGTTTTCATTATCCGCTGACAAATATGTCTTTTCCTGTCTGACTGATGGATCACTGCGAGCCGGAAGACAGAGTGAACTGGAGGTTATGGAGAGAGTGATGCCTTTTAAAGGATCATAAAGAACCTCTGGGGGACAGCCATGTTGTGGATTATTCAAAGTGTTTTAATCGATTAGGTCATTCTAAGGGAAGGGCTCTCCTTATCAATGAAATGGCTTCAGTCTTAATGTATTTCCTTTTACATTTAATTTGGTTTCCCCAAGGCTCCTGGTTTAAAATAATAGCAATAACATAACTCTGAAACGTGAAACTCTGAAACGCTTTGCACTGCTATTCATGCACCTTGCACTGCATGCCTGCTACTGAGGTGGAGAGAAAGATACAACTCGATGGGAGGTAGGGCAGGTGTTATTTTGGTAAAAATTGGATCTTTGACATGTCAAGAACATGGTGACTGTCATCTCCTGACTCCCAGATGTTGTCACATCGCTACTGTATATTGCCACCAAGTTCATTAATATTTGACATGTTATCTGTCAATCCTATTTTAAATGGAAGAGTGAAGCACATTTCCTGTGATGTGATACTAAATGTGTCTTTAGTGTCATCGATGCTGTCATAGTCAGTCGGTGAATGACAGTGACCTTGCCACAGCAGAGACTATCGTGAAAAACCACTCAGAATGTAGATGTCCATCATGAGCCTAACTAGTGAAGGACAAATGCCGATTCTGAAGGAGAGCTTTGGTTGATGAATGCACTGAATACCTGGTAGTCCGTTAGATCTGGCCAAAGTCCTTGCCATCACCATATTAGGAAGGTAAGAAACTGAAAATGTATCTTCTCTGAGAAAGTTGACATCTGACTTCTGTTGTTGACAAAGTCTGAGAGATAACTGATACAGATGAACCTCTGTTTGGTAATGAATGAAAACCCATAAAAAAACATGAAGCGTGCTCACTAATGCACACCAATATTGTAGTCGTTGTTTTTTAACCCTTGTGTTGCCTTCGGGTCAATTTGACCCGATTCAATGTTTCACCCTCCTGTCACCTTCGGGTCAATATGACCCGATTCAATGTTTAACCCTCCTGTTACCTTTATATTTACTAACATATTTTACCCTTGAGGTCAATATGACCCCAGCTATTAAAATCTCCAGAAAATTATTAGAATTAATATTGTTTTCCAAGTTTAAGTGTGAGGTACTTTATGTTTGTTTGTTGACTCCCGAAAGAACACCGACATTAAACATTGAATCGGGTCAAATTGACCCGAAGGCGACAGGAGGGTTAAATATTGAATCGGGTCAAAATGACCCGAAGGCAACACAAGGGTTAAATGAGAAGCATCTTCATGCTACATGTCAATGCAGTATTGTCAGTTTTAAATACATTGTTTTGCAGCGTAATGTTCATTATATTTGGAAATGCAGAGCTAATGAATAGAGAAGGTTTATCATGTATTATGGGCATTATTAATTAAACAGTTCAATTCAATTCAGTTTATTTGTATAGCCCAATTTCACAAATTACGAATTTGTCTCAGAGTGCTTTACAATCTGTACACATAGACATCCCTGCCCCAAAACCTCACATCGGATCAGGAAAAACTCCCAAATAACCCTTCAGGGGGAAAAAAGCTAAGAAACCTTCAGGAGAGCAACAGAGGAGGAGCCCTCTCCAGGATGGACAGGTGCAATAGATGTCATGTGTACAGAAGGACAGATTTAGAGTTAAAATACATTCAATGAATATGACAGAGTGTATGAATAGTTCGTAGTAGGCATATTCCACGATGGAGACCTCCACGATCCATCAGGCAGATGGCGGTAAAAATGGAGGAGTGGGCGGAGTCTCAACAGTTATGCATTATTTTACCGAATTGAATGAACTGACTGTTCACGATTAGTAATTCACTTGAATACTGTTAGATTAAACTGTTTTTCAAAACAATTATTAGCTTGTCACAATTTATTGTCTGTATACATCGTGCAAGAAACCTGAAAAAAGCAGAGCAGTGTGATCCTTTATATATACACTGCCGTTCAAAAGTTTGGGGTCACTTAGAAATGTCTTTATTTTTCAAAGAAAAGCACTGTTTTTTCAATAAAGATAACATTAAATTAATCAAAAATACACTCTATACATTGTTAATGTGGTAAATTAATATTCAAGGTGGAAGTGTCTGGTTTCTAATGAAATATCTCCATAGGTGTATAGAGGCCCATTTCCATCAACTATCACTCCAGTGTTCTAATGGTACATTGTGTTTGCTAATCGCCTTAGAAGACTAATGTCTGATTAGAAAACCCTTGTGCAATTATGCTAGCACAGCTGAAAACAGTTATGCTGGTGATATAAGCTATAACTGGCCTTCCTTTGAGCTTGAAGTTTGAAGAACAAAATGAATATTTCAAATATTAATCATTATTTCTAACCTTATCAATGTCTTGACTATATGTTCTATGAAATGTTCAATTCATTTGATAAATAAAAGTGAGTTTTCATGGAAGACACAAAATTGTCTGGGTGACCCCAAACTTTTGAACGGTAGTGTATGCAGATATGTTACTTAAAATAAAGTTTGATGACACCTTACTTATGTTCCCTTATTCCTAATATAAAAAAAATACATATTTTAAGCCATAAGTAGGTCTCCATTTTCAGTCTCTCACTGCATTGTATCTGCACCGAGAGATGAGTGGAGTCTCTCAATCCAAAGAAACATCAGCATCAGCACAGCAGGCATACGGACTGCCAGGGGGCAGAGCCTGACAAGAGGAACAAGCCCCAGAGCTCGTGGGATAAGAGAGAATCGGAATTAATGACTAGGTAGCTGGCTCTCCTGCAAATACTGAGCTCACACAAATTCTGTGTTTTGTTTGTGCTCCCCTGTTTGTGCTCGCTGTCAAACAAAAGAAGTCTGGGAAAGACTGAGGAGGATTACTAGTTGACTCGTAAATAGAGTCGGCCCGATATTTCTCAAGAAACTAATTGAAAATGTTGAAGAGAAACGCACAGCATGCACTTTAAATGAACTTGTCCTAAAAAATTAAACCCATTGTGTTATGTTTTATACGTAATCGTAACTCAACCTTGTATTTGTCTGACAGCAACTTCAGCGTTGATGAGCAGGCCAATCGCATTTACACTCGGCTCATTTGGTGTTTTTGCCAAAAATTAAATGATGTTCAACTGGAGCCATATGTCATCCAATCTTTTGGAAAACAAGGAGACTATATATGACTGGAAACAGTGTCAGCAAGAAAAATGAAGGGGCTTTGTAATTATGCCTGGAGATCCCAATATGCTGGAAGATAATTACATAATTAATCCTCCATCGCTGCCACGTGGGCTCTACACACCTCTCCGTCATTGCCCTACACTTCTAAAGCTGTGTTCAAAAGGACATTATCGCTGCAAAAAAACCATTTATTTTTACTGTACGAGAGTATGATTGCACAGCAGACACAACAAACAAAGTGTTGTGTTGCAAAAAAGATGACCCTCATCTATTTTGGAATGGCCCAATGGAATACAAAGGCTGCTGTATTTGGCCAATACAAGCCATTGAACAGAGTACAAGCACTAGGACAACACAATGCAGTTTAGCATCTGACCAGAGGTGCAGAACAAAGCAGTAGAAGTGCAGTGCAATTCGTATTTCAATCCCCCTTCCTAGTCTTATAAACCTCTGTTAATTTTTTTTGTTGCATTTGATAAACCTTCAATTTCAAACCGGCATCTGCTGTATCATATTTCATCTTGCAGCTTGAAGGTAGTATGCGTTATTGCAAATGTCAGAAATTTAGCCGCACAACAAATGCAAGCATATGGGTTGTTGTGCACTTTTAAGTCTGAGATATTTAGCCCCTTCTCTTCTACTTATAGGTCCTATGCTTCCTGGTCCTACGCTGCTTAAAGCAGTTTAGCTACAGTCATTTTATAAGGATACTCTTGAGAAACCTCAGTTGAGATTGTTGTGGTGTAAAGTTATGTTCGGGGAGAATTCATTGGTATTGAAATATATATTATAATCTGGTAAAAGCCAACTAGAAGCCGTAGATCCAGAACACTTTATGAAAAGAAATTGTCTACAATCTCAAATGGGGGCATGTGTGGGATATATAGGCTTTAGCGACTAAATGTCAAAGAAGAGCAAAGGATCATATCGTCTGCTTAATGATAAAAAATATCTGACAAAAAATCTGAATTGTCAGCTTCATCTTCTTAGTAGTGAATTATTGTGATTGTGTTTACCTTATCTTATATCGATTGAGTTGAAAAAAATGCTCAGCTTTAAAGTAGGATGGAGGGCAGTAAAAGGAAGAGTTGGTTTAACTGCCCCTGAACAAAAAAAAATGTCCCATTAATATTCTTCAAATTAAAAAAGCCATAATATAGTTATTAGAATCACACAAGCAGTTGCAACTTGTGTTGTACTGCATCTCATTCTGATGTTTACGACTATATGTAGACCAGTTTACTTTGTGGTGAAGAAATGCTTGCAGACAAATGTAAAAACAACGCTGTGACAAATTGATGCAGGTGTAATGCTGGTAAAGTAATGATGACTCATGGATAGTTCATGATTCATGGGAAGCTAGAATTGATGCACATAAATTAAAACACTCATACCCGGTGGCTATTGGGAGGTCCCGTCCAACCCAAACTACCTAAAAAGATACACGATTCTATTGGTTGCACTGAGGGAAATGTAGGATCCATTGTTTTAGTAGTAATGTCTCTGACACATCCCATGTTGCTGCTTCATCTCTAATTTAAACCTCTCGGGTCTTTACTGATTTAGGAGATTAAACCATGAGCATTTAATTGAATGCTAGTTGCACTCTACTGAGAGAATGACCACGCAGCTGCAGCACATTGGTACAAGTGGTCATCCTGAAAGTGAACAAATCAAATACTGTTACATTCTAGTACCTTTGCCAGCATGAATTAGAACTATGCAGTCTGGGAGGCTGGTTTAATTTGGCATTGTGATAAATGCCACAAGGATGTGATTACATAGTGATTAGCACAACAATAGTCCTAGATTATCCCAAAATGAAAAGGCACCATTCGGTGTGATTGAATGAGCTAAATTGACACACTATAAAATTAAAATTAAATTATGATTGAATAAGAGAATTGTTATGTACTTAATAAAATCATTCTCATTCTCATATTGGGTAAATAAATAAGAATCAGACTTGAACTGAAGCAGCAACACTTACTTATGATGTCTGAGCTGAAAGGGTTATTTCCACGATGCAGAAAGAAGGTTCTGATGCAGGTCATACTACATGTCACACTCCTGCATTGCTTTTGGAGAGAGAGCTTTCTAGTTATAAGGTGGAGCTGCTGATTAAAATAGTTGTCTCATTCAGAACTTCCAGCCACCAGCAGCAGCACTGATTACCCAGCTGCTCAGCAGCCCTCCTGTGGGGACATGGGGAAGAAATCGCCTTTGATTCTAAATGGTTTCTATCGACTTCGATGGCAGTCAACCCCTCAGAGAATCTGGTTTTTTTGCTTCTTTATACAGATCTTTTTGGCCTTTTAATTTCCTGAAACTGGTTTCAATGCTATAATATATATATATATATTAGTGCTGTGAAAAATAACGCGTTAACTCAGTTAATCCAATTACAGGTTTAACTAGTTTTTTTTTTTTAACGCATTTAACGCATGCGCAGAATGAGCTTCCAATCCGTCTGTTGTTGGTCGTTGGGACGAAAAAAAAGTCACTTGCAAAATGAGCTTCCAATACACCACTTCAATCTGAACTCTGTCCGCTCTCATGCAGACGGTCTGTTCATCGGTAATGATCCTTCCGCAGGTTCACCTCCGGAAACCTTGTTACGACTTTTACTTCCTGTAGATCAGGGTCTCAACACGTCGATCGCGACCTGCCAGTCGATCGCGTAGTGTCGGTAGATCGCATGACATTAAAAAGATTGGCCCGCCCCCTGACATGTTCTCTAGAGCACGTCTTTGTTCTTTTATTAAACTAAACGTCTGTTGTTGATCGTATCTCCACAGCAGCATGTCATCTCTGTCTCTACGCGTTGCGTTAACACTTATCGATCTCCGTCTGGCGCGCCACAGAGCTCCGTGCGCGCATCGGGACCGAGCAAAAAAAAAGTCACTTGTCAATCTGTCCACCTTTAGATTGTATCATGGTGGAGTTAATGGTTGACAAACAAGAGAAAAATGCTCTGTTTAACCCTAACCCTGTTACCTTTACATTTACTAACATATTTTACCCTCGGGTCAATTTGACCCCAGCAATTAAAACCTCCAGAAAATTATTAGAATTAATATTGTTTCCCAAGTTTAAGTGTGAGGTACTTTATGTTTGTTTGTTGACTACCTAAATAGCCCTTTAAATAAATAAAAAAGTTGATATTTCTGATATGTTTGACACAGTGAAAATCAGCCTGGGGTCAAATTGACCCCAAAGAACACCGACATTAAACATTGAATGGGGTCAAATTGACCCGAAAGGTAACAGGAGGGTTAAACATTCTGTTTAGGATGAAGATGTATTAATGTTCCATATGGAAGAAAACTGCTAAATAACTGCTGAGTTGCAGCACCATTGTATAGAAGAATGTATAAATGTATATATCCGTCTTTTGTCATAAATCTCTATGTTCTCACAAAATATACCGAGAATATCGGTAATATGTGATTAATCATGATTAATCCACAAAAACCTGTGATTAACCCGATTAAAAATGTTAATCGTTTCACAGCCCTAATATATACATATTTAGACTCAAGCACATTTATGTGTGATAAACTAATTATTGCACTAACAGATGTGTGCAGAATGGTGCAATGTGGTTTTGTGGAGAAGCGACTGGAGCAGGAAAAAGACAATATACATGGGAGGATTACAATATGATGGGGAGTCAGGGTGAATTCAATTATGTCCCATCAAATCAGCTGATCTTATCGGTTTTAGAAGGCACATTTCGATTTGTTTACATGTACATACCAGTCAGGATAGTATAAAATATGTTGAAAATATGTCATTATGTCCCCACCAGCAAGGAGTGGTCATCGTAAGCGAACAAGTAAATCCCATACAAATGAACCGATTGTTTGTACTGGTAATGCTATTGTACAATATAATTATATTACAATATTCTCTTTAGTTTGAAGAAAAAACTGACATTTTTAGTAACACGACTGCAATTCATAACCATTGCTCACTTTTTAGTTCCAGCTGGTATTATGCTTAAGTGGGGCAGACTACTACAACTTAAATATATCTTTAATCTAATTACCACATATGACTTGGTGCAAACTCGGACTGTTTTTCAGCATACAGTCGGTTGCTAGTCGGTCCCTTTGGAGAAAAAAATCGGAAAAAAGAGCAATGTAGAAAATAGACTGCAATTGGCACTATGTGAATATTAAAAATACGAATCAATATTATAATATGAAATTACTTAAGGTACCGAATCAACTGAATAATGTTATATACCATCCGTGGCAGCGTACACATTCTTAAATCACAGTCCTTTTGTAAATGTGTTACTGTGTAGATTACCTGTGTACATTAGCAGTATTTTGGTGTGTGCATATCAAGGTACTTCTCTCACCCCCCACTCCTAAAGTTGTCCTTAGCCTGATTCAGTGTATGAGAGTAGAGATCAAGTTTTTCTTTTGATTTGTGACTATATTTTAAGTTAAATGTGTCATGTGTACTGACATAATGCTAACTACGTGCACGACTCTCTATGGAACAATGACTGGCACGTGTCTATCAGTCCCAGTCAGGCTTTTAGCTGAACTTCTCTTCTTGACCAGCTGCACAGATGAGTGTCCAGGGGGCATTCAGAGCTTCTGCCCTTGTTTATGTGTTCATGCCAAAGTCATTCAGAGAAGATGATGATGAATAGATGGATATAGCTTTCACAGTAAACTGAATCAAGAGAAAATTGTCATACAAATTGAGAAGAATATAACAAATACAGGATTCAATTCCAATGACATGTATTTTTTAAAGATGCTGTCAGATTTGATCAAAACTGGACATGTTATTTCTAGACTAGTATATATTAAATTGAATCTCTACTGTATATAACTTCCCACATTCCCCAAACCCTCATTTTCTTTACCTCTTACACTGCAGAAGTATCCCAGAGGCTCTCATTCCTCACTGCAGCGAGGACAATCCCTTGGTGACCACCTCTATGAGCACTTTGTGACAGTCCCTGAAGGCTACAGTCTTGATTCCAGTGAACAAATTTAGAGCAAAGGGTAGAGTTGAGTTCAACTAAAGCTGCTGACTTCAGCTCTCTAACCTTCCTCGATTGGCAGCCCAGATATGTCTTTGCATTTACCATTCAGGAGCTAGCTCCAGGGTAGGCGCATAAATTTAGAGATGGTGGATGTTTGTTCTAATTGGATTTATGCGTCGGAAATTTTTGGAGATGCAAGACAGCAATGTGTTATTATTAAGCTTGGAATCAGGTCAGATTAAAAGAGCAGCAAAGAAATGCAGTTTAATATTCATGAACTCTGAAAGCAAAACAAGATACCCAGCTATAACAACTGGGGTATAAAGTCATTTTTCAGGATAAATAGAACATTGTGTGCAAATCTTCCACGACAAAACATATCTAACTGATTTAAGATCCCGCACCCACGACAAGCTCATTCAAATTAGTTAAAATAAACCTGGAAATACCTGCTAATAACCCAAGTTTTATTAGGGACCAGTGCACTACTTATATCAATTGCTCTTGTCATGATCATTGTTTTACTATTTTCATTAACAGCTGTTTAGGAGATGTTCCAGTATATGAAACATGTTGACAGTGATCAAACAGACAGGCTGTAATCTCACTAGAAAAGCTTGCCATGCTCCATTGCTTTTATGATACAGCAGTGAAAATAAAAGATATATGAAGAGATGACTTAAACACTTTTTTTCAGAAATCCTCACGTTTTCATAATCCTACGGAATTCATGTAGTTTCCAGTTAATCGGCCTATGATTGAATTTAAGATGAATAAATTAGATTAGGGGCTCATAAAAACTAAACCAAAAATCATAATATTCATAATGAAACATTTTGTGTGTCCATTTTAGGCAGGACCGCTGCAGCATCAAGCTTTTCATCTAAAGATGATGACACCTTCTGCATATTACCCTTAGCATGAATAAGCTTTCGAAAACCTATCACAGTACAGTATTCGTGAAGCTTTTATAATCAGCAAATGTTTTCAGAATTAAGAAAGGCAATGTCGTAAATAATTCATTTGAATTGTTGTATAACTTCTAATTTCTTCATAACAATTTGGCAATTTTCCCGAAGTTGCTGCATGCAGTGCGGTTTGCTGTAGGAGACTAAAAAATAATGATACAAATCTCACCTGGCTGGTGTGGGACTCAGAGGAGTGGGCTAATTGAATGAGCAAAATACTACAATTGAGTCTTTCAATGTGACCTCATACAGTCTATGGCACATCCATTTAGTTTCCATCTGCTCTGAATGAAGGACGTGCACATTCTCATTTCTGTCCCGGGTGTTCCAAGCAAAACATCCACTGTTGATCAGATTCACACCATTGCTGCCAACTGTCTGCATGTGATGATAACAGCTGCCAACGAGTTGCAGATGGAATCTGAATACAGTGTGTAGTTTTAGATAGCAATGTAAATTTCAACTGGAAAGATGCATCTGACTCTTATTGATTAAAACAAAAATTGTAGTTGCTTATCATGAATAGTCCTTTTTTAAGAACGCTCCAGACCACTTAACACCGACAGTAACTCTCAGTTTCTTTGTCCACTTATTATCTTTTCAGCCTATTTAGTGTTAGTTTGAAACTACTTTTCGGCTTAAAATGTTAGCAGCTGTGAGAAAATTAATATCCACTTTCTGCTCTCCATTTTTCAACACAATATCATATATATGTAACTATAATTGACAAAGGGTACGCAGACTTACTGCAACTGTATGCGAAATATGTACAAATTAGTTTGTGTACATGTTTCAGGTCCGCAAAGCAACCAACTGCAATGTCCGTTTAATGCAAGTGATCATATCGCAACCCAACTCAGTGTCACACTTTTGACTTCAGCACCATAATTTAGCTTCTTCTTCTTGGAGCTCAGGGCACAACGCCTTATTAGTATTACAGTATGAATTATGAATGACCAGCTCTATATAAAGGCTTATGCTATGTGTGTGCTGTATTATTAAACAGAAAGCTGATTTGCATTCCAAGCTGGAGCAAGCGGTTTGCTGATTGCATGAAGTCGCACCATTAGCTTGAATACAATATATTTTAGACATTTTATGAAATATTTTTCAGAACTCTATTAAATTCCGCTCATGCAAAAAATGCATGCACTTTTGCGATGTTATTAAGCATAGGTGAATATGCAAACATACGGTACTTAGGATTATAGCATGCTGATAGTACTGATTGTTCATTTCTCATAAATTACCTCATTACAAAACTATAAAACATTTTTATTGAGGGGTGTGACTCAGTGCTGTTTGACACTTTGTGGAAGGATGCTGTTATCTCCGTAGGCCAACACATGAACAAGTTTCAGACATGAGCACTAAGGGTCTATTAGTTGCGTCCTGTTGAGCACACTCAAGACTGCTAGCCCAATTAGGCACAGTCGCTCCCAGCCTGTGCTGGGTCATTGGAATCATTTTGTATGCCTATGCTAACAAAAAAGTATATGTTCATACTTAAACTGTACTTAAATCCTACAAATTACATAACATTTAATTAGATGAACTAGGGCTTTCCCAAGGGCTTTCAAGCCAAAATTCCCTGCCCACTATCGCTTTAAGAAACAGCTACCTGAGCCAACTGAGATATACTTATTTAGGAGGTACAGATCAAGTTTAGCGAGAATGAAAATAACCGAAGATTTTTTGTATTCTCGGTATGAACAGTTCCTCTCAAAAGCTTGACTCTGCAATTAGGCGGAAAGGCACTTGGGAGGTTTGGCGCTGCTGCATGCCGATATTTTTTCAGGTTGGCTTTGATGTATCAGAGTCTTTAAATCTATCTGAAGACTCTTGGGAAAGCCCTGATGACATGCGGATCGTCTACACAGCAACAAAAAAAAGCAGCCAACACACAGAAGCAGAGTTTATGATGCCGCAGAGAGAGAGAGAGAAAGTAAGTTTAGAAATGCTGGAGTTGTCATTCCATGGAGTTCAAAGTCCACACCCCCACTCACATTCAGACACACAGCAATGCATGTCAGACATCATGCCAAAGCAGCTGAACATGAACAAACACAAAATAGTTCTAACCAATTTGTGAAAGCAAATTCCCTGTTTTGATTCACAGGGACCTATTTGGCAAGCTTCATCTCAGCAACATAAAGGGAAGAAGAAAACAGAGCAGTGCTCTATTTTCAAGGCTCAATCACCAATGCAACCCTGAGTGACTGAGCTTTTCCAAGTAAAGCTATGCACCAAGTTGTTTAAATATTCAAACTAGAGTCAATGACGATTTACACTTCATCTTGTGTATTTCAGCACGATGCATCCACAAGGTTCTACGCAAAACCTCCAGAGATGGGTTGCTTTTGTTACATGCAATGCATGCATATTCAATTCAATTCAATTCAGTTTATTTGTATAGCCCAATTTCACAAATTACAAATTTGTCTCGGAGTGCTTTACAATCTGTACACATAGACATCCCTGCCCCAAAACCTCACATCGGACCAGGAAAAACTCCCAAATAACCCTTCAGGGGGAAAAAAAGGGAAGAAACCTGGAGGAGAGCAACAGAGGAGGATCCCTCTCCTAGGATGGACAGATGCAATAGATGTAATGTGTACAGAAGGACAGATTTAGAGTTAAAATACATTCAATGAATATGACAGAGTGTATGAATAGTTCATAGTAGGCATATTCCACGATGGAGACCTCCACGATCCATCAGGCAGATGGCGGTGGGGAGGAGGAGTGGCGGAGTCTCAACAGGACAGTGGCGTAGTCATGAGCAGGAATTCCACGACCCAGACGATCCATCAGGCAGATAGGATCTATGCCGTCTCATAGGGTCCGATGACCCCATGAGACGTAAAGTCAAAAGGACTTCCGGGAGAAAGCAGAGTTAGTAACGTGTGATTGAGAGATGAAAATTCATCCTTAAGGAGAGAAAAAGAGGAGATAGGTACTCAGTGCATCCTAAACGTCCCCGGCAGCTATAAGCCTATAGCAGCATATCAAGGGGCTGGACCAGGGCAAACCTGATTCAGCCCTAACTATAAGCTCTGTCAAAGAGGAAGGTCTTAAGTCTACTCTTAAACGAGGTGACTGTGTCTGCCTCCCGGACTGAAATTGGAAGCTGGTTCCATAAAAGAGGAGCTTGATAACTAAAGGCTCTGGCTCCCATTCTACTTTTTAAGACTCTAGGAACTACAAGTAGTCCCGCATTTAGTGAGCGTAGCTCTCTAGTGGGCAATATGGTACGACAAGCTCCTTAAGATATGATGGAGCATCACCAATCAAGGCTTTGTAGGTTAAGAGAAGAATTTTAAAAGTGATTCTTAATTTTACTGGGAGCCAGTGCAGAGCAGCTAGTGCAGGAGTGATGTGATCTCTTTTCTTAGTTTTAGTGAGAACACGAGCTGCAGCATTCTGGATCAACTGGAGGGACCTAAGAGATTTATTAGAGCAGCCTGATAATAAGGAGTTGCAGTAATCCAGTCTCAAGTAACGAACGTGAACCAATTTTTCTGCATCTTTTTGAGACAAGATGTGCCTGATTTTGAAATATTACGTAGATGAAAGAATGCAGTCCTTGAGATTTGCTTTACGTGGGAGTTAAAGGACAAGTCCCGATCAAAGATAACGCCAAGATTCTTTACAGTGGTGTTGGATGCCAGGGCAATGCCGTCTACAGAATCCACATCACCAGATAATTGATCTCTGAGGTGCTCAGGGCCGATTAAAATTACTTGGTTTTGTCTGAGTTTAACATCAAGAAGTTGCAGGTCATCCATGTTTTTATGTCTTTAAGACATGCTTGAATTTTACAGAGTTGGTTGCTCTCCTCTGGTTTTATCGATAAATATAGTTGAGTGTCATCTGCATAACAATGAAAGTTTATGGAGTGTTTCCTGATAATATTGCCCAAAGGAAGCATGTATAAGGTAAATAAAATTGGTCCAAGCACAGAACCTTGTGGAACTCCGTGATTAACGTTGGTGGTTATCGAGGCGTCATCGTTTACAAATACAAACTGAGATCGATCTGATAAATAGGATTTAAACCAAATTAGTGCCGTGCCTGAAATGCCAATCGACTGCTCCAGTCTCTGTAACAGGATGTCATGGTCAATGGTGTCGAATGCAGCACTAAGGTCTAACAAGACCAGGACAGAGAGGAGTCCTTTATCTGCTGCCATTAAGAGGTCATTTGTAATTTTCACCAGTGCCGTCTCGGTGCTGTGGTGTTTTCTAAATCCTGATTGAAATTTCTCAAATAAACTATTATGATGTAGAAAGTCGCACAACTGATTTGCGACCACTTTCTCAAGGATCTTGGAGAGGAAGGGAGGTTAGAGATCGGTCTGTAGTTAGCCAATACCTCTGGATCCAGAGTGGGCTTCTTCAGGAGAGGTTTAATAACAGCCACCTTGAAGGAGTGTGGTACGTGGCCTGTTAGCAGAGACACATTGATAATATCTAATAGAGAGCCGCCAATTAAAGGCAAAACGTCTTTAAGCAGCCTCGTCGGGATGGGGTCCAAGAGACAGGTAGGCGTGTTCAAGTAGAAACCGTTGAAAATAATTGGTCACGGTTGATAGGAGAAAATCCTCAAATATACACCAGGGCATACAGCGGTTTCCAAGGCCATTCCACTTGAGGACAGATTGGCACTGGTTATGGGCAAGAGATTATTAATCTTGTCCCTAATAGTTAAAATCTTTTCATTAAAGAAGTTCATAAAGTCATTACCACTAAGGTTTATAGGAATGCTCGGCTCCACAGAGCTGTGACTCTCTGTCAGCCTGGCTACAGTGCTGAAGAGAAACCTGGGGTTGTGTTTATTTTTTCTATTATTGATGAGTAATAGGCTGCTCTGGCATTACGGAGGGCCTTCTTATATGTTTTAAGACTATCTCGCCAAACTAAGCGGGATTCTTGAGATTAGTTGAACGCCATATGCGTTCAAGCTTTCGTGACGTTGCTTCAGTTTGCGGGTCTGAGGGTTATACCAGGAGCAAACCTCCTCTTCCTCACTGTCTTCTTCTTCAGAGGGGCTATCGAGTCCAGTGTCATTCTCAGAGAGCCTATGGCACTGTCAACAAGATGATCAATCTGGGACGGACTAAAGTTAGACCAGGAGTCCTCTGTTATATTGAGACGTGGTATCGAATCAAATACAGAAGGAATCGCTTCTTTAAATTTAGCTACAGCACTATCAGTTAGACATCTAGTGTAGAAACTTTTGACTAACGGAGTACACTCCGGTAGTATAAATTCAAAAGTTATGAGGTTGTGGTCTGACAGAAGAGGATTCTGTGGGAAGACGTTCAAATGCTCAATGTCAACGCCATAAGTAAGAACAAGATCAAGCGTGTGGCCAAAGCTGTGAGTGGGTTTCTGTACTCTCTGACAGAAGCCAATCGAGTCCAACAAGGAGATGAATGCAGCACTAAGGCAATCATTATCAACATCCACATGGATATTAAAATCTCCAACAATAATAACTTTATCGGTTTTAAGAACCAAACTTGATATAAATTCTGAGAATTCAGATATAAACTCTGAATATGGACCTGGTGGCGGTACAGAATCACAAATCGAATTGGCTGTAGTGTTTTCCAGGTTGGATGTGAAAGACTAAGAACAAGGCTTTCAAATGAGGTGTAGTGTAATTTTGGTTGAGGATTAATTAATAGGCTCGATTCAAAGATGGCTGCTACTCCACCTCCTCGACCGGTGCCTCGAGGAATGTGAGTATTAATATGACTTGGAGGAGTCGATTCATTCAGGCAGACATATTCTTCATGGCTCAGCCAGGTTTCAGTTAGGCAACATAAATCAATGTGATTATCTGATATTAAATCATTCAGTAACACAGCTTTAGATGACAGAGATCGAATATTTAGGAGACCACATTTAATAGACCTATTTTGTTGCACTGCTGAAATAATTGTGTTAACTTGTATAAGGTTATTGTGTACGACTCCTCTTCTGCTTACTTTTGATTTATTTAATTGAAGTGGCCGTGGGACAGACACAGTCTCTACTCTAAAGTCAAGGGTGGGTAACTGCTCGAATGGAAGAGCAGAGAAGGGTGTTAAACTACAACTCTGCTCCCGGTTCCTGATCTGAACCCTGGGTTGTCATAGATTAAGTCCGGTGATCAAGTTGGTCATATTCGCAGAAATGAGACGCGCTCCGTCCAACGTGGGATGAATGCCGTCTCTCCTCATCAGATCAGGTTTTCCCCAGAAAGACTTCCAGTTGTCTACGTAGCCCACATTATTCGCTGGGCACCACCTCGACAGCCAGCGGTTGAAAGACGACATTCGGCTATACAATTCGTCTGTCTGCAAATTTGGGAGAGGGCCAGAGAAAATTACGGTGTCCGACAACGTCTTGGCATAAGCACACACCGATTCCACATTAATTTTAGTGAGTTCCGAGCGGCGGGCTCGAGCGTCATTACCACCGGCGTGTATTACAATCTGACTGTATCTCCGCTTATCCTTAGCCAGCAGCTTCAAACAAGACTCCACGTCGCCCGCTCTGGCCCCGGGAGGCACACGACTCTGGTCCGTGGCTTCGCTATTTTCACGTTCCTGACTATAGAGCTCCCGATAACCAGGGTGTGTTCCTCAGCGGGTGTGTCGCTGAGCAGGGAAAACTGGTTCGAAACGTGAAGTGGTTGGTGCACAGCGGGCTTCTGTGTAGACTTACGACTCCTGCGAACAGTTACCCAACCATCCGGCTGCACGGTTACCGCGGGCACAGCTAACAGCTGACTGTAGCTCGCGCCGACTACGGGAGAGGGCGGGCTAACTAGCATAGCTGTCTGAGCTTCGATAGCGCGGAGCCGTGCATCTAACCCACTTAGACCTGCCTCCAACCTAGCAAATAAACTACACTTGTTGCATGTATCGTTATCATTAAGGGAGGCAGGGGGATAACTATACATGAGACACACTGAGCAAGAGGGAGCGGGAGGGAGAGAAGAAGAAGTCATGCTCGCTGTTGAGCTGGCAACCAAAGCTTACCGGAAGAGTGAGATGATGCGTTCAGGAGCAGCTGGGGAAATCCAACATATGGATCTCGAAAGTACCTGCATGGATGTATCATGCATGTATTTACTCAACTCATGGTTAGCGTACAGTGGCTGTTAAACTAAAACAGGTAAATTGACTCATCACTTCCACCCCTGGTCCAATGTGTAGGGCTTTGCTCTGTGCCTAAATACTTTGCGTTTTACTAAAAGTTGGGGGGAAAGGCAAATAACTCAAGAATTAAGTAAGCGTGTGAGTCTATAAACTCTTAAGCTGTATACAGTGAGAAATAGATTGGAAGATGTCCAAGGCTGTCTGATGTATTTTTATGATGCATTGCCTTGGCTGCATATTTTGTGTTACATTAGAATAACAATAGTTACCGAATGTAACATGAAATATATTACTCAGGATCCCTAAAATAATATGCTAAAAGTCCCTAATTACTGAAGACTGGATGTTAAATTACCTTGCACAGGGGAAAGATCATCTCTTTAGAAGGTGGAACATATAAATACATATTCTCATCATGTTCGGTACATCACCAAAAATGATTCTCTGTTGTGCCAGATACTGCAAAGTTAGAAAAGTAACGGTGACACCAAAGCATGCAGAGAAATAGGATATCCTAATGGTGTTCTCTATCTGAGAGGGGCAGATTCAGATGACAGTAGTGAGTGCAGTCACACGTCTCCTGCACTGGGAAGAGACAGGAGTCAGACTGGATTCAGCTGTGCCTGTGGTTTAGAATGTTTAAAGGTGCTACGTGTAGCATCCCACTCGTAATATACCCATGGCTTCCTTAGCATCAGACCATCGAAAGAATAAATAAGATGTCAAAATACAATTCACAGACTAAGCAAAGATGAATACACTCTGTCATACTCATTGAATGTGTGGTAACTCTGTAATGATTCCTTCGGTAGATATGTCATCTCTTGCATCTGTCCATCCGGGGAGAGGGATTCTCCTCTGTTGCTCTCCTGAAGGTTTCTTCCCTTTTTTTCCCTGTGAAAGGGTTTTTTCTATTTCTTGGGAGTTTTTCCTGATCTGATTTGGTAGGCCTCAAGGGCTATGCCACTTGTAGGCAACATAGAATGCCTCCCTCTAGATGGGATAGTGGATTTAAACGGTGGGCCTATAAAGGTCTTAAAACCATCAATCAATTATTTGACAGAACAGAACTCAAATCGTATTCTCAGCTACAAGAGCAATAAACACCACAATCAAATGACTCAGGCACGTGCACAGACATTTTGGGGGGCAGGTGCTCAAACCAAAAAAAAAGGGCACCCAATGCCAAAAAAAAGTTGAAGAGTTGAAGCATTAGCAGCAATACACTGATGATGCTGTCCTCGACCTGCATTTCCTCTGGGCAGGATTAGACAGTTATCTGACATTTTCTTTATGAATAAAGATGAATTATTATATAGCAACAACATTACAAGCGTTCTGATTGGCTAATGGGTTCTCATGCCAGCCACGTATTGCCCTCCTCGCTGGTCTGATACAGATCCGTATTGCCCTGTTACGTTATTTTCAAAATGAGCGATATTGATAGACATCAACAGCCAAGAGCAGTGGTCCTCAAACTAAGGCCCGCGGGCCGGATACGGCCCGCCTCCACATTTGGCCCGGCCCTCTGAACAAGAGAGGCCTTATGATTTTTTTTTCAGTCTGGCCACGCAAATCCTAGACTAGCCCCAGTTAAATAGAAAGGAATAAGAATTCTCTCTCTCTCTTCTCTCTCTTCTCTCTCCTCTCTCTCCCTCTCTCTATTCTCTAAACATAACTAACGTCAGTAAACAGCTGGACAAGGCTTTGAAATCACGGATTTCGTGAATTTTTGTTTGTTTGTTTTTTAGGAAACGTCGGACCAGTTGTGACGTCATGTTTTCAGCAGCGCTAATGTTGTGGTTGATTTATCACAAAACACTGTCAGGGGACAAACACCGTCATGACCTGTGTGTCTGATGCTGCGGGTCAGAGGAGAAGGAGGTGCACCCGTTTGGTGGCACGAGGAGCACTGCGCGGAGGAGGAAGTGGAGGAGGAGGAGGGAGGGGCGTGGCGGGTGGGGGGCACGTGAGCGCCGCGGAGCATGTCGGGGAGAAATTCTCACAAGAACTCAAATAAATGCCCCGTCGGATATTAAAACACATTTGGGGGGACTTGATGACAAAGAGAGTAACTTTTATTCTTAAATTCTGATGAATGAAAAAAGCGGGCTCCAGCAAAAAGGGCACTTTTCTCATCCAGGGCAAAAGGGCTGGTGCTTGAGCACCACTAGGGCTCTATCTGTGCACGTGCCTGAAATGTCTTGTACCGTCAAATGAGACACTATATTACAAACCATATAGACAGACAATTAGTCATTAAAAAAACTTTTAAAATATTTGGCCCATTTTTGTACATTGACAATCTTGTAATGAATGTAGTACAGAAGGTATCATTGTGTGTCATCAATATCAAAAATAAAATGACATGTCATGGCAGCAAATGATATTTTCATGGAGGCACAGAGAATTTACTTGAGGCTTTCCAATGTTGGTATATGGAGAGGCATACTCTTTCTATAAGCAAGGAGAATGCATTTTGGATGATTCCAAATATTTTGACCAAATGCATCTGTATCATGGACAATTTAAATTGCTTCTTCAAAAACTAATAAGAAACATCTTGCATCAGAGGTACTAGAAGCAAAAATATCTGATGAGGAAAAACATTAACAATACCAATATAATATATTGTTTAATATGATCTTACTGCACTGAGGGGACTGGCAGCAAAAAGCTAAGAGACACACAATATATGACGTATCAACAGCAGGTTATTTCCTGCACACAGTGCTTACTATTGTACAAAGCTTTTTGTATAATCAATGTTTATTTTTTAACTCTGGCGGTACTTCAATCAAATAATATGATTTACTCTTATAGGCAAGTTGGAAAGAATGACACTGACGTTTGGATTTAAACTTTTTGATGACATCATAGCAGATCCTTTCTGTGTCGGCGCTTGTGGCTTAAACGATAGAGCAGGTTGTCCACTAATCTTAAGATCAGCTCCTCCAGTCTGCATGACGAAGTGACCTTGAGCTGGATACTGAACCCTGAATTGCTCCCAACGGTTGTGTGCGTATGTGTGTGTGAGATAATAATTCGATTTTATACTGAGGCATCCTCTGCCGTCAGTATATGAATGGCTTTGTGAATGGGTGAATGTTGACATGTGGTGGAAAGCGTTTTGACAGGTCTGAAGCGAGAGTTTTGCCATTCAGTGAGGATGAATGTTCCAAAAAAACGACAGTTAGCTCAGGGTGGACTGAGTTATGTCTTCCAGGAGTAAAATGTATTTGCTTGACTGGCTGGATTTTACACACGAGGAAGCAGGGGCAAGAACTCATGGGCTTTGAGGGGGAAGCATCTTTGATCTTGCCTTCTCAGCACTTCCCATATATCCATTTAAGAGCACCAATTGTGTTACATTTATAGAGTGCCATGTACTGGCAAAAATATAACCAATTACCGGTTTGAACTTCACATTTTAGGGGTACCGTTTATAATATATAATTTATAGTTACCGAGTGAATTATCTGTATATGTGATGTGCATTTACTGAGAATAGGACA
Organism: Pseudoliparis swirei; assembly: GCF_029220125.1. NCBI lineage: Eukaryota > Metazoa > Chordata > Actinopteri > Perciformes > Liparidae > Pseudoliparis > Pseudoliparis swirei. The sequence continues at coordinate 12,813,113 of NC_079389.1, read as the reverse complement.
AAGAAGCCTTTCACACTTATGTTCGGCTCATGTGTAATTTTAGCAACGTAGTCACACACTCTCTCTCCTGCACTCATATGTGTGCTTGTATTCTCTTCAGTGACAACTCTGTGTGTGTGTGTTTTTTATTTACCATTGCCTGCTCAGGGTTGTGTGCAGTCCTTGGTAGTCCTGATCACCGGGCTTTAATCCAAACACTTCTTTGTGACCAGACATCTTGGACCCTGCCTCGAAATGAGCAGAAGAAACAAGCTGAATCAGATGAGTGCTGCCTCTGTGGGTGAGGCTGCTGGAGAAATGTCAGTGCATTTTAAATTACGCATTATCTGATAAATGGAGCTGCTTTGTTGACATTTCTACCTTTCACCCACCAACATAAATGCCAACCAGTTTTTTGGGGGTAAGTCTGGCAAACATAAGCATGTTTTTCAAGGTTGCAAGGTTTTTTTGGTGTGTTTGTGAAACCAATCAAGCTTGTCTCCATTGGCTACCACTTAGAATGCATCATTGACTGAATGTATCTCCTTTAGCATAAATCCCATCCCCTTCAATGACAATAACCTGTGAGAGACACATCCTTAAATCTCTTTCTGTCAGTAGGTAATGTTTGTATGAGGGTATGACCTTCACATTGGGCCTGTGTGTTGCTGGGGACCCAAGGACATGCAGTGTCGAATTTGTGCGCTTTGGACTTTGAACACATTCAATATTAATAAACGAAAGTGAAAAAACAAACGGGGCTTCAGGGCTCTGTGGACCGAGTCGAGCATGTGATCCGGGGTGGGCCGATACAACATTGACTGCAGTTCACTGTTGCTGCTGGATGCTGCATATAATAACACACGAATGCTTGATATACTGAACTCTTTTTCATTTCCCTGGAGTCAATGAGCACAAGCAGATAGGCTACAGGAACAGCACCTCTCTGCCATCTCGACCCATGCTCTAACTTTACTTCATAATGGTGGTGGTTATGTCAAAACAAGCAATTAATCTGCCTATTTGTAAATTAATACATCCAATAACCAGGTTCAGTCCATGTCTTTGTCGTTCTATTCTTGACAATGAACGATCTTTCAGTTGGACCGCTCCAACTGAGAGATCCACTGGTGTTTTTGACTGCAAGTAGCCAGACTTGAAGGTGTTTTCCCTGTGAACTGGACTACATTTCAACAGTGTTTCACTTGGGTCTGTGATAGAATGGTCTTGTCAGGTGTATTGCTCAGGACCCAAGGAATGGCACTGCCGAGTGTTCAGTTGTTGTTTACAAGTAGCAATACCTCTCCGTTCATTTTTGGTATGCGCAATGGACTTGTTTAAAAAATGAAACACAAGGCAGTAACAGGGATGTCACATTGGGACCGACTGTCATAATTATTATTAATTTTTTTTTAAATTGAGGCTGTTGTCCCTGACATTTGACAGTATAAATGTAATTTGAGAGATGTTTTCTATGTTTAATGTAAAAAAAAAAAATTAAAGGGATTAAAAGATCTGCCTATACATTTCCAGTAATTTTGAATATTAGATTGTATACAGGCTTTTGACTGAATGAAACGCACTACAAGACTAGACATTACACTTAAAAAAATGTAAATGGGGTGTTGCCCAGAAAAAGCTGTGTGAGACCACCTCAAGATTGTTGTCTGGTGTTAACTTCCTGTGAGTTGTGATCCACTTGAATGTGCACCACACTTCACAATGTCTGTTGGACAACTGGTTGGCTGTGTCTAACTGTTGCTTCCACCATTATGTGGAGTAATATCCAGTTATACAGTTTTAACAGTTTCAGAAAGTAACTATTGAAGCATAAGACTTTTGCTCTGTACTGTTTCATGTTTAACACATACACATTAAATGTCTGTGTGTTGAATGCATGCACACAATGTTTATTGACAGAAAGCTACCTTTGTCCTCAAAACAGGAATTAACATAAAAAGCAGGTCAAATTGCCAATATTTCCCAAATATCACATTTCATAGATGTGATGGAAGCTAGTCGATCCACAGCTTGTTGTGAAAACATACCTGCAGTATTCACTTCTGCTACTAAATGATTAAAGAAACCAACCTGAGCCATATTGAGTTGAATATGTACAGCAGAAATTCAAACACCATATTTCAACATGACACCAAATAATAATAATTTTTTACTGCAGTGTGTTGAAACTTTTCACAGCTTTGTCCACTATTGTTTGACATTAATAAGGACTATAAAATGAATGATAAAAGGCACTGCAGTCTATTCTCATTGATATATAACACACATAATCAATTTGTACGTCCTGTAATCCATGTAATTGCGAGCCAGAACAGGTGACTTAATTTAATGAGTGACATCGGCCACATAGGGAGCCAGTGCATGTCTCTGAACCATCTATCACCTTTTGTTCAATCGTGAGTCTCTGCACCTTTCCTCGGGCTCCTGGCAGGAGCAGAAAGTCAGAGCTGATGTAGCCAGCCACTCATTATCCTGTGATTACTCGCCCAAGGTGAAACAAAAGGAAAAAAATACGTACCCTGGACACACACATGCACACATCCAAGGACACACATTGCTATAATTCCCAGTGGGGTGGAAGACATTGCATGCACTGACACACATCCATGTCTGACATCAGGAGTAACACTTCTTCCTAGCTTTGAGCATCGTTTAGAGCTCCTCTAACAACCTATCAAAGTGGGTGCGGTGAGAGTTTTGTTTGGATTCTTAATTGATGATAAGTCCATCAGTAAACTTTTGATGGCTGTTAGTCCTGTTCTAGCATTCCGCAATTAATTTCAGTATAATAGTTAGTATGAATGTTTGTTTTATTTTGTGTATATATATATATGTCCCAGGGAAATACTAATGATAATTATGACGACTATGGTGATTATAGTGAAGACGACCATGATAATGATAATGAGTGGGGTTTCAAATCCCATTAATCCTAAATGCAATTTGAAAGCGATCATCATACACTGTTGGGATATGGTGCACAGTGGTTTCCTGCTCTGCTGAGTTGTAGTTCCCTTTTTGTCTCTGCTACCTAGCACAGATCCTTTAGACCACATCGCATGTGCTTAATAGCATCGGCATGGAAAGGAAATTAATAGACAAAAAAAACACATTGCTCACTTAATAGCCAATACCTCTAGTAGACTGCACAACATTCCTCAACAAAAAGTTAACAATTGTCTGTCACAGATCCTTCCCAGTGACTTTTCAGTTGAGGTTAATAACTAATGTGTATTTGATTCTTTTATTGTAGGGATTTTGACAAAGGAAACAAGACATCTTATAGCCTAAACCCATCTCAGGCACAAAGAGTATGTCTGAAGAATGACATTCCCAATCCATGTGAGGGTCATTGGTCTGTGAAGCCTCATTTTAATAAGTAGGCTGTTTGGGACCTTGAGCATAATGTCGCTGATTTCCCTGGTTTGACAAGTAATATTTGAGGGGTGTTTCCCTACTTCAGCTCATATCTTGATAGCTTATGATCAGGACTTCAAAAGTCCTTATGAGAGTTTTGTCCTTTTTTTGGAGAAAAAGAAAATGTAAATCAACAGCTTTTTTATAGCATGGGAGGAAGTTATAATCCTAGATTATTACATGTTGGATATGCAACATTAAAAACCTCATGAAGTTTGTATATTTCTCTGAAAAAAATCGAATCACATCTTCTTTTTTTATTATTCGAGTTTTTTATTATTCGAGTTCTCCCACTTTATAAGAAAGTGAGCATCGTTGAGTTTTATGTATTGAGGTTTTCCCATTATAACCATGGATTTGCTATGGGTTTCAGGTTTCCTGGAACAAATTCTGCTGGGGACAACACTGGTGTGACCAGAGCAGACTGTGCAGACTGTGCAGACTGTGCAGACGGCTTGAGTCTGTGAGAAAAAACCCCAGCCAAAGAAAAATAGCAGCCATTACAAAGCCGTCACATGTGAGAACATGCACAAATATAAAAAAGGGGTAATGGTCAGAGTCTGCCCCCTTGTTACAGCAGAAATGGAGTTGTTGCAGACAATAGTGAATGACAGCTGTGTGATGGGAGACGTCACCTCAACTCCTGAAGGTGAAGAATACAAATGTGATATTTTCCTTGGATCTACAGTGGAGGTATATTCTACTCTCACTTACTGAAAAAGGGCTGTTCGTGGGGGCATGGAGTCAGGGGGCAGGAGCCAGGACCGGCTCCAGACACAGCCAGGTCCAATGGACCCTGTGAGGCAAGAAGGCACAAAGACTCCGAGGAAGAAGTAGCGTTAGTAATGTGCAATGAAGAGACGTACATTTATCCATAAGTACAGATAGAAGAGGAGATAGGTGCCCAGTGCATCCTAAAACGTCCCCCAGCAGCCTATAACCCTATAGCAGCATATCTAGGGGCTGGACCAGGTGAACCTGATTCAGCCCTCACTATAAGACTATTGAAGAGGAAAGTCTTGAGTCTACTCTTAAATGAGGTGACTGTGTCTGCCTCTCGGACTGAAGGTGGAAGCTAATTCCATAAAAGAGGAGCTTGATACCTGAAGACTCTGGCTCCCATCCTACATTTTAAGACTCTCGGAACTACAAGTAGCCCCGCATTTAGTGAGCGCAGCTCTCTAGTGGAGCAATATGGTACTACAAGCTCCTTAAGATATGATGGAGCATCACCAATCATGACTTTGTAGGTGAGGAGAAGAATTTTAAAAGTGATTCTTGATTTTACAGGGAGCCAGTGCAGAGCAGCTAACACAGAAGTCATGTAATTTATTTTATTAGTTGTTGTGTAGACAGAGGTTTAATACTAAAATACAGATGTAAATAGTACTAAAACAACAGTTGTAGTTTTATGTTCTGGCATGCAGATGTATTCTGAAATATGTTTTAAACTCGTCATTTAAGTGAAATAATGCGGGTTTACGTGGGTGTGAGTACAATGGGAAAAACAAACAATCAGCTAAAGGGTTAATTTTGTGAACAAGAGTTAAGACTTAAATATTACTCTAGATATATTAAACATAATGACAAAAAATATATGCATTCAAATTTAAGCTTAATAATAGCATACATTTCATTTGTAAAAGTTCACTCTACAAGGCTATTACACAAATAAATTTCTCTGCAGTGTAGTACTTGATTGAATTGATTGAAAGGCTCAAGAAGTACTGGAGTTATGGCTTTCAATTCTTGGATCAGGAGGAATTTGAGGCCGGCTAACTGCATTCACATTTGCTTAACAAATCAATTGAATATGATTGGTTTGTTTTGCTACCTTTTTCATTGCCTCAAAATCTGTATGGGAATGGCCCTCACATGAAAGGATTCAGTTCAAGAGCTAATATTAGCAACGCTATGTTTTTGGATTTTAGTATTTCAGTCCACCGAACTCTTAAGTGTATATAAGACAAAGCATATTTATTTTTCTATCTACCTGCGGTCTCCACCTGTTTCTTGAATAAAGCCAAGTTTGAGCATGGAGTTAATGCTTCAGGAGAATAGCGATGTGACGCCAACTCTCTGAGGATTGTCCACAGCGTGTTCCCACTCGTCAGAGTACAGGCAGGTCTGTGTTCACAACAGTCCCACAGCGCCACATCCTCCCTCTCTCTCACCGTCTAAGCTTCAAGCCTTTCAGCTGTGATCGTAACAGAAATAATTGTAGCAGTGTCAATTAGAAATCATCCAGACAACCTCCCTCGAGCATCCAGTTTGTAAATCAAATAATAGGGCTCCACTCTCAAGGGACCAAGTTCAGTTTGAAACTGCTGAATTGAGATGGTCAAAGAACAATCAGCAGAGTTGAGTTCATTAAAATTGTACAAATGAGGCCCTACATTGTTTTCCAACCACGATAGAGAAAACAACTCAGAATTTGTATGTCCAGAAAATGTATTGTCCTTAGTTTGCATTAGAAAGAATGTCTTCTGGAAACAGTTTCATAGGGCCGTGAAAATACAACCAGTAAGGTTTAAACTTTAAACCATGAAGTAGAAGGTGGAGATGGTCAGCGATTAGCATGATCAGCTTCTCATTTGAATTCTGTGGGATTTATTTGATGTTATATGCATATGTTATATCAGGTTAGTAACATGAGTTCTTTTGTTCGGGACATAATTGACTTTTTAATGAAGAATAAAGGACTGAGGTCTTCACTGGCTTCGTGATTAATAAAGAGGCAGTGCTTTCAGAAACAAGTCAGATACAACTGGAAACAAAAAGCTTAAGAAAGTATAAGCCAAAAGACAACCACAGATTGTACTGCATCGTCAGCCCTCAGTGAGGCGTATCCAATACTATGCCTTATCAGCAAAACCATTTAATATCATAATCCAGTAATGAACATGACACAAAAGAAGAGACCATGCAGTCTCCCTTTTCCACCTCATTCTGTCCAACATGTGACTCACAAAACGGTAATTTGGTAAAGCTTTTCGATTAAGGCCAACACATTCCTCTGCATAAAGAACGTTGACGTCACTACTAGGAAACTGAACAAATATTGTATGCCATGTTGGCAGCAATAGGATATCATCATTTTGAAAATACCTATATAACTACTTCATAGCTTTTAAGGCACACCCTTCTTTGTTTTGTTGCCCAGTAACAACAATAATGTAAATAAAATAATAACTTTGTAATAGAAACACTTTTACCTCATTCAATAGTTGTCTTGTGTTATTACTTGGCAGTAATATAACTAAGCTTACAAATGTGTTAACCTCTATTCCCTAACCTTTTGTTTGATTTGGTTGTATTTGCATACAGTATACAGTAAGTGCCAAATACATATTTTACAGATACCTGACATATACAACATGACTACACTATAATTTACAGGCTGTTATCTAAAGCGTTACCATGTTGCAAACAAATACTAACAGGATAATGCTGTAATACCTGATGAAATCACACTTTTTGTGTTATATGTAGAATGTAGATGATGAAGGTTGGTGTATCAGCACACAGCAACACAACAAAACAAAACCAACAAACATCCCTGGGTACTGGTCACCCTCGTTTCCTCCAGGCCAACCTACCATACAGACATAATAATATTCCATGCACTACTAATTCCACATGCAATCAATAAAAATTCTGGGAATTTTGGTATACTAAAGAGAAAAGGGAATAACAAAAGTGATGTTCGAAAAATATGTATCAAACAATTACCTGGAAATGGACAATACATATAGACATAAATCTGAAAAGACTGAAACGCCTCTGAAAGTATTGTGTGAGGCTCCCTGCAATGCCTCACCCATTGCAAAATAATGGGCTTTTTCTTTCTCAAACCTCCATAGTGTTGCACATCAAGAAAATTGCACACAACACTTCTGGCTTGTCTTCCAACACAGATAAATGAAGGAGGTTATTGTTGGAGTAGTGTAATTCACTGTGTATGTGTTGCTTCCAAAATCAAAATTTAGAAAAACTAATTCCAAAGGGGAACTCATACAAAGGCCATCGTTATGCAGTGTGGTTGTGTTTTTAACTCATGCACTTACTCAGTATCACTAACTGCTTTTGTTTGTCATCTGCACAGGCTGTTAAGTGATCCATTGATATTAGTATATAATGCAGACATCAGTCCAAACTGAGCCTTTGTTTTGGCATTACCAGTTAATGCAGAGATGGCAGTGTCACATTGTCAGGCATGTCCCTGTCTGGAGAGCTGGACCTGTACCTCTCTGGCAGACAGGAGCTGGACAGAGCCCAGAGGAAGGGCGGGGAATACTAATTCACCAGCCAATGCTCTGCTAAACTGTCATTAATCTCCACACAGTGCAAATGTTCATGGTATTAAACATTTATGCCATTTGCATACAAATCAGAATTCCAAAGAAATGTAATGTCAAAGCCAAGGCTGGGGTAAACAACGTTTTTATATATATCCTTGTTGGGCTGATGTGTGGGTCATCATTCAGCTCGAGTAATGGATGGGAAAGAGGTCCGTACCTTGTCTTATTATGTGAAACTCCCAACCCCAGTGAGTTGACAGATAATGGACCACTAGGGCTACAAAACAATCAATAATAATTGATGTAACTTTTTTTATGTCGACTTATTGGTAGTATTTGTTTTTTCAATGTCAGGGAAGCAGCTCATGCTGAATTCAGTGGGTTTCATTTCCTTGGATTCACGTATAACCACTACTTTCCAACGTACAGTGAAATCTTGCACTTCATTCAGTGCCTCAAGTCAAAAGGTAGGCAGTGGGTCAGGGGTCGTGACAAGCTTCACGTGTCACTCAAGTGCGTTTACAACTCAGGTCGACAGCAGTCTCCCCTCGAGGTTGGCCTGAAGCAGTGGCCTGGCCACAGGAGATAAGGGTTACAAACATGGAGGCCACCACAGGAGGAAAATTGCATAAACACAGCAGGGCAAACAGAGGGCGAACAAGGCTGTGGTACGCCTGTGTTGTGCTGAAATGCCGGGGCAGTGACCCTCATGAACTGTACATTCTGTTTCCAAAGCTTAAAATATATATATATATTTTGGATGGGTGAACAGGTAAAAGGATGGACAAATATTGTGATTGCTACTGTATATGCCCTTTAGCTGCAACCCCGAAGTAGCTCGAGCACAGTCTTGTGGATGAAGCAGTAGACTTCTCTAGTTCCAAAAAGACAATGCATTAAATTTAAGTTCAAATCTATCAGAAAGCAATTTTTCTTTTTTTGCAACAGCTAACCCTTACAATAAGATGCCATAAAAGAATTGTAAGCATAACTATAAATTCTCCAAATCCAGCCTGTGACAATGAAAGGCTTCCATAATTTTAAAAACAATTAAAAAAAGCTGCTGTTATCACAAATTACTTACACACACACACACATATAATTTTGTTTACAGTATGTAGTCCAGCTAAACAATAAAAACATCTTAATATCTTGATTTTGGAAACATAAACCTGCACCCCTGGTGTCTCAGGCGTTTGAATCCATCCACCTGAAATTGCTGCTGATTAACTTTATTTGACCATAAGAGAGAATATTAGGAAAAAATATGAAATAAATCAGGCAATATACCTCCAGCAGATTTCTTGCTGAATGCATCGATCACTATTTCTAAAAGGAACTTTTCACTCTGCACTCATATCCCTCTTTCTGTTTGCCCAGTACACATGGCAGATGTAAAGGATTTTCAAGGATTTAAGAATCAGGGAAAACAAAGTCCTACAGTGTCTACACACCCCACGGCTAGATCATCAGATGGCTTAGCATGCTTTGATGGGTGAGGTGAAGCTGAATACACAAGCAGAGGCCTAAAAGATACACACTTCAGATGACTGAAAGTTATAGTGACATGGTAAGCATTGGAGCACCAGTGGGAAATGATGTGATAAACAGGGGGGTCCTGTTTCACCAACCTTACACAACACTAAATTATATTATACTATTTTATATAGTTTAATAATCTACTTGATCATATTATTTTATCCTAATGTATAGTATTCTATATAATACAATACTACACTATACTATTGTATTTTAAATACAATACTACTTTCATATACTATTCTTTACAATACGATTTATCTATACTTGCTGAAACAACTGATGTTGAGATTCTTCTTGGGTCTCCATCCATTACCATCCCGAAGACACAACGGCAAGACTTCATTCTTTAGGCTTTGACAAAAACAATTCTCGAACCATTATTTATCAGTTTAGACACCCCCAAAAAATCGTGACAAATTCAAATTGAAGAAATGTCATCACTTACATCACAAACAAACTGAGATTAAACAGTAGAGCATGGAGAGCAGACTACAATGGTTCATTTACAGAAGTGCCAACTACTTTACCTTGTCATCTCTTTTACTGTTGATGAACAAATCATCTTTTATATGAATACTTATTATGCTTTCAGATTTACCTTGCAGTTTAAAATCAAACCACCTTAAAAGGAATTGGTAAAGTCTCCTTTATATCACTATACCTGCTAGATCATTATTTAAGCCACTGATTGTTTATCTAAAGCTGTGCCATTTCCTTAACACAGAACAATAACAGAAAACATTGGAATTGTTTATGTTTTAAAACAAAGGACATTAATGGCAGCAATTTCATCCTCCGCTCCTTTTCATTCATGGTTTAATCAGAACATGGTAATGAAGGGAATAGGGAGGTGCACCTCCGAGCAGCAGCATTACCCTCTATGGTTAACTTGTCGAGAACACATTTTTGTAACAAACGGTAGTCGGCTTGGACAAACACAAAGAGTCATATTTATTGATTCCAGTCAGCAACCAGCAATGCCAAACAAAATAGAGTTTCTACTCGTAGTGAAAATAAACTTCTTTTTGGCACTAGCAATGTGTGTGTGTGTGTGTGTTATTCACAGGCAATTTCCATTGTTCAGGTGTTGCACATCTTATCTTGGAAGCACAAAGTTTTGCAGAATCAAAAAGTTCGGAAAAATATATACACATTGATTCTGATCATTACTCAGTGGTACAGAAATAATATGACAAAGGACCTTTTTGGTTCAGGGTAAGGCACATGTGCAAACAGTATTTTAATTGAATTGATCTTAAATATTCAGTTTCTTGATGATGCAGGTAATTAGAAAAAAATATATGAAACCGATTGTTTGCCTGTAATATAGTCTGGGCATAATATATTTATACGGTGCTTTGGCAGGACTAGAATACAAAATATTGGAATTCTTGGAACACAAATGGAAACCACAGAGGGATGGAGCAGTTGCTGACACACAGTGATGAGACTTCTAATAGCACATAAAGTCAGCTCCTCACTCACTGCAGAGATGTCGCATGATGGGATAAAGGGGCTTTGACCCAAAATAAACATGCTTCACAGTCCAGGCTGCAGCTAACTGGTTTGTCAATCAACTTGATGAAGAGCTCCCATCGGCGGTGAACTAAGAACATTTACTCACCCACTGTACACAATGCAACTTTTAAATACTTCTACTTTACTTGTGCATTTCCATTTCATGTCATTGCATACTTTGACTCCACTACAGATGAGAGGCGAAACATTTTCAATCTTTTAATAGCTTGGGTTACTAGTTACTTTTCAGACTCAGATAATTAATACAAAAACATAATAAACTAGAACGAGCACTCGGTAGAGCGCATACCTTCGCATATCACAAGATTGGGCATTGAATTATGAACATTTTGGCATTAGTTGCCAATTGGATAAAAATTGACCGCGCTATGGTAAAAATAATATTTTGACCTTTCCTTGACCTTGACCTTTGACCCGATCGATCCCAAAATCTAATCAAATGGTCCCCGGATAATAACCAATCATCCCACCACATTTCATGCGATTCTGTTTAATACTTTTTGTGTTATGCGAATAACACGCATACAAATAAATAAATACACAGCGATCAAAACATAACCTTCCGCATTTTCAATGCGAAGGTCAAAATAAATGATGATAGATTAAGATATCCACATTTGGTCAGCTGCTGGCAAATCTCTGCTATTGGTGATAGCTCTGTCCAGAGGACCTGCCACTGATCATCTTTCTTGGTCCATCCCCACTCAGAAGGACTCTCTGGTTCTGGTTGAAATGCTGTTGCCTGACTCCAAATGCAGCCTGCCTGGTAGGCTGCACGCTTTACATACTGAAGCAATGCTGCTTTAGTCGGAGGAATGGCTTCGTATGACCGCTGTTTTCTAGCAAACAAGTCCAACCTGGCATCATCCACTCCTGCTGCTTCACTGGATTTGTCATACATCATGACCACAAACCTTTCTAAAGTCTTCAGGTCACTGTCATCTATTCTTGGTGGATAGTGGCTGAGTTTGGTGAAGACTTCAGAGGCTTCATCAAATACACCCCACGTTTGCCAAGCAGTCTTCTTCCCTTTGCCACGGAAGGTTGAAACAACATCACAGCCTGTAAAGGCATGGAAGAAAAGGATTCCTCTTCTCCTCTCTCTTCCTATACACCAGGGATGCCAGGGTGAAATTGGACAGGGGGCCAGATTTTTTTCAAGTGAGATCTCAGGGGGCCGGATTACACTTTCGGACTGAAAAGGCCAAACACTGACTCAACACATGGATAGGTAGGCTATTTGAAATTATTCATGAAGGCCTACACATCGTTAAGAAATTGAATTGGTGCCAAAATTGCCTCAATGAGGCCTACAATTACATAGCCTAAAGCAGGAGACAGTTACCCTCTAAAAACGTAACATTTTCCTATCAAATTCATATAACAATTCATATCAACAAAGCACAGTGATGTCATCAAATTCATATCACAATTCATATCAACAAAGCACACTGATGTCATCAAATTCATATCAGCGATCTAAAAATATTAAATTGGCTCAACAACAGATGAGGCACATTAACTTTGCCAGTCAACCCCAACTCATATTTACACACACCCATATGCCTATATGGCACTAGCCTTGCCATCAGTCAACCCAACCCCTTTTATTCCCTCCCACCCATATCACACTGGATTATGATAAATGGGGAGACCAGCCTACTTCAGCTACTTGTCGAAGCCAGACACCTTTTAACTTTCACCAGATTGTCCATATCGGGGGACAGTGGCTATTTTCATAACATCATTCAGATGTCCGTGCGTCATTCGATTGCGCACTTTCGATTTATTAATATTCATCACGGAAAAGGCCTGCTCACATGAATATGTTGTCCCAAACATACAAAGCCGTGATCCTTGGGTACTGTGGTGGCAAGGATTGATAGAATGATTCGATTGAAAAAGATGCATAGTTATCCTTCAACGGTGCGCAACACTGCAGTTCTTATTCAATTCAGTTTATTTGTATAGCCCAATTTCACAAATTACAAATTTGTCTCGGAGTGCTTTACAATCTGTACACAGACATCCCTGCCCCAAAACCTCACATCGGACCAGGAAAAACTCCCAAATAACCCTTCAGGGGGGAAAAAAAGGGAAGAAGCCTGCAGGAGAGCAACATAGGAGGATCCCTCTCCAGGATGGACAGATGCAATAGATGTAATGTGTACAGAAGGACAGATTTAGAGTTAAAATACATTCAATGAATATGACAGAGTGTATGAATAGTTCATAGTAGGCATATTCCACGATGGAGACCTCCACGATCCATCAGGCAGATGGCGGTGAGGAGGAGGAGTGGGCGGAGTCTCAACAGTGGGCGGAGTCTCAACAGGACAGTGGCGTAGTCATGAGCAGGAATTCCACGACCCAGACGATCCATCAGGCAGATAGGATCTATGCCGTCTCATAGGGTCCGATGACCCCATGAGACGTAAAGTCAAGGACTTCCGGGAGAAAGCAGAGTTAGTAGCGTGTGATTGAGAGATGAAAATTCATCCTTAAGGAGAGAAAAAGAGGAGATAGGTACTCAGTGCATCCTAAAACGTCCCCGGCAGCTATAAGCCTATAGCAGCATATCAAGGGGCTGGACCAGGGCAAACCTGATTCAGCCCTAACTATAAGCTCTGTCAAAGAGGAAAGTCTTAAGTCTACTCTTAAGCGAGGTGACTGTGTCTGCCTCCAGGACTGAAATTGGAAGCTGGTTCCATAAAGAGGAGCTTGATAACTAAAGGCTCTGGCTCCCATTCTACTTTTAAGACTCTAGGAACTACAAGTAGTCCCGCATTTAGTGAGCGTAGCTCTCTAGTGGGCAATATGGTACTACAAGCTCCTTAAGATATGATGGAGCATCACCAATCAAGGCTTTGTGCGTTAAGAGAAGAATTTTAAAAGTGATTCTTGATTTTACTGGGAGCCAGTGCAGAGCAGCTAGTGCAGGAGTGATGTGATCTCTTTTCTTAGTTTTAGTGAGAACACGAGCTGCAGCATTCTGGATCAACTGGAGGGACCTAAGAGATTTATTAGAGCAGCCTGATAATAAGGAGTTGCAGTAATCCAGTCTCGAAGTAACGAACGCGTGAACCAATTTTCTGCATCTTTTTGAGACAAGATGTGCCTGATTTTTGAAATATTACGTAGATGAAAGAATGCAGTCCTTGAGATTTGCTTTACGTGGGAGTTAAAGGACAAGTCCCGATCAAAGATAACGCCAAGATTCTTTACAGTGGTGTTGGATGCCAGGGCAATGCCGTCTACAGAATCCACATCACCAGATAATTGATCTATGAGGTGCTCAGGGCCGATTAAAATTACTTCGGTTTTGTCTGAGTTTAACATCAAGAAGTTGCAGGTCATCCATGTTTTTATGTCTTTAAGACATGCTTGAATTTTACCGAGTTGGTTGCTCTCCTCTGGTTTTATCGATAAATATAGTTGAGTATCATCTGCATAACAATGAAAGTTTATGGAGTGTTTCCTGATAATATTGCCCAAAGGAAGCATGTATAAGGTAAATAAAATTGGTCCAAGCACAGAACCTTGTGGAACTCCGTGATTAACGTTGGTGGTTATCGAGGCGTCATCGTTTACAAATACAAACTGAGATCGATCTGATAAGTAGGATTTAAACCAAATTAGTGCCGTGCCTGAAATGCCAATCGACTGCTCCAGTCTCTGTAACAGGATGTCATGGTCAATGGTGTCGAATGCAGCACTAAGGTCTAACAAGACCAGGACAGAGAGAGTCCTTTATCTGCTGCCATTAAGAGGTCATTTGTAATTTTCACCAGTGCCGTCTCGGTGCTGTGGTGTTTTCTAAATCCTGATTGAAATTTCTCAAATAAACTATTATGATGTAGAAAGTCGCACAACTGATTTGCGACCACTTTCTCAAGGATCTTGGAGAGGAAGGGGAGGTTAGAGATCGGTCTGTAGTTAGCCAACACCTCTGGATCCAGAGTGGGCTTCTTCAGGAGAGGTTTAATAACAGCCACTTTGAAGGAGTGTGGTACGTGGCCTGTTAGCAGAGACACATTGATAATATCTAATAGAGAGCCGCCAATTAAAGGCAAAACGTCTTTAAGCAGCCTCGTCGGGATGGGGTCCAACTCCAAGAGACAGGTAGACGTGTTCGAAGTAGAAACCGTTGAAGATAATTGGTCACGGTTGATGGGAGAAAAGCCCTCCAAATATACACCAGGGCATACAGCGGTTTCCAAGGCCATTCCACTTATCAGTTCCATTTGTATCGCCTCTGGGACCTCAGAAGCGTCAATGGTGAATGGAGAGCGAAAAAGCGCAAACTCCTTTTCCAGTTCAGTAAAAACCATGAATCGATTATCAAACTCATGCCTGAGTCCGGAAAGCAAGTTTGCGTACTTGTCCATACTCTGGTGATTGACAGGCTGAGATTTTAGACAGGGGAAGTGGGCTGCATTGTGCTTGGAGAGCTGCGTCTTCCATAACTCCAGTTTACTTTGAAAAGTACGAACACTATCATAATACTCTGTGACGAGTTTGTTGCGGCCCTGCATAGAAACATTCAACACATTTAGGTGTTCCGTAATGTCCACTAAAAAGGCAAGATCCCTGGTCCATTCTGGGTCGTCCAATTCCACCACAGGCTTCCCTTTACCCTGCATGAACTCGGCTATCTCTGTGTGTAGTTTGTAGAAATGTTTGAGCACTGCGCCTCGGCTCAACCAACGCACATCGGTGTGATAGGGAAGGCCATGATGAATGTCGTTTTCCAATAAAAAAGCATCAAATTGCCTATGGTTAAGTCCTCTGGCTCTGAGAAAATTCACAGTCTCAATAACAACACGCATGACATGGTCCATTTTCAGACTCTTGCAGCACAAAGCCTCTTGGCGCAGTATACAGTGAAAGTTCCAGAATACTTGCTCTGGATTAGCCGCATTTACCTTTTCTCTAAATTTCACAACTACTCCTGCCTTCCTTTCATAGAAGGTGCACCGTCGGTAGCAGGCACGTGCACAGACATTTTGAGGGGCAGGTGCTCAAACCAAAAAAAAAGGGCACCCAATGCCAAAAAAATATTCTGACAGAGTTGAAGCATAAGCAGCAATACACTGATGATGCTGTCCTCGACCTGCGTTTCCTCTGGGCAGCATCAGACCGCTAGCTTACATGTTCTTTATGAATAAAGATGAATTATTATATAGCAACAACAGTACAAGCGTTCTGATTGGCTAATGGGCGTCATGCCAGCCACGTATTTCCCTCCTCGCTGGTCTGACACAGATCCGTATTGCCCTCTTACGTCATTTTCAAAATGAGCGATATTGATAGACATCAACAGCCAAGAGCAGTGGTCCTCAAACTAAGGCCCGCGGGCCGTATCCGGCCCGCCTCCACATTTGGCCCAGCCCTCTGAACAAGAGAGGCCTTATGATTTTTTTTCAGTCTGGCCACGCAAATCCTAGACTAGCCCCTGTTGAATAGAACGGAATAAGAATTCTCTCTCTTTCTCTCTCTCTCTTTTCTCTCTCTCTCTCGTTCTCTCTTCTCTCTCCGTCTCTTCTCTCTCCGTCTCTTCGTCTCTTCTCTCTCCGTCTCTTCTCTCTCCGTCTCTTCTCTCTCTTCTATTCTCTATCTCTCCCTCTCTCTAAACATAACTAACGTCAGTAAACAGCTGGACGAGACTTTAAAATCACGGAGTTTTTGTTTGTTTATTCTTTTAGGAACCGTCGGACCAGTTGTGACGTCATGTTTTCAGCAGCGCTAATGTTGTGGTTGATTTATCACAAAACAACGTTAGGGGACAAACACCGTCATGACCTGTGTGTCTGATGCTGCGGGTCAGAGGAGAAGGAGGTGCAGCCGTTCGGTGGCGCGAGGAGCACTGCGCGGAGGAGGAAGTGGAGGAGGGAGGGGCGCGGCGGGGAGAGGGGGGGGGATCGTGAGCGCCGCGGAGCGAGTCTAGGCGAAACATTAGCAGGAGATGAGGGTCGGCACTGGAGATAACTTAAAAACACAACACACAAAGGGAGACCCCAAATCCCGGAAGCGCCACTCCCGCCACCTACAAACACAAAAGACTAACTCAATTAATAACAAAACCGGGTTTCCCCATGAAGGGAAAAGCACACGTGGCAAAATCAAACAAAAGACAAATAATAAGCAGGAGACAAATGAGAAACCAAAAACAACAGATAAACACAAGACAACCTAATAAATCCCAGTAAACGGCTCCTACTCGAAGGGAGCTACCTGGCGTCACACGCGCCGCAGAGGCAGTGTTGGCTCGGCCCGGTGCCCGGTCGTGCCGCGACGCAGCCACAGCCAACGCAGTTGCGTTGGGGTAAATAGCGTTTGTGGACGCTCAACAGTGCCACGGCAATGGTTAAAACAACCCTAGGCAAAACAGCAGTGGCCCAGATGGAGTGGCAGCGTTCCACCGACGCAGCCAACAGTCTCCGATCAGTCGGGCATTCCAAGCATTCCACTTGGAGGGTGGGAGGAGGCAAGCTGCCGGCTATATAAAAATCGGAACGAGTTAGGTACACGTCACAGTGAGACCATAACAGCCGGAGTGGAACTGAACTCACCAGCGCGCACCAGAGATGAACCTCCGTACAGGAGGAGGGGAGCCCAACGCGTCCGCAAACGTGGCGGAAGCCGTGCTTGATGTCAAGGGGGAATCAAACACTTCCCGGTCACTTTTACCGGGCCCCGCGCACCGTGATTGGCTCCCCCGAATTAGGTGTGCTGACGCCCAGAGAGTGCGGCTACCCTCTGCCACACATAACAACTGTTCTGAAAGAAAGACAGAACAAAAAAAAGTTAGCACAAATAGCACAGCACTCGTGTGCTTTCCAGAACCAAATAAAAGATCATGATTCTGATGCTTTAACCCAGGCCTATTCAACTAGCGGGCCGGATACGGCCTGTTTGAGTTTAACTATGGCCGCAAGACTGCCTGCAAATCAGTATAGCTTGGTAAGAAAAAATAAAACTGACGGACACGCCTCTTTTATACATTGAGACATCTAACCCAGAGCCATTGAGTTTCACTGTTGCCTCAACCAAACCTGTATGGTTACATCTTTATGTTACGCACCCGTGTTGGTTGTCGTTGTTACCCCCCTACTGGTTTTCAAACCTACTGGTTTCCCTGCGCGTGCGTTGTGTTCTCTTCACGTCTGCAGCGGGGCTCTGTCTCGCGCACCAGATTCGTCACACATTCACAAACATATTGCTGGAGATCTCCAAGCCACCGTTCATATCCATTTGGGCGATTACGATTGTATAAGTGAGCAGTGCATCACAGCCACGTATGAAGAAATACATTTTCGAAAAAATAAAAATAAAAAGATCGCCCGACCTGGTTTCGATCCCTTTCACGCAAAAGGAGTCTGCACTCAAAGACGCGCAGTCTGTGCGCTGCGCCACCAGATATTAGTTTCATCCCAAGTCATTTATATATTGGCGGCTGTAGCTCAGTGGGGTAAGAGGGCCGTCCTTCAACCGCAAGGTTGTGTGTTCGATCCCCGCTCTCCCCATTAGTTGCAAGTTGAAGTGTCCTTGGTTGCTTCCCGGGCGCTTCACCACAGCCCACTACTCCTTAATAACTAAGGATGGGTTCAATGCAGAGAACTAATTTCCCCTTGGGGATTAGTAAAAGTGTACATTATTATATTGATCCATTAAGTCACATTTCTTATGTTTTCATGGGAACAGTTTGGTTGAAGGGATCTGAAACAACTGGTTACCTTGAGCGGATATTTACACTTTGAAACATGTTTATAGTGATGCTTGTTCGCAACACTTTTGCCACACAATACCGACGCATTTTCGTGTGTGACTGTTTACCTGTGGAAATATACATTACTGTTTTTCATTTTTAGCCATTATTTGATCAATATTCTGTGCGGCCCTCACACCCCCCGTGATTTTCTTATTCGGCCCACTTGCTACTGAAGTTGAATAGCCCTGCTTTAACCCTTTTAAACGGTTACATATTATTCCTGTATTACATCATACATGAAAGCACACTTGCATGGTTTGCATATGGTGCAGTGAAATGGAATCAAACATTTAATTCTAATTTAGCACTGGTGAAATGAAGGCATTGTGCACCATCTATTCATAGCTGGGCAGTCCTGCTGACAGGATTGCAGGAGTGTGATTGGCATCTATTCATTTCCTCTGAACTGGGAACAGGCAAAATCAAAGTCAATCAATGACCATTTCAAACAGATACCAAGGGCTGGATGAGGCAGACGATTAGCTGTCTCTGCCATTGCCTTGTTTACCTCCTGTGTTCGCAAGCCAGAAAATAGCTGCATAAGTGGCACAAAACCATTAATCACCGCTAACAATTTTCTCTCCCACTGTAATCCCTTTACATGCTAAAGGTTTTCATTTCCTGTCCAATCTTTTGACTGAAATCCAATCAACAGTGAATCATAATTTATTCACACTTGGAGAGATAATCCACTTCAAGTATATAAAGACATCGCATTATTCTTCGAGACATATAAATGAACCAAAGACAACATAATGTGGTTATAGGTATAAGCATGGGGTTGTGTTTTCAACTGGGATGACAGTGAAATGAAAAAGAGAAATACTTTGTAAGTAAATATGAATGTACTTTCTTTGTAATGAAAATATAATAAAAAGCAAAGACTCAGAAGCAGAGGACGACACAGGAGACGAGGTGAGGCAGAGGGCAAGGTCTTTACTGGGCAAACGGTCATGGGGGTCAGTACAGAAAGGCAAACCAATATATATATATATATATATATATATATAGTGGAGTATATATGTGGGGTTGGCAGATGGAAAAACCAGGGGAAATTGATTGGGAGCAGGGGAAGGAAATGACCAATCAGGAGACACTCAGAAGACACACATGGGACTAACAACATGTTGCAATAATAAATAATAATTTCATCAGTTGCCTACAGACATTTGGGACAATGCCTGTGTCGACCACAACATTGATCACCCACTGAACTGTACGTGACAGGATTAAACAAGGATTAAAAGATTAATAATCATAAGGTATTGTTTTAGATCTAAGATTTCTTTCACTGTATGGAATCATGACTTCAATGTTTATGGCATTGCCAGATTAAGTTAGACAGATAAAATTATTCATAACTTTAGTAATCAAAAGAGTTAGTTGTTTTTAAAGAGTAAATGCACACTTAATTGTGTTTTAACCGATAAATTAAATTATATGAATGCACTTTTATCAAACACATTAATGCTGGTATTAATATTGACATTTCTTATTAAATGTATCTGCATAGCAGGTAAATCCATCTCCGAAGCTGGAGTCTGTTCTCCTCTCAGCAAAATAGTGTCCCATCGGCAGAGAGTGAGGCAGAAGGACAGAAAGGCGTCATGCTCGTCTCAGTTGTGGTCTGATATACAGTAAATACATCAAGATTCAAGATTCAAGATGTTTTATTTGTCACATACACACACAGGGTGTGCAGTGAAATGAAAGTGGCAATGCTCAGCAGGAATGTGCAAGGGCAACAAGTACACACTATTTACAAATAAAAAACAACACAATATTTACAGTAAGTGTGTGTGTGTGTGTGTGTGTGTGCCTAAGAGGGGCAGTTGTGTGGGTCTATGTGGGGGTCCTGGTGAGGTCGGAGTTCACAATCCTGATGGCCTGAGGAAAGAAACTCCGTCTCAGTCTCTCTGTTCTTGCAGCGTGACTACGGAGGCGCCTGCCTGACCGCAGCAGCTGAAACAGTCTGTTGTTGGGGTGGTGAGGATCCTTCATGATCCTGCCGGCTCTGGTTCTGCACCTCCTGGTGTACAAGTCCTGCAGGGTGGGGAGTGTAGTTCCAATAGTGCGTTCAGCCGAACGCACTACTCTCTGCAGAGCCTTCCTGTCCTGAGCGGAGCAGTTGCCAAACCAGGCAAATGGAGTAACCCGTGCTGTGAAGTTATTTTCGAAGCTACAGTAGCTGTCATCAACTCTGTCGTGTTCTCTGGCTTTCATGATTGTCGACATTGCGTTAAGGCTTTCATCATAGAATGAGAAATTCATCTCTCAGCCTCATGCTTAACATTAAATTATGCAGTGGGTGGACTCAGACCTGGGAATGTAGTTGCAATTTAAGTAAAAGACGTTTGGGAACTGAGGACTTGGTATTGAGTAGTAGTTTCAAGGGAATTAATACAAATGTGGTCTAAGGGTAGTTTCCAGACAGTTATAATAGATGGCCTCATAGGCTGTTCAACAAGCTACATGATGAAAAGCTGAATATCTTAGCCACAGATATTTGGCATTTTGACAATGTTATTTAATTTTTTGGTAAAGCCAAAACGTCTCTATTCATCCATATCTCCAGGTGATTAATACATATTTTCAATTCAACTCACCATATTTTCAGTATTAAAGGGGCAATAAGCACTACTGCTCCTTTCCACGTCAACATATACAAGTACATCTGTGGTCCAACCCTTTTTACTGAAGAAATAATGAATTTACTATTACACAAGTTCACAACAATGTTGATAAACCTCCACATCCTTTCACATTTGATTATAATAATACTGCATGATTAACTCTAAAGGAAAAGAGGTCTTACCAAAAAAGTATATATATACTGTATATAGATATAAAACATATATTCATCTCTCAAAGCAGACTAGTTCTACAACCTTCCTACAGTAGCGTTACAACTACATCATACAGAGTAGTTCAATGCCCCGCTACTCTAAATAGGATAAGCGGTTTGGATAATGGAATACAATTTTATATATTATATTAAGAAAATGTTTTATCGTATTTAATAATAATGTTAATCGTTTTATTTGAAGAGGGACAATGCACATTAATGAACACTTTAGACAGGTTATGTTTTCAGTGTAAATATGCCAGATTATAGTTTTGAGCTAATTTCCATCCGTAGTCCCTGACGTACAATATATAATAACATGACATTTGTAAAAATATTAAATACATGATATGCAAAAAGAGCAAGAGCAGCATACATGAGTATTTACCACATGGCAGTACAATATAGCAGCAGTGACATGTAAAGTGCAATACAAGATAAGATAAAAGTGCTACATAAAGTGCAAGAGGAGAATACCCCTATGCTAAAGTGCATTTAGCGATGATTGCACGTCTGTGTGTTTCTCAACCATTCTTTTAGTTGACCTTTAAAGCTGTTGAGGGTGGCACAATCCCGTATCTGAGTTGGGAGGCTATTCCACAATGAGCTTCCTTTAACGGAGAGGACATTTTGGCCAAAAGTGGTCCGTCTATGGGGGACTTCACAGTCTCCTCTGGTTTCTGACCTGGTGGAGCGTCCAGTGTTTTTTCTGTGGATGAACTCCCCTAAGGGAGGGGGAGCCAGTCCATGTAAACATTTATAAATAAAACCCATACTTTTAAAAGACTTTAAATTGTCAAAACTCAGGAAATGGTGTTTCTCAAGGATAGTACAGTGGTGGTATGAATTAGGCTTTCTGTCAAACACCTTGATAGCCCTCTTGTACAGCTGTTGTATTGGTTTCAGGTTTGTGGCACAGGCAAACGACCAATTTGTAAAACAGTATTCAATGTGGGAAAAGATCATACAGTGGAGGTATGACTTTGCAGCATTGATGGTTAGGAAGGGTATAATTTGTTTAAAATTTTGCAGATTGAATTTTATGGTGTTGGAGATTTTTTTAATATGTTTTTTAAAATTCAAGTTTGAGTCTAGTATGACCCCAAGATACTTGAAGTGGGGGACTAGTTGTAGTTCTGCTCCGTTTAAAAACACATTTGATCCTTCGATTACGACTGGTCGTTTACTGAACATCATGCATACAGTTTTTTGCATTTAACTGTAAGCAAATGTTGTTCAGCCAGTGTTGGACCTTGTCCAAAGCATTTGAGAGACACAATGAGATCATTTCAGTATTTTTCCTGTACAAAGATGACCGCATCATCGGCATACATTTGTACATTTAACTCAGGACATACATTAGGTAAGTCATTTATGTACAGTGAAAACAGTAATGGTCCAAGAATGGAACCTTGTGGAACCCCTACAGGGTTGACAAGGTATGGGGATTTGGCACCGTTGACCAAAACACTCTGTTTTCTGTTTGATAAATATGACTCAAGCCACTGTATTGAGTCTGCTGAAAAGTTGAAATAAGTCAGCTTTGTCAGGAGCACTTGGTGGTCAACAGTGTCAAAAGCTTTCCTGAGGTCTAGGAATACAGCACCCACATACGGGCTTGTGTCCAACATACATTTAACCTTTTCCACAAAGACACAGTTAGCTGTCTCAGTGGAGTGTTGAGCACGAAAACCAAACTGCATTGGGTGGAGAGGAACAAAACCTTTGTCTAAATGTTTGGTGATTAGTTTTGACACCCATTTCTCAGCTACCTTAGAGACACAGGGGAGGATGCAGATAGGTCTGTAGTTGGACATTATTTCCTTATCCCCAGATTTAAAAATCGGTATTACCGTGGCCATTTTCCAGGATGATGGGACTTCCCTCATGCTGATTGATTGATTTACAAGCATAGTAATTGGTTTTATTAGACCGTCAATATTTGTTTTTAAAAAGTTGATGTCTAGATCATCTGCATCCCTAGCCTTAGAACCTCTTAATCCTGAGATTATACTTTTTACCTCCACCTCTGTGATTTCCTCCAGCTCAAAGACTGGATTTGTATACACAATCGGGCTGTGGGAGACCTCAGATGGTGGGAAGAACTTTGTGACATCCAGAGCACTATTTATAAAGTACTCATTTAGAGAGCTGGCTAACACAGCAGGGTCTTTTATGGAGGCATCATTGATTTTTAATTCTATAGTATTATTTTTCTGTTTATTATCTTTACCTAATAATTTATTTAGGATTTGCCAAACGTTTTTACTGTTACCTTTTGCACCTTCAATTATGTTGATAAAAAAGTTTGCTTTGGCCTGTCTTATTGTTTAATAAACTATATATGCAGAACAATACGTGTACGTCTTGATTGAGAAGTGGCCAATGTGACTCTTACAGTTGATCATATAATTTAGTTAATTGTAGACCAGTTAAATACTTATCCAATCACACCAGAGATTTGAAAGTGGTATGCGGCCAATTTATGAACAAAGGGGATATGTGTCACTGCACTTTTAACAGTCTAAGTATATTTTGCAATGTGCCCCCGCAATTGAATTGTGTCTTTCCTTTGAGCTATGACAGAGAGAAAGGAGACTGAAAACAGTTTAAACTCACATCTCTATTGATTTATCCTTTATTGCTTGAGATTTATGAATTATTGTAAATCTGATGGTGTCTCTCATAATACTGCCACAGGCTTTTTAAATCAAGCTGACAGGCTTATTATTAAGCTCCGGCAGTGAAGGCAGCGTAGCATGGAGGAATGTCCTATCCCTGATCCAGGAGGAAAATATATTACCTAACACTCCCCGGTGGTAAGAAGTTGTTGCACCAGAACTGTGTCCCCAAAACAAGCCATGGCACTCTCCATCAGTCAGAGCAATGAAATAGCATTGGCACAACAAGATCAGTCCCACCAGCTTCGTTGATATTGCATCACTTTTCAAACGCACTAATAAATATTACAGCGCTGTCACCCTTCACAGTATTCCGTGCATGTGTGGGAATGTGTCTGATGATAATTTATGAGGATTAAAGTAATGCATTATAGATGAAAACCATGAGGGTAAGTAATAGGCAATGTGTGGGGTTACTCTTTTGCTCACAAGACATAACAAAGAACACTGCAGAAGTGTCTCCGAGATTCTTTACAGACTGGGATGGTAAAAATGTGCAATTAATGTTACATGTTTGGCACTAAACATCGAAAAAACGCAAAACATATCCCGGGAGATAGTAAAAGCTTTCGGGAAAGTATCCAATCGTCATCCATGTTTGAACAAGAACAGAATATGAAACGTGACTCTTACATAGCCCACTGAATTTCACATGAGAAAGTGCTTGTCTTAACTCAGAAGAACCGCATTCCTCATGAATAAAACTGCGGTCTTTAAAATGTCCTTCTCTGACTACTCTATGTCCTTCCACTCAATATTTTATGAAATATTTTTAAAACTTCCTCTACCCTAAAGTAGAGGGAATATGCCTTGGGTTTCTAATGCGCCAAATCTACCTGATATATTGTATCTCAGATTTATCTCTGGCACCACAATAAATTATGATGTGTCTGTATTTCTGTGAGCATCCATTCAGTTTTGTCAGAACCGCTCTCAGTCCCTCCAAACACTCCAACATCCATGCTGCTTGTAATATATAATATGTTTGGAGGAGTTTATTTTATTTTTATTTTTTAGGATTCATGAAATTAAAATTCCTGAGCTCACTCTGAGATAAGACAGGTTCAAACCATCCACAATTTTTTTTAATGACCACTGCATATAAGATGAGGCAGTACAAAGAGAGTAACATTTAACAATTTGGATACAGTTGAGAGCCCTTCTTTTTTCTTTTTCCATCATGAACTGGTAAATGCTTCAATGACACAATCCTCCACTGAAACATACAATGGCTGCTCAGGTTCATTTGGAAATATTATGAATTCTACTTGTTGGAAACATTGATCTGCTATGACATAAGTGTGGCATTCTTTTATTAACGCTCAGGAGTATCCAGTTCTGTTGTGTCAGTGCTTTGCACTGTGCCTTGGACTATTTGTCGATTGAAATACAACTCAAACTCTGCAGAGGGTCAATGTTGCATAGTCTAGTTCACATTACAGGCTACAAAACTATCAGAGATACTCAGGATGCTGTGTGACTTCCTGGAAATGGATCAACAAGCATGCAAATGACCCATTTGTCACGCTGAGGATATCGCTGATGAGATTTCCTAGCTTTATCATTTCAATCTATTGTAACATTTGTGCATTAGTATCTGACTTGTGATGTACAGGCCATTTCCGTTTGGTGCATTGCAAATATATTAATTTCTTAATCTTAATGTTGGGATGTTCGGGTTCTTTCTCCGGCCTCTTTCGACTGTTGCCAGCATTTCATTGTGTTTGTTAAGTGTCTCTATGTGATGGCGGTGTCATTGGAGACGGACTGAACATTTTCAGTATTAAATCAATTGCCATGCAATTTTTTACCGAAACTCATGTTTGCCAGAAGATGAAACGTCCTGAATTGGGTCGTCCTTTGAAAACCCAATTTGTGCCATAATGAGGTTAACATGTTGAGCTTTTGGGGAAATGTCAACATTTCTAAAAGTCTTAAACTATCTGGTGGACAGCCCTCACATTTGCTACAGGCATTCATGTGTCATTCAGGACTTTGGGGATTCTCTGACTTTTCATCTTGTACCATCATCAGGTCAAATGTAATACTTATACCAATACTTTATTGTATTACCCGTCACCCTCAGCTTTACTTTGTATTCCGTGCTGAGAATGTTAGCATGCTTACACTCTAAACTAATATGGTAAAGATGATTAACGTACATCCAGCATATTTGCATTGCCATTGTGAGCATGTTTACCCATTGTTCCGCCGTACAGCCTCACAGAGTCAATAGTGTGGCTGCAGACTATTAGTCTCGCTCTCTTTCCTGGCAGGTGTCAGACATCTTAGTACTATTTTATTTGGCATAAATGATTCCGTGATAACTATATCTGAAATAATTCACACACACAGTGACACACTGAGATAGAGCAAGTTACAAATGGCCCCATGAAGAAACGTACAGTATATGCTTTATCCTGGAATCTCCAGAAAGCAAGTCACACGCGATACTGAAGCACAATATGTCACAGCAGTTTTTTTATTGTATGAGTGAGTTGGCTTAAAAAAGACTGTCCCAAGATTTTCAGTTGAGTTGAGTGTTCTGCATTCCTCCGGAGGAAATTATGTAAGGAATACTTTCCCAGCCTTCTGTGTGCATTAGTAATCACTCTGTCCTTTTTCCCTAGGTCAGCCACATTGTTGGGGGTAAAGCAGCTGAATGCTGATGGGACCAAAGCAGTGGCCACAATCCCATTTAAGCAGTCACTGGTACTTTGCCTTAAATGCTTTTCAATCTGCTGGCGATCACATTAGGCGGCTCCTTCTTATCGACTCATCAAAAGA
The DNA here is from genome assembly GCF_029220125.1 of Pseudoliparis swirei. Taxonomy (NCBI): domain Eukaryota; kingdom Metazoa; phylum Chordata; class Actinopteri; order Perciformes; family Liparidae; genus Pseudoliparis; species Pseudoliparis swirei. The sequence goes on along the minus strand of NC_079389.1, from coordinate 12,786,230 downwards.
GTTTATATCTTCATCTAATTAAGGACAGTGCTTCCTTAATAGCTCAATGCTTAGACTGAGTTATTTCATAAATGTGAAGCTTGCCCAACAATCCACTGTGTGCTACTCTACTGTCTGCTTATAAGGATATGTTCATACTACCCAGTTGTGTTTTGTGTCACGGTAATATGCACGGTTACTGCCATAACAGACATAATTATCATTATCTTTTGTTTAATCTTAAATGTAGTAATTACACAGAGGACCTTTTAACAATTGTGCATGAACATCTTCATTCTATATATTCATCATCTACAGTATGTATGTCCTGGACTCTCTCCATGTGTGCTGTAGGCTACCAGTGGTGAGTTTCAGTTTCTTGATATATTGTATTTCCTACCTGGGGTCTTGACAGGCAGATATGAGATGGGTCCAAGGTGTCCGCTGCCAGGGCCTGCCAGCTCCGCCTGTCTCCATGCTGCTGTGTGTGTCAGGGCAAGCCTCCTATTTAGACAAGGGAATGAAAGATGGGCCTGAGATGTATTATGCATGTGAATGCAGGGGAGGCAGGCATCTGCACTAACAAGCCAAGTCCCTTTCACAGGGCAACACACCGGCTTCTCCCTGTCTTCTCCCTTCACAGATATACACTGAACTATTGTGCAGTGTATTTCTATGGAACACGGCAAGGATCACTTCTTAATGTTTTCCTTATTTAATCATTGGCAATATCTTCATTAAAAATAAATATCAAGATTCAAGATTCAAGATGTTTTATTTGTCACATACACACACAGGGTGTGCAGTGAAATGAAAGTGGCAATGCTCAGCAGGAATGTGCAAGGGCAACAAGTACACACTATTTACAATAAAAAACAACACAATATTTACAGTAAGTGTGTGTGTGTGTGTGTGTGTGCCTAAGAGGGGCAGTTGTGTGGGTCTATGTGGGGGTCCTGGTGAGGTCGGAGTTCACAATCCTGATGGCCTGAGGAAAGAAACTCCGTCTCAGTCTCTCTGTTCTTGCAGCGTGACTACGGAGGCGCCTGCCTGACCGCAGCAGCTGAAACAGTCTGTTGTTGGGGTGGTGAGGATCCTTCATGATCCTGCCGGCTCTGGTTCTGCACCTCCTGGTGTACAAGTCCTGCAGGGTTGGGAGTGTAGTTCCAATAGTGCGTTCAGCCGAACGCACTACTCTCTGCAGAGCCTTCCTGTCCTGAGCGGAGCAGTTGCCAAACCAGGCTGTGATGCTTCCTGTCAGGACGCTCTCTACAGCTCCAGAGTAGAAGGACTGAAGGATCCTCTGGGAAACTTTAAATTTCCTCAGCTGCCTGAGGTGGTAGAGGCGCTGCCTTGCCTTTCTCACCAGAGTGTCTGTGTTCGTTGACCATGTCAGATCCTCGGTGATGTGGACTCCCAGGTATTTATACCGCTCACCCTCTCCACAGTAGTCCCGTTAATCCCCAGTGGTGAGTACGTCCTCTGTTGTTGTACCCTCCTAAAGTCCACAATCAGCTCCTTAGTTTTGGTGACATTCATGATGAGGCTGTTGTCCTGGCACCAGAGTGACAGATCAGCAACTTCCTCCAGGTAGGCCTTCTCGTCGTTGTCGGAGATCAGGCCCACCACCACTGTGTCATCCGCAAACTTGATGATGGTGTTGGAGCTGAACCTGGCCACACAGTCATGTGTGTACAGGGAGTACAGTAGGGGCTGAGGACGCAACCCTGGGGGGATCCTGTGTTCAGGGTGAGGGTGCTGGAGGTGTGTCTGCCCACCCTGACCACCTGTGGCCTGGCGGTCAGGAAGTCCAGGATCCAAGCACACAGGGGGGTGTTCAGTCCCAGCTCAATCAGCTTGCCGGCCAGTCTGGAGGGGACTATGGTGTTGAAAGCTGAACTATAATCAATGAACAGCAGTCTCACATAGCCCCCTCTGGCTGTCCAGATGAGAGAGTGTGGTGTGCAGTACCTGGGAGACAGCATCATCCGTGGATCTGTTTGGGCGATAAGCAAACTGCAGCGGGTCCATGGAGGAAGGGAGGAAGGCGCAGATGTAGTCCTTTATCAGCCTCTCAAAGCATTTCATGACCACCGAGGTGAGGGCCATCGGTCGGTAGTCATTCATACATGCTGGAGAAGCATTCTTGGGCACAGGGACAATAGTGGATCTCTTGAAGCAGGCGGGGACCACGGACTCAGCCAGGAGAGGTTGAATATTGTGGTGAACACTGGAGCTAGCTGGTTAGCACAGGTCTTCAGTACTCGCCCAGATATGCCATCTGGACCTGCAGCTTTCCTGGTGTTCACCCTCAACAGAGCCCTCCTCACACTGTGCTCGGTCACAGAGAGTGTGTGTTCATCCCCAGCGGTAGAACTCACCTCGGCTACGCTAACGGTGTTGTTGTTAGCGGGCGAGCTAGCGCTGTTGTTGCTAGCCTCAAACCGTGCATAAAATGAGTTCAGGTCGTCCGCTAGGGATGCGTCGGCACTCACCATTGCGGGGTCTGCTCTGGTAGTCTGTGATAGTCCGTAGCCCCTGCCATAGGCGCCTGGTGTCGCGCTGCTCCATCTGTGATTCCACTCTGTCTCGGTACCTCCTCTTGGCGTTCTTCACCGCCCTCCTCAGTCCATAGACCGCTGCCTTGTACTCGTCCATGTTGCCGGATACAAGACCGGAGTTATAGGCAGCAGTACGGGCGTTCACAGCTTCACGGATGGATCTATCAACCCACGGCTTTTGGTTAGGAAAGACCCTAACTTTTACCGTGGGGACGATGGTGTCCGCTAGCGTTGCTATGAGGCTCATTGCTACTTCCAAACTCGCTGACGTCACTGGAACTGGATTGGATCATGTCCCAGTCGACGACACGCAGAGCGTCCTGTAGCTCAGCCTCTGATTGGTCAGACCACCGCCTCGTTCCTCGTCACTACCGCTTCCCGCGATCTTTTGCCGGTACTCCGGAAGCAAGAAAATGGCGGCATGGTCCGATTTGCCGAACGGAGGGAGAGAGACAGCCTTGTAGCCTCTCTTGAATGGCGTATAGCAGTGGTCCAACGTTCTTTCCCCTCTGGTAGCACACGTAATGTGCTGGTGAAAGTTCGGCATGACTTTTTTTAGGTTTGCCCTATTAAAGTCCCCAGCCACCACCAGTCTTTTGTAAGGAATAAATATGACAACGGATTCAAGCTCTACAAATACTGCAGGCAGCTCTTACATTGACCAGTTTCAGGGCTTTCTTCACAGGAACTGGAACATTGAAAATGATGTTTGACACCTACACCAGTGGCAGAAAGCCACCATGCAAGTGCCAGCCTGATGAAGCAGAGTTCTGAGAACCAGTGTCTCGCCAAAGACACGTTGACACTCGAACAAGAGGATCCAGGGATGAAACATTTAAATACATCGAGGCAAATTGGTAGGTATGTAGAGAGCAGGTATGAACCTAATGTCAGTGCACATATTGATATAAAATAAAATAAATGATGTAACATTTAATTGAATACATTTCTCGTCACACAGCTATTTTGTGAACTCTGTATGTGTGTAGGGTTCGCTGTCAACCAGTCTTCAGCCCAACTGACACCAGTGTTAAAGCTCCGTCTATACTGGTTATTTTACACAAATAATAAAACTTCAGATTTATACAGCACTTTTCTAGACACTCAATAGATTGATTTCATGGATTCAATCAATACCAAATAGCTTATACATATTAATATGAAACATCTGCATTTTTTTCTGTACTTGCTCTTGGTTTCCGTCAATAAGCAATTTCTGAAACCCTTCCAATTGAGCAATTAAGCAGACAATATATTTAATACATAGTCCTTCAACTGGACTTCATTCACTTTCAGAATGGGCCATGTCCCGATGAAGGTTGTTATGTCACGTGACTGAGAGGGCCCTCTTTCAGGAAGAGGGTGGAGCTATCTCTCTCAGGTCTGGTACGCCTGGAGCAACACCACCTGAGAGGGATCACCTAATCAGTGGGCGGGACATATATACACCCAGACTAGCGGCGTTTCTCAATCAGCGTACTTGTGCGTACTTTCCTCTACTTGTGTCCTCGTGACTCGTGAAACGTCATCAGTCTCAGCCCGAGTGCATGTTCCAATTCAAAGTTCGCTTCTCGCAAAGCACGGTCAAAATGCCCGGATGTGACTTGATCCTCCCACTTTCCGGAGGATGCATCAGAGGAGACTTGTGCGTACTCTGGCCAGCATATAGCCCAGAATGCATTTCACCAGCAACCGGAAACAGTAGCGGAGGAGAAAATAAACTACTGACAGTTGACTTTTTATAAATACTACTGTTGTTGAGTCACGGAATGTAATTTTACGATGTTTTGTTTATTTGACTGTAAAAAGTAATTTACAGTGAATAATTAGAGTAAACCCAGGAGCAAGAACAGCTGATGTGGTGACGTCATCAAGTCAGCTGCTGTTCCAATCGCAGAAAGACCGTCCTCCCAAGACCAGACTCCAAAAGAACACAAGTCTGTACTCGTGTACTTTGAATTGAGAAACGCCGTAGGTCTCTCTCTTCACCTCTGAGCTGTGACCATTCCGTGGTATGGTGCCGAAGTGTAGGCCACCATTTGTATTTTCGGGTCAAGCTTGTAGGGGTTCTCTGCCATTTTTGTTGTGTCCATTTCCTCCTGTTTTGTGGTCAGACAGGGAGCTCAGTATTGTTTTTCCTTTCTTCTATGGTAGGTCAGTGGTATCTTTTGATTTCTAGTTAGCATTGGGGTTTTGTTTGTTGTGTTAGCCTTGGAGACCCTGACGCCTTTTTTGCTTTTGCTTCTGTGTTATTCTACCCTTCGTTAAACCTTAACTCTGAAATAAATATTCCTTATTTGCTCAAGTATTTAACTTTATTGTTTGCCTCCTTTGTTTCCCCCTTCGCTGTATCCCTTATTATTTGTATGTTGCGGCCTGTGCAACCCTAGTTAACCGAGAGGCCGTAACAAAGGTTGTTCTCAATGAAGGCAACAATAAATAAGCCAGTCTACAATTAAGGGATTGTTTAGAAGAGGAGCCACGTGTCTCCTTCTGTTTGTTATCTTGCTCAGCCTGTTGCTGGTGTTGAGGACAATTCAGTTCTTTGACTGCAGATGAGCTTCTGTGAAACTTTTCGGTCGTCCTCATCCATCTGGTCTTTATGTTTTATCTGTGTCAATAAAAACAGAGGGAATGAACGGTGGCATAAAATTCATCTCAAATAAAAAAGATATCCCTCTGTCTTGGAAGAAAGGATATTATCGTTCCTCAGTGGTCTGATCGTGTGAATATTACTAATATCATGCAGTTGTCATGGATACAGAGGTTCCTAAATCTCATTCCTTTTCTTCATAATTAGGAACATTGACTGCTACTGTCTTTTTGGGGTCAAATGCTGTAAACATAGTTATTGAACACGATGTTACATAATTATTCTGTCTTGTCTTGTGAATTCTGTTATCTCATGCTCATTATTCTGGTCCCAGGTAGCTATGTCCCAGTCACACATTTTGAGGACCTGCATATTTTTCACACTAAAGTATTTTTGTTGCGTTTATTTTTGTACATTTTGAAATTATTTTGTTTACATATTTTTAATAATGGACTAATAATATCAATAATGACAATACATTTATTTATAAAGCTTTAAAAAATGTTCAGATGTTAAAGTGCCTCACAATACATCAAATGCAGATATATGAAGCAAATGTAAAACAATAAGGTAATTGTTTAAACAAAACATATTAATAGTGAACTGCTAAAGAAGTTAAACAAGTTAATGAACACCTACTTATGAAACACTTTTTTTAAAGTGGGTACAGGCGTCATTGATTGTCGTCAAGTTACCATCTTTAGAATTTTTACAATTTCCCTCTTGAGAGGAAATAGATCCGTCGACACAGATTTAAAACTGGAATTCCACTCAGACCACAACAACTTGCTCTTTTTTCCTCCTTTTATTTCGATAGGTTCACTCCAAGTCATGCATGTCAATCAGAAAGAGGTGAAAACCCTTTTAACAGAAAAAACAGATTTCAATTCAACAGTAAAAAGCAGTCTATCTTATATATTTCATCACCGGTATCCCAGCTGTGCCTCTACCAACATGAGATTATCAGATAATATACAAAGTCATCGCTCAATCAGTCTATAAACAAATCAGCTACTTTTCACACCAACAACCAGTGGCGGCTGGCGGATTTTTTTTGGGGGGGGAGCCATCCAATCAATTTAAACAAACATTCCAGTGATTCAATGCCAAACAGGTAGCAAATACGCATTAGTAATTTGCAGTTAAATATTTATTTCAACACTTTTACATATTAAAGGACATTTTACTGATACAATTCAGGATATATATATACAGTATATATATATATATATACAGTATATATATTCTTTTTTATACCTGACAGAGGAAAAAATATTCATTTAATTTCACTACCACTATATAAAAGGAACACTGAGTACTTTGATTCAGTATGGGTGATAACGTTGTGAATAATTAAACAGCCGATGTGGCTTTGAAAACATGCAGACTCATTTCAGCTAACTTCAAAACATTAGACTGGCCCTATTCACAGGCCGACCTCATATTAGAAGTCAGTTAATGGTTCTGCATCAAATTATTCAGAACAAACACAAAAGCTGTGAAAAGGCAAAATGGAGATTAAGAATTAATTTGGAGGGTATTTGTGATGCAAATGAAGGCAGATGTCTACTCCAAAACAAAGTCCACATTTGATATGCTTGTGATCTTTGGGCAGTATCCCAATTACGTTTATGACTGATATGAACATAAAGTGGTAATTTTGTATGGGTATTTGTGAGTATTTTGTGGAATGGATCAGTTCTGGCCTGGAAAATATAGTACAACCATAAAAACAGAGGAAATACAATTTGAGGTGGATTTCCCAATTAATAATCTTGATTGGAAAGATGGTCTTTCTCACATGGTATTAGTATTCATGTCATGCGTTAAAGACACACCGCAGGAGACAGCATATAGCACAGTCAAAATTAAACTCCATGACCACTCATTTAGCTGTTCTATTAATGAGCACACACATTTATTGAACGAGCAAGATAAATCAATGTCGTATGTGCTTCTGAGTTGGGTGGGAAGCTAAGTAGAACATGTATTTTGCAAACTCTTTATGGATGATTAAGAATGGATGCTGTTGAATGAACAAACTCATACATCTGGTCGTCAACATGTCCCAAGTTCTGGCTGATGGTTAGTTATGAATTCGGAATGAAAATGTAGGACTTGCTCATGTAATTGCCGTCATTTCTTGTGTGTGTGTTTGTGCGGTGATGTGTTAAAGGGGATAATCTTGTTATTAGTACACAATCTTTCCTCCACACAATGGTTCTTTGATTATGTCATCAACTTGAGAACACCAGAAAAGGCAGATAGCTTTAGTTTTGCCCATGGGCTGCTTGTAGTTAAATGCCATTAATCCCTAGACATTCTGGTCAATAGCTCCTGTGTGGTCACAGCACGTTAAACAGTGCTCATTGATGCCGGTTACTTAGTTTATACTTTCACTTTCATCCTCATTTAGCCTCTATGCGTTTGCTTACTTCACTGAGACAAACATATGTCAATTAAAGCTCAGCTTTCAGAAGAGATTCAATACGGGATAAGATGAGGTGACTGAGAGAAAAAAGAAAGAGAACATCCAGATATGTAGCTACATGTACATCTTAATAATAAATGTAAAGTGAAAAGAATTATTTAGTATACAAGAAAAAGATTGTGTCCTTTTTCTTAAATTTTTTTGTTGCAAAGGCAGTAATGTTCAGCCGTACAGAAAGGGCCAGATATCGATGCAAGACCTCAGCCATTGGCTCAAAGCGAACCCTTATTAGGCACTGAACAAGCGTCAATATCCAAACGGCGGTTAAATTGGTTTGGTTTTCACAAACAACTGCTCCCTTTGACACTGTAAACTAAACAATTTGTCCAAGGGCGATCTGTGCGCCTAATTACTCAGATGTCAATATATACATACATATACAACAGATGTCTTATATCATTAGACCAAGCTATTGTATTAACATTCAACTGATGTAATAGGTAATCTATATGTATGATCACCATACGTTTAACGGAAACATAATTCATGGAGTTGGACCTCACATTGTTTACGCCACCATATTGGAAAAATTAATTATAAGTAATTGTATAAAGCCCTATACATGGATTAAAATATCTTGTGAATGTGCTTTTAATGCCTTATAGACGTGACCTTTATTACATTTTCATTTTTGTATCGTATTTGTAGAGTCCAATATCACAAATAACACATTTTAAGGCGTGCTGTTTAATCTGTACAGCAAACAACATTCTCTATCCTTGGACACTGGCATTACACAACTTTAATGGGGATAGAAAAGGAAACAAATTAATGGAGAGCAACTGAGAAGCAATAATGCAAAGTATTACCAAAATATTTACAGGTGAGACCTATTGTGTTTTTAATGGACATACATAACACAGAAATGTAATTTGAAACAGGGGTCAGCAGAGCAGAATGCTGGACATCTCACTGTAGAGGTAACATGTAAAGACATGAATGAGTGAATCCACAGTATCCACCATATTAATCAACATCAATAACTTACTGGCACTATACTCACTATATATTGACAATGTGCTAGTGTACCAGCAGAAGGTTGTCCCATGTTTATCATATGATAATATACAGCAGTGAAGACTGGGCCGCCATTAATACTACTTATATAATAACCGATAAATCAGGATGCCTGTTGACCTTGTTCATTATGCAGATGGAGTAAGCAGCGGCTGGGGGGAAATCTATTTGTCACAGTTTTGCTCTAGTTCTTGTCATTGCTCTACTCTCTGAACAATTAGTCAACAAGTCAAGGATTGGTGGGTGTGTATGTTTGGAAAGTACTTTTATAAATGGATAGGGGCATGAACATATAATCATTCCAGATGCGGGGCGTTCGGCACCTTACATGAACTTCAGTCAAATTGTGTTTGCATTTCATTCGCGGGCCCATTTATAATGCAGTGTCTCTAGTGGAAGAACACCTGGTCTTATTAATATAGGGCAGAAATCCACATTATGCCTTCTGCAGCAGTGATGTCAGCACATCAGTGGGTGACTATTCCCACCTCTGCATCTCCCAGAATCAGTGGCGTTGGATGGCAAAGAACTGATGAAGAGGGGAACGAGCAGAATGAGAGATAGAACAGATGGAAATCCCTGTGGTGAGAGGGTTTGATTGTGCTGGAAGCCGGCACTTCCTTGAGAAACAGTCTCTGAGCATCAGAGCTGGGGAGGATAGAGAGGGGACACGTGCTGTAACGCTTCTGGCTAATTTTCAAGTCAACAAGGAACAACCAGCTGTTTGCATCCACCACACACCATTAGACTAATATCGCACATTAGCATGAGGGATAGAGTCCATATTGTTCATAACATCTGATGGGTAGATTGACATTATTTATGCGTGAAGCATAGGGAACACATTGCTTCAACACAAATCAGAGTGGCATCCTATCGAAACGTATAATACTATAAATGTTGAGTGAAAAATGCATATAGTTTGACAGTATACAAAGCATCAGGTAAGTTATCTTTGAAACACATCATACTAATAACCAGCGTTGTGGTTATGTTTGGAAAATAACAGAATGGTTTCCCTTATCTGAAGAAAGAATCAGTATTCCAATGTACTGTACAATGTATTCATGTTTACTTTTTTCCAGCTGCTGTATCTTAGCGTCAACTGCACAAGATTCCCTGCATGTAAAGACACAAACAATTTTAATTAAGTGTTGGGATGAAATTAGTGTGATGGTACCACTACAACGGATATCCTGCTGGTTGTTTTCAGATTTGGACATATCTAATTCTGTTCACAGTATTTAAAAGTGCCTCATTCAGAGGAACTGAGTCCTTAAAATTTGTATGTGAATAAAATTCCAATGGTTCTCACCAAAGATGTTAAAAAAAAAACTAAAAGTTTTTGTGACGAGAATTCTGCCTAAAACATCAAATGCCACAATTTAGTAATTCACATCCACAGGGGTTAGTGCAATTGAAGATGATTACCAATAAATGCATTACACTCATGACTGGAAGCCTTTGTATAGAGTGACAATCAAACTAATTGGCTGCCAAATGCTGGGAAGCATTACACCTCCCGAGTGCCTTATGCATATTGTGAAATGTGAGGAGGTTCATGCTGTAGTACACCATGTCATTGGAGACGAGCATCTCCAAGCATTCACCTATCCCTGAGCAGCAGTTGTGCTCAGTACAGTAAGCGGATATGGGCGTCACCGATGAAAATGTATTTGAATGATTGTCACAAATCATGACAATAATGCAAAACTAACACAGCGTGCATATAATTGAAGTATCAGGAAGGGAAGGGAACCAAGTGAAACAGGTCTGAATATGACATTTAGAGAAAATACTAAGAGTCTGTTTGTTGTGCCATTTAGCGTAAAACTGTTTTCATTTGAATATATGCATTGCTAAAATATCAAACAAAGACCAGTGTAGACATCTGGACAAGTGTTTACACAAGTAAGTGCCAAATGGTTTTCAAACCTGAGTGCCTCATATTGTTATGTGACAGATGCAAGCTCAAAAAAGTAACATTTAGGGGATAACCAGAGCAAAAGTATCACATTTCACATGACAAACAAGTGACAACCATTACACTGAACGATGAATACTGGAATACAAAGTCAGTCATGTATACCCCAAACGAAGAATGGCGATATCAGTTGTTCTGCTCAATAACAAAAGCACCAACTACTGGAAAGATTGCCATTATATTTGACACCCAGTGAATGATTCCTTTATGATTACATGTTTTAATTACTTTGCTGATTTTGGGGTGGGAGGGTTCTATTTATGCTATTGATACAGATTTTAACCTGTAACTGCTGTAGTTTGATCAAAGTTACATAATCTTGCTGAATAGAAATTATTTGACATTTTGGGGAAGAAACTAATTGGCTCTCTTGCCGAGAGTTAGATGAGAAGATCAATGCTTGTGCATAAGTATACACATACAACTTATTCACATATTACACTGGGAAATCCAGTGCGTTGCATTTCATTCATATGCCAAATTGCCCCTCCAGGCCTCCTCTCCCCTTCAACTCTATTTACGTGTCTAAAGTCATTGAGAGGCAACCAACCACAGCGACACACTCTCAGAGCTCAGTGCCTCAATGGAGCTGCTGAAGCATCGGCAGCCTTTGGAGTAAGCGAATCAGAGAGTCTCTACAGGTCCCCTATGGGAGGAGAAGAGAGCTCTTATTCTAACTCGGTGGGAAATGCCAGCACCCACAGGGGCACCGTTACACACAGCTGGGATAATAAGTATCACGGTGAGAGCTACGATCTACCAGCAAACTGAGACCAGAGCAAGGATTTCTTCCCTTTCACCGTTGCCACCAAGCTGAATCATCCCAAAAAGCCAATGAATGTGTGCCCTTGCTTTAGAAGGGGCCATTTGAATGTCTGAATCAGTGTGCCATGTAATACAGAATGTGGTGTATCGGACCCCAGGGGAAATTCGATGGGGTGAAACAGTATGGGGCTATGAGATGCACTCTCTGGAAAAAAGGCTTGAATTGAAACACTTAGGCAAATTATCCACACAGCAAACCGACGACAAAAAGCTCCCGGTTTAAATGGATTATGCTGTAGTCTCTTTTTGTTTCCATTAGATGGCTTTAAGGTTGTTAAAGTCATCATATTCCTTGCATTGCATTGCACATTCTGTATATGATGTATACTGTTGAAGTGAGTAAAAAATCTATTTTATAAATATTTTTTTCCTCAAATTCAACCTGACATATTTGTTATATATATCGTAACTTTTTGGATCAAGAAAAAATGTTATAATACAATTTTCATTCTCCAACAACCTTGACGAATGCTCAGTCTATTTTATATTTCATACAACGTGTAGAAGGTTGTGTAAACTGTTTTTAAAATCAAGATAATTTCATTGCCAAAGTAACTTACTTTCATATACCTATTTAAGTAGTGTGTGTATCAACAAGGGATTCCAAAGACCACATTTTAGATGGTAATTATCAAACTAGTGTTACTTTAAAGGCAAGAACAGAATACTTAGCAGGTGAGAGACGTAACTGTGTTAATAACATGCAAAGAGACATTAACACAAAGCCTTCGCTTCATTAATTGTAACCCATGGAAATACCATGGAAGAGGGAAAGTGTATGCCTCACTAACACAAAAGCCTTGAGTCGCCTGAGGGAATCCCCCCCACACCACCACCACACGATTTGTTCCCTCTCTCTCTCTCCTCTCTTTCACTTGCTTCAGCTCACTCTGCTTTCTCCCTCACTGGCATTCACTTGAATATGTTAGCGTGAATAGCTGTGACCGAACATAATGCCCAAGACGTTCTAGCAGGCTACAAATGTAGCCCTAATGGCTAAACCATTATACCATTGGGTACAGACTCAGCCGCACGACATGTCTTGCTGCAGGAAAATGGAGGTGGTGGAAGGCAGGAGACTGGGGGGTGAAGAACTCCATTAGCTGATTGAATTGGAAGCCTGTGGGCTGGGAATTCTTTGCCTCACCTCAAATGCAACTGAGATGTAAACACCTCTGTTAGTGTGAGATGGAAAATGTCAAATGAAACCAGGAAGACTACCTCACCATGCACCCAGCGGTTACACACAGGTCTGATCATGGAAGTGGTTGGTCGAGTACATGAGTCAGTAACGGTGTTGTTATACATCATCCACGCCATGTTTTTTGTGAGTCAGAGTGAAGGCCTAATGGACCATGGCATGCTCTGTTGAGTGGCCCCCTGTCTTATACAACCCATCTCACATTAGGATACAACATTTTTGCAATGTCAGATTTAATAAATGATATGTACACACACAGCTCAAATGGGGGGATTGGTGAGAGAACAGGGAGGAAGATAAGAGGCGTTATGAACCATAAGTGTGTGTTTTCTTTGTAACCAGGTCAACAGGCTCCACGTTTCTGAACAGAAAGTTGGGGAAGGGATGTCAGTCGGGTTGGTTGGGGTTCATCGTTAAACACAGTGGACCACTGTATGAAAAATGCATATTTTTTTATCCCAGATAAACCTTCATATTTTGGAGACAGTCTACAAGAAAGATGTGCCGTGAGAAAGACAGGCATTTACAAACCACAAGGGATTGTTTGATGTCAATAACAGTTTCTTAATCTGAGAGAAAACACACTTGTTTGTGGAGGAGGCATAATTTGAACGGGAAACCAAGTCCTGTTTGAGTGTGGAGGGGAATGCAGCCCACACACGCAACCTGATGAAGTGAAAACAGATTTTAAATGATGAGAGAACAGCATTCGGGATTATAGGAGCGTAAGAGAAATGCAAACACCGTGTGAAAATGTAATGAAAATATGTCTTCCACATTCAGTCAGGGATAGAAGTTAGCAGTGTAACCTCAGTTTACCCTGCGCTCGCCTGCTAAACGCTTTATCTGCACAGCAATTATGCGCTGTGCGCATGTTACTGAGTTTAACAGAGCGGCTTGCCACAGGTTTTGTTGTGATTGCAACTTTGCCGAGATTTGCATGTCAACAACAAGCCACCTTTTGGAGATAACTAGACCCTGGATGATCCCTGTCAATGGCTGCACTCTCACAACCCGAGTGACTAATTATAAAAGTCTAAAGAGAGAAATTCTATGATTAATTTTTCTCTAACCTTTAGATTCTCGAGGATGAGGAGAATAATAAGTGCAGTGTAGCCGGCTCTTTAGATGGAGTGTTAGTTACCGAGGTTGAATGTCATCAAGTCTGAGCTTGATGCTGAATTTGCTTGACAAATGTGACCAAAAAGCAGGCTTTGCTGATTGCAGCCGAGAATTATGTTCCGATGAGAGGAGGGAGGCACAGGATATGCCCATGCATTAATGAGCATATGCACTTGATACATGTAGAACATCTTCTATGGCGCCACCCTATTTGCACAATCTAAATTGTACTTGTTTCGGATATTTAAAGTCTTCATCTAAATTTGTAGCTGTTCTGTCAATCTCCTTCTCTATGATCATTGAAGATGTAATAAACAATATGGTGTGGTGGGTTTCTGTTACGAGCTCAGACACTTAGGAAGTAGGACCCAATTGCACGACCCGGGAGACAGAGATAAAGTATTTGTAAGTACTTTATTTTTCGGTTCTGCAGTGAACAAAATGAAAGCGCTCACGTAGTGAGGGATCAAAAACTTTTCAAGAGCACAACATAACCCGACCTGATCATGGCAAAAGACCAGACGAACTGACAAGGAACACTGGGAGACAGGGGAATTTAAGCACATGGTAACAAGACACAGGTGGGACCAATCAGGGCGGGCTGACACTGATGAGCATAGGAGACAGGTGTGATGACAGGTGAAAACAATCAGGAAGCCTGGAATGAGAGAAAGCGAACATAAATGACATGAACCTCTCTAGCATATCTGTCGGTGCACAACAGTACCCTCTAGGGCCAACTCCTGATGGCCCAGGCTGATTGTAAAAGTCGTGGATAAGAGTCTTGTCTACGATAAATGAAGCAGCTATCCAGCTTCTAGCCTCAGGACCGTAACCCTTCCAGTCTACCAGGAATTGCTTGCCCTCCCTATTACGGACCTCCAGTAGCTTACGGACCTTGTAAACGTCACCCCTTCAAAGAACTGGGGCGGTGGAGGGGGCGGGAACAAGTGTGCTCTCACACACCGGCTTGATTCTACTAACGTGAAACGTTGGGTGCACTCTCAAGGTCCTGGGAGTTGCATCGAAGCCGGGTTGATGACTCTGGACACTGGAAACGGACCCACAAATCTCGGAGCCAGTTTCTTTGAGGCGACATGGAGTGGTAAGTCTTTGGTAGAGAGCCAAACCTTTTGGCCTGGACTGTAGGAGGAGCGACCTGCGATGAACGTCCGCAACAGCCTTCATCCGAGCTGAACTGGAGAAGAGAAGCAGCACCAGCCCAAACTCTGCGACAACGTCTGATCATGGCATGTGCCGATGGAACCATCACCTCTTCCTCGTTGTTAGGGAAAAGTGGAGGCTGGAAACCATTGACACAATGGAATGGAGAGAGACCTGTGTAGGAAGGGTATTGTGGGCAACCTCGACCCATGTGAGGTGGTCACTCCAGGTGGTCTGGTTCGGGAGACGAGACAACGAGCGTAGTCTCTAGTTCTTGGTTCAGACGCCCGACTGTCCATTTGACTGAGGGTGATATCCTGATGACAGGCTGACGGTGGCACCTATGAGTCGACAAAACTCTTTCCAGAAGGCAGAAATGAATTGTGGACCCCGTCGGAAACAATGTCATTAGGGAATCCATGGATCCTGAATACGTGATTCATCATGACCTCTGCGGTGACTTTGGCAGAGGGAAGCTTGGTCAATGGGATGAAGTGAGCCATCTTTGAAAATCGATCAACCACTGTTAGAACCGTAGTCTTGCCTCTGGATGAAGGAAATCCTGTCACAAAATCCATCGAAATGTGTGACCAAGGACGATGGGGAATCGGCAGCGGCTGGAGCAAGCCCATCTTAACTTGAGATGAGGTCTTATTACACGCACACACCGGACAAGCCGCTACATACTCGGCCACATTTTTCTTCATGGATGGCCACCAGAAACGTTGTTGAATCCTGAACATTGTTCTTGCTACTCCCGGATGGCACGAAAGCACAGATGAGTGAGCCCAGTGGATGACCTTGGAGTGAAGAGCCTCAGGAACAAACAGCAGATTGTTGGGACACTCGCTAGGCGCTGGATTCATGACATTTGCCTCTTTAACGACTGACTCCACTTGCCAGGAAAAGGCTCCGATCACCCGGTTAAGTGGAAGGATGGTCTTGGGCTCTACCGCAAGTGGTTCGGGATCGTAAAGACGAGACAAAGCATCGGGTTTTTGATTCTGAGACCCGGGACGAAAAGAGAGTGTGAAGTTGAATCTACTAAAGAAAAGTGTCCACCTGGCCTGACGGGAGTTGAGACGCTTAGCCTTTCTTATATATTCTAGATTCTTGTGATCTGTCCAGACTAAAAACGGTTGCTCTGCACCCTCTAGCCAGTGTCTCCATTCCTCGAGGTCAGCTTTTACAGCTAACAATTCCTTGTTTCCCACGTCATAATTCCGCTCTGCCGTTGTCAACTTCCGCGACAGGTAAGCACATGGATGCATCTTGTTGTCTTCTGCAGAACGTTGAGACAGTACTCCTCCAATTCCCTCATTGGAAGCATCCACCTCGACCATAAACTGGCGCTGGGGATCTGGAATGGTGAGTATGGGAGCTGATGTGAATCTATCTCTGAGAAGTTTGAAAGCAAGATCCGCCTGGGGGGTCCACTTGAAGGAACCTTAGGAGAAGTCAGAACATGCAGAGGAGCAGCAACAGAACTGAAATTCCTAATAAACTTCCTATAGAAGTTAGCAAATCCTAGGAACTGCTGAACCTTCTTCCTGGAGTCTGGTGTGGGCCACTGGGATACTGCACTGACTTTCGCAGGATCCATTTGGATATGATTAGGTGAGACTATGTATCCTAAGAAAGACACCTCTTCTGTGTGGAACTCGCACTTCTCTGCCTTGACATATAGCTGATTATCCAGTAGTTTCTGCAAAACTTGGCGGACATGGTTAACATGAGATTTAGCGTCTGGGGAGAAAATCAGTATGTCATCCAGATACACAAACACTGAAATATTCAAGAATTCCCACAAAACCTCATTCACAAAAGCTTGAAAAACAGCCGGTGCATTGCACAGTCCAAAAGGCATTACCAAGTACTCATAGTGACCATTCTGAGTGTTGAATCCAGTCTTCCACTCATCCCCTTGTTTTATTCTAACCAAGTGATATGCATTTCTTAAATCCAACTTGGTGAATATCTTGGCCGGTTGAAGCAGTTCAAAAGCAGATGACATGAGTGGCAGAGGATAGCGGTTCTTCACCGTAATGTCATTTAGTGGACTGTAGTCTATGCAAGGTCTCAGAGACCCGTCTTTCTTTCCCACAAAGAATCCCGGCTGGAGACGATGAAGGACGGATAATCCCTGATTTGAGTGAAGAGGAGATGTATTCATCCATTGCTGTTCTCTCAGGTCTCGAAATCGAGTAAAGTCTCCCCTTGGGAATGGGGCCGGTAAGCTCCTGTAAGAGATCAATGGGACAGTCAAAATCTCGGTGAGGAGGTAGCGACAAGGCTTTAGACTTGTTAAACGCTTCTTTTAAATCATGGTAACAGGAAGGTACCTTGTGTAGATCAGGATAGTCAGGGTGATCTATAATGATCCTACTAGAGTCTGTTGGTGCATTAACAGGTTGCGAAAGTTTACACCTGCCCTTACAATCCTCTCCCCAGTCTATAACTTTCCTGAAGGCCAGTCTATGTGAGGATTGTGGATCTTCAGCCAAGGAAACCCCAAAATAATCGGGTGCTGAGTCGACTCAAAAATATGAAATTGCATGCTCTCGGTATGGTCCTTATTTATAGTAATCCGTATGGGCTCAGTGCAATGGGTAACTGTGAACAACAAGCGGCCGTCTAAGGCACTGGCACTAACAGGATGAGATAGCGGGACAGTTTTTATTTTTAGCTGTTTGACTAGGCCCCAGTCTATAAGGCTTTCGTCAGCCCCTGAGTCTATTAACACACCCTGGTCAATGGTCTGATTGTTAATACAAATGTCTACCTGAGTAACAGGTCGAGGAGGAAGTGAAACTTGCTCACCAGCGCCTCCTTTTGACTGGTGAGCACGATCTTTTCCGGGCATGAAGCGAGTTGATGACCGGCTGGCGCAGTAGAAACAGCAACCCTCCGAGACGGCGCTGCCTCTGCTGCAGAGAAAGTCTGGCTCTTCCAAGGTGCATGGGTTCACCGGAGTCATTCGGAAGTGTAGTCCTCTGATGGTCAAATCCTCCGCTGGCGGCGCGACCCTCCGGCGCGAATTCTGGAAGCTGGGAATTACGCCTCCGATGCGTCGACGCTCCATCTCTCTTGCCCGATGACGGTTATCGATCCGGATGGCCACAGCGATGAGGATTCCAGATCCCGGGTGTCTCCAGTGGAGCCAGCTGGTCCTTTATCGGTTCGAAAGTCCTGTCATGAAGGCGTCACGAAGAGCCGGAACATTCCATCCGCTGTCCGCTGCTGCTGTACGAAACTCGATGGCATAATCAACCACCTGACGGTTGAGCTGACGTATTTGAAACAGTCTTCTGCTGGCCTCCGTAGCAGGCGATGAGTGGTCAAAATGCGCCTCATAGTCTCTATGAAATCGGCCAATGAGTAACATAGTTCGGTGTCTCTAGACCATTCTGCAGTAGCCCAGGCTGCAGCTCTTCCGTTAAATGAGACACAATAACGCCACTTTACCATGCTCAGATAAAAAGCTGCTGGGTTGTGTTGAAAATGCAGATCACACTGTACCAGAAAGGCTCTGCAATTGAAGAGTCTCCGGAAAATCTCTCCGGAAGAGCCAGCCGCGGGAGGAAACAGCCTGACCTGGGTCGTCAGCTGGAGTATTGACAGGCAAATTCTCAGCTGTGGATGACGTCACCGGAGGAGCAGTCTGTTGATGAGTGAAAAATTATTCATTTGGGCAACCAGTTGTTGCATCTGTGTAGATAATTCTTCCTGAACCCGGCCTGGCGTCCTCTCAGCTCTTGTATTTCCCGGCTGACTTTGTCCAGTTTTTCGTGATGAAAAATCGTCACGCCCTGTACCGACAGAGCGGCGTGAAGCGTTCTTGGGTCGGCTGGGTCCATAATGTGGTCAGTTCGTTCTGTTACGAGCTCAGACACTTAGGAAGTAGGACCCAATTGCACGACCGGAGACAGTTATAAAGTTTTTGAAAGTTCTTTATCTTTCGGTTCTGCCGTGAACAAAATGAAAGCGCTATGAGGGATCAAAAACTTTTCAAGAGCACAACATAACCCGACCTGATCATGGCAAAAGACCAGACGAACTGACAAGGAACACTGGGAGACAGGGGAATTTAAGCACATGGTAACAAGACACAGGTGGGACCAATCAGGGGCGGGGCTGACACTGATGAGCATAGGAGACAGGTGTGATGACAGGTGAAAACAATCAGGAAGCCTGGAATGAGAGAAAGCGAACATAAATGACATGAACCTCTCTAGCATATCTGTCGGTGCACAACAGTTTCAACTCATATGCACATACATGTGAGACAAAGCTGCTCTTCAAATATGTTCTTGATAATGATATGTGTATTATTCTGTAACTGGATAGCTTTATGAATTTTGTTAAGCTATTTCAGTCAGGTAGAAAACAGTAAATACACAGAATTCATTGCACAACATTTTGTAACAAGGATGTTTCTGTTAGATTTGACCTTTCATGGTGGGTCCAGTATGCAGCTGATGTAACTGTATATGTAATACTTTGTAAAGGTGAATTTCAGTCTTAGTTGCTGAGGGGACTGCTGTGTGTTTCAAGTAAAAGAACTCCAATTGAATATCAGATTTAATAATTACTCAGATAAAAGTCACGATGAGCATATAGTTATATCTGGCTGTGAGGTTGAGGTTACACTATGATGGTTCCTCATAGGAATATCTAATTAAGTGTAGTCTGTTGAGTCTCATCAGTCATCTGTGCGGCTGTCCCTACCAGCATAACAAAGTTAATGCTGCTCTAAAGCCATACTATGTGTTTCTGTTGTTGTATAAGCTGACAAGTCCGACCCCTCCCCTTCTTTTTTTTGTGCTGTCTCATGGTAGAATACAAATGGGTTTCTGTATACTGTGCTGCAGATAATGAGTGAGTCAGGGAAACATGCTGCAGGTCATATGTGAAGACACATCACGCACAGGCTCACGTACACACGCAGACACACACATGCACATGCGCACCGGTTTTCCAACCCCAAAAAGGCACTCCACACATTTGACAGATGTAGCTCCAGCTGCTCATATAGCAACATCTATGTCTACTGACCATCTATTTCGTCGTTTCACTTGATTTTTTAAAATAGTCTTAAACTCTTGCAGGACCAGTTCGGGGGATGCAACCGGAGTCGTCCTCAGATCGTAGGATGTGCGCGCTGCTGTGTGTGTGGGTGACGGAGAGGCACCGGGCGCTCTGCTCGGCTCGGCTCTGCTCGGTGCAGGGAGCAGGAGACGGTCCAAGGTGCTGAAAGTCGGAGCGCTCCCTCCTCATTTCGCCTTCTGACGATGAACGCGACCTCTGCCGAGAACCAAATATCAAACAATGACTGGCTTCGATCTCGCTTGGTTTAATGTGTCCTATTCTAACTTCTACCCTTCTGGATTGTGTATTGTTCATGCAACCACTGGATGTATGCAACAAGGCGAGACTGCAGCTGTCTAACATTCACCTGCGTCGTTGGGAAATATTAAATTGACTCCGGATTCTCAGGGAACGCGAGAGAGGATTTTTGGAGCTGTTTTTTCTCGGTCGGTCTCTCCCTCCGTAACGCATGCCACTGGATGTGTACAGTTTGTCTAAAACAAGGTGAGTCCGATGGGATAATCATGAAGCAGACATACTTTTACGTGGATATCGTTTTCTTTCTAGTCGAAAGGGGAACCACGTCACCAAAAGGCTGGTGTTTAATTGCTTTTATCCCCATCATGCAGACCGCGAGGGAGGATTCTTGTGTCTTGAGGAGTCTGGGGAATTTACCCTGTGGATAAAGTGAAGTTTCCAATAGGCTAGGCGACTCTCTTTAGTCTGCTCTAGCCCTCTGTTTGTTGGGCTCTCTGTCATCACACTAAGTGGATATCAAGGTATTTCTACGCATGAGTTTGCCCTGTGTCGTGACATCCCTGTTGTCAGTGGCATTTCGATTGATCAGTCAAGACAGGCGGCGTATAGACCAAGCGATTCCAAGCCGAGGGCACATATTTATTATTTAATAACTGTCTGGATTCTGCTTTGTGTTTTTCGCCCCCCGATGGAGTGATGCATTTTGGGTTAAATCATTGCGCATTTATGATTCGGGACATTTTCATGTTACATCGCTGATTAAGTTAAAACAGGTTGCTGCAGGTGCAGAGTTCCAATCGTAGGCTAATTATTTATAATCATTGGCTTGAAAGCGAATATACCCATGTAGCTACCTGTTGTCTGTGGTTGCTCTCGTGGAGTTTGGAATTGTACAAAGAGCCAGTAGTTTGAAAACAAAGTATACACATTTGGATAATAATGCTGTGATGAGTCCACTCTGCCCAATTTAGATAGTGGATGTTTTTACGTGGACGTTCAACCATTGCTTAGAGTTTGCACTAAGATCATTCATAATGAGAGAGAGAAAGAAAGAGAGAGAGAGAGAGAGAAAAAAAATCAGAGAAAAGGATAGAGAAAGTGAAACTTGAATAATGCTTACAATGACTGTTTGCAGCAAAACAATGAACACTTGCTTCTGAGAGCTAAAATAAAATGTAGGCTGACACGTGACGCTCCCTGGTTTATGAGGATGTGCAAAACAATAGGAATAGGTATCATCCCCCATCATATCATCTCTTATTTTCTTCCACTGCAGCCCATTTCCTGAAGTGATGATGATGATGGTAATAATAATGACGCGCAGGATGGATGTGGAGAGGATACCGCGAGCCTAGGGATGACATCCACACAATTGTGTTGAACGTGGATATCGATGTCGCGGCGAAGGATGGGCCCTCTCCTCTCGACCGCCTTCGTCCTCCTGCTGGCCCTGAGCGCCGCGTCTCCGGCCTTGGTCGGCAACCCCGTGGATTACACCGCGGACGAGGCGGAGCGGACCGCCAGTGACAACTTCGTCTTCGATGACTACCGGGGGAAAGGATGTGTGGATGACAGCGGCTTCGTCTACAAACTCGGGGAGCGCTTCTACCCGGGACACTCGAACTGTCCGTGCGAGTGCACGGAGGACGGGCCCGTGTGCGACCAGCCCGTGTGCCCCAAGCTGCACCCCAAGTGCACCAAGGTGGAGCACAATGGATGCTGCCCCGAGTGCAAGGAGGTGAAGAACTTTTGCGAGTACCGGGGGAAAACGTACAAAATACTGGAAGAATTCAAGGTAAGATGCGAGTTCTAAGATCCAACCTGGATCGATTGAAACACTGACACAGTTCGTTCAGAATCCATCTTTATTTTTCTTGTTTCTGACTTGATATATGTCATACACAATTACATAAACACCCCTAACTAGACTTACATGTTCATGTCAAATGATATAAGTCAATTCATTCAAACATGAAACAAAATCTGATGTCTATCGATGTCTATCATGGAGAGGAGGAATATCAAGTGCACTTGAGCAAACACCACCCTCTGCTTTTGGTCTTGCAGATTGTTGAAAGCAACAGACTTCAAAGTTGAAACAGGGCAACAAACACCACAACATCAGCACTGACATGTGGTGTTGTGTTGTTAGTTTGGGGTTAGTGAGGGTGTGAGAATGCTGCTTGGCGGACAGTAAAACATTATTTATTGGCTAAGGGCACAACGATGTCTGTCTCCCAGAGTGATGTCATCTCCCCCTCCCTGCACCATCAACTGAACATTCACCCAGCATTACTAAACTGACAGATGCTATGAATATGTGATGCTTGGATTTTTAAAACGTATTTATGTTTTTCACAAACATCCACCACGTTTTACGAGTTTTAAAAAGTGGATGTGCAACTGAACTGTGACAAGTGGGTTCTCCCATTCAGGTGTCGAGAGGATTTATGTTCATAAGTCACTTTTCAATCTATTTTATGCAGCCAGCTCGAAATGAAAGGAACTCCAGAACTACATTAATACCTGAAACTAAGTTTCTAAAATAGTTTTAACATTAACTTGCATTGTCTGTGGAAGATTAGCAATGTTCAACAGCATTGCTAACCACTTTAGAGATACCGGAGCTCAAACAATGTGCACATTAAAATAATTAGTTCAACAAATGAACATATACAATGTAACATCTGATGAGTAAACCTCTTTTTCATACACGTCAATAAAATGTATCAGCAATTATTGGCATCTTTATGTAAGTTGTATCCATCCAAATGTGAACCAAACCCAGACAACAACCATCAAACACATCTCAGCCTTCGTCAGAGATGTGAGAGTATAGATATTGAATGTTTTCAGCCTCATAAAGATAAATGAGACTGAAAGCATTTCAGCTACTTAGCACTGGTGTGCCTAAAATACTTTGAAGGAAAACATTCGCACTTGTAATTGCTCCTCATTGATTTGCCACTTTTAGGCAGCAAAGTAAGGTGTGAACTCAACATCTTCTCACCTTGTGAAGTCTCATAACGAACATGCTTGTAAACAGAGCGACTACATACCTCTCCAGCCTTCTGATGAATTCCTAGTCAGTCTCTTTTTGCTCTGTTTTTGGTCTCTACCAACCCCTTGGGAAATATTCGGCTCTTTAGCTGCTAAATGCTCCACTAAGTTCAACAGCTAGTTGTTAACTTTGCTCTCTGGTGTTGCACAAGGAGCAGTCATTTAATTTAACAGAGCTGTTTTCTGTAAACCTCTAGATATGAGGTTGATGACAGCAATGTCAGTAAATCAAAAACATTAAAGTTGCAGACCCTATTAAGAACGAGCTGAAGATACATATTCCAAAGACATCCTGTCGTTCTGATGGGAGTCGGTCACCTCACAGTCATTTAAGCCAACATTCTTATACAAATATGGATTGGTGCAGCTTTAAAGTTCGGGAAATATAATAATTCTGGTTAAATAATAAAAGATAACGGCTGACTACTATCAGAGGACCATGAACCTGTGCAGGCAAACACCTCATAGCAAACTTAAATCACTTGTGCAGAAGAGTTGCATATGAATAGTGGACAATTACACCAATTTATTTAGATTGAAACCTCATCGCTGTTGACCTGCCTGGCAAGGCTTCAGCAGAATATTCTGTGATCTGTCGTATGTTTCGCTTCAGTTGACCAAATAACTTCCATGTAAAGCAAACGAAACCTCTGCTGGGAGAAGTTGGAACATGTCACACCTGTGAACTGTCTGGTCACTGAGAAAAGGCAAGCCAAATAAAATGTAGATAAGCATCATTATAAAGTATTCTGCTGCATTAATGTAAAACCATTATCGTTGCTTTTCATGTGTCTGTCTCGAGTAGCTTCAGCTGAATGAATTCACGAGGATGTGTTTGCCTTGGGGGCCAACATGCGCAGCTGAAACAGTTTGTTGATGAAATACATACTCAGTCATCACAAAAATGGATTATCAACAATTAAGATATGACCTTTTACACAATATTATTATTATTATCATTATTATTATTAGTAATAGTGGTGGTATTTAAAATGATTGAACTTGTTTATAAATCTAAAATAAAAATACATAAATAATAAAATAAATTAAGTGAAAATAATTGTTAGATGTGGCCATATACATTATGAAGGGACACATCCGCATGACTGGCATATTGTATGCTGTAAATGAGGGGTGAGTGGGGTTTGCCCATTTAAAACTATGTACCTAATCGGTCCTGATTGGTGTGTTTGCACATCAGACAGCATCAAGCTCAACCCCGCATTGGGATGCAAGCCCATAGATGTTGTAAGGGCCACTGTGACTGCATAAACCTGGCAGTTGGATGTGAGATCAAGTCCATCACTAGTGCAGCCGCACGCTGATTTTGACTGGAGGGCCCCGAGAGGAAAGATATTCTACGTACTTAAAGGAGACACAATTCATTCGTTTGATTTTATTGAGCATTTCAGTGTCAGTTACATAATAAAATGAAGGAGAGAGGAAATCTGTAAATATCCGCATCTCCTACGAAAGACTACACAAGTAAGTCTAAAATCTTAGTCCAAATCCTGTGAGAAGGGTGTCTCTCTTCGGTGAAGACATGAAAGCTTCGGATCCCTGCAGTGTTCAAAGAAATCAAAAGCCGTTAGTGACTTATGTACAAGGCCCGGTTTACAGATGGCACAGGTTAACCGTCGGTGTGGGCCTCATTGGCATTTCCCTCGCTGTGCTCGTGATACACTGTGCAGACAATTGCATTTATATTTAGTGGCAGATGATGGAGGAGACACACACAGACAGTCAGTTTGGAGCTTCTGGGGTAAAGAATTGAAGTACACACAGCTTGGTGTCATCCAACACTTGAATTGGTTCCATTACGCTGGAAATCCCGACATGCAATATGTATGTCATTAAGTCCCATGCAGGTAGAGTATGCAGGCATTGTCATGCAAGTGGTATTGAGCATCCATTCAACACAACGTGACTGCAGTGCAATGTCAGCCTGTCATTTGATGAATTGAATGCTGGTATAACTCATGCATCAGCAACCTGCCAATTAAGTTTATAGTACGACCCGGCTACAGACACAGCGCCCAGAGACACTCATTAAAACACACAGATGAAGAGTGACTTCCTTTTCTCCTCAGAACACCATAACTCCACTTTATCTTTACATACCACTTAGCTGCTTGCTCCTAATTTAATGCTCTGCATTTGGAATTTTTCTGTTTGAAATACTTAACGTATTTATATTCATCAAGCGAATAGCGAAAGTGTAGATCTCGTAGCAGTGGGTGTATTTTCTACCTCTTTTTGTTGTTGTTGCGATGTTGCCCTGTGAGAGTCATGCCACTCAACCTTAGTAGGTGTTTCACCGACAGGGTTCCCCATCAGATGAGGAAGGGACCAGTCCGCCCAGCATGGCCCTCTGGCCCCAGCACAGCTGTAATCAAGAACCGGGAGCTATAGGGTGAGTTCAGATCCCAGATCGTCAGGCTAGGGCTGGGATGTGAACTCAAAAGTGAACAATCCCGTGTTTCCTGCCATCCCCCCAAGGGAAGGGATGCAGAGGGGGGGTTTTTAAACGGGGGAGGGCTCCAACATCTTCAGTGACAAGGGTTGCACAGTGGATTTCAGCCATCAGACTAACTTGAATGATTTCTCCTTTTGAGGGAAGTAATCTAAATTGATTCATTTGCAAGCATATCACTGCTAAAACCTTCCTTAAATCCCCATGAGACAGGTACTAATCTATCCGGAGCAGCACAGTTAAGGCCTACTACTGAGTCTGGCTTAAATATGAAAGCAATTTAATTTTCACGTTGTGATTTGCCTGTTTCTCGTGACATTTAATTGTTCTCTCAATACAACAACAGTCTTCGCAGATCTCGGCTCGGTGTGCCGTAATTACTGAAAATGTGATGTGAAAGCATGTGCAGACAATTACAATAGTGATTTTAAAAGAATGAGCACACACACAAAGCTGACTACACATCACACAGAACATGAATTAAACCTGAGACAAAACAGCCATGAAAGCTGTAAAAATGATTGTCCAAATAGATTTTCTCATCCAACAAGGGCCATAATAAGGAGAAATTATTGAGAAAACAATTAGGCCACACAGAATTTAAAAAAATTGTATTTCTTGTTTGAACTTCCCTGCACCTAAAGTGCCCCTGAACAACTATAAAGGGTGTTTTTAGCATCCAACTCCCCTCATCTACTAGTCTCTCTCTCTCTCTCTCGGGTGAGATTCCCGTGACCCTGTTGTCCAACTTCAAAGTATCGTTCTTTCTCATTTGCCCCGCTAAAGGTTATTTAACTATCCATCGCTTCCCCACCCATCTCCATTTGTCTCAGAGTGGGAATGAAAATCATGACAGCTGATTCCCTCTAATACACATCCAATAAGACGGGGACAGCAGGAGACTTTTCTTCACCACATCTGGCAGCACATCTTAGTTCAGAAGTGCTGGTGCTCTATTTTCTTTGTGAGTCTTGGCTGAGGCGTGACTGATCCTCTTCACGGCAGACCAAACACAAACGATGCACTGAAAGCACCACGCGCAGCTCAAGACATCGAAGGAATCTGCAATGTGGCCTCGGCACATGGAGAAGTATTCTCTTTCAAATGACATTGGTTACATTAAATTTTCAACAAAATTGTAAGAAATGTTTTTTTTTCTCATACTTTTATTTGTAATGGTTAATTGTATTGTAGGGAATTGAACACTACTGACCCTCACTTTAGTAAAAGAGGCAGTTCTCTTTACCGACATGCAGCTCAGCAACAGGTCATCTTCAAAATGCACGGATGAACAAAACATGATGTACTTCTTGGGGTCCAGGGGTGGAATATAACTATTTACTCAACTACTCAAGTACTTAGGTGCAAAACTGACTCATAGGACTACTTTACTTGTGTATGTATTACGGTTTAAACATCTGCTCCCGCACATTTCAATACTGTACCTTTCACTCCACAACATTTCCAGATCAAGATTGTATTAACATATGATCAGTTTATAAACGATGCATTTCGAGAGATGAAACTACCAAACAGTATATACAGTTGTTAGTTAGTTCTAGCTTTACATTCAGATTATGCATAGACGGTAACAAACGGTATTCAAACGGAAAAATAAATGTAACACTTTTAATTCAAAAAAATGCATTTCACAAAATCTTTTTTGATAGAATACAATTTGCTGCACATATGTGTATTTTTCCGTAAGTTTGATTTAGCAGGACTTGGTATTTCACATTTTACGTATAGGTCTTTTAAGGAAAATATTTGAGTACTTCTTTGACTGTCTGGATCAATTCTTGTACCAGAACACAGATAACATTTGTAACATTAACTGTCATACTTCATTCACAGAAAACAAAAAGAGCTAAAAATATACATGTCGCATTTCAATGTATCGCTAAAGTTTATTGTATTTATTTATTTGGTATAAGCAAAGACTTCACGACAACAAAATGAATTGCGCTTCTTTATTGCATGAACTGCGTTATCACGACTTGGCGGGGAGCCACGGAAAATAGGACTCAATTGCAGACCGCAGAAATGAGGAAGTCAGATTCGAAAAGCAAATGTTCTTTACTGGGCAACATTTAGAGACGAACCGAAACAGACAAGAGGTCGACACAGAACTAAATACACAGGGGAATGAGGCACAGGTGGAAACAATGAGGGCGGGGTCTGCAATCACACAGGAGGGCGGAGTCTGAAACGAGAGACAAGGTGAGTGACAGACAACACAACAGAAACAGACAGTGAAAACAGAACTACCCAGAGGGTCTGGGTGTAACAGTACAGTACCCCCCCCCCCCCCCCCCTTTAAGGCCGGCACCTGATGGCCCAGGTTCGTCGGGGAATCTTCGGTGGAAGTCTCTGATGAGGGATGGGGGCTCTGTGGGACCGGGACCAGGCGATAACACATGGGGAACTGAAACCGGACGGGACTGGTCACGGGGAACCGGGACTGGACTGGGCGGGTCACGGGGAACCGGGACTGGAGCCGGGGACGGAGCACCGGGGATTGGAGCCTTTGACGGAGCACCAGGGGCTGGAGCCGGCGACTTAACACCGGGGAATGGAACCGGAACATCTGGGACTGGAACCGGCGATGAAACACCGGGGACTGGAACCGGCGGCGGAACACCGGGGACTGGAACTGGAACATCGAGGACTGGAACCGGCACAAGGGCAACACAGTGACAGACAACACAACAGAAACAGACAGTGAAAACAGAACTTCTCAGAGGGTCTGGGTGTAACATGCGTTGCATCACAGTAAATGTAACACAAACAAATAAGAAATATTGCAATAGGCTTAATTATCTAGTTTCTTTGGCCATTCTAGCATAAAGCAATCAATACGTCAAAAAAGCCAACTGCTCTTGACCTATTGACCTACGTCTTAGAATAATTAAATGAATGTGCACGATAAACAATGAACTCAAGTCTCTGTTTTGTTGTTTCTAGACTACATTCCTGAAAAAAAATATTGATTGCATCGACTCAAACCACAATTGTTTCCATTGTTATAGAAAAAATGTCCCTGTACGTTTGGCAGCTGATCAAATATTCATCAGAATTGGTGTAAACTGGACCCTTAAATCCACTTTCCTAATTGTCTCGGCACCAAAGTGAATTGTGCTGTGCTTTTACCCATAATCAGATATTTCAGACTAACATGTTATCAACCATCTACTGCTCAGCAACGGCTCTTTTAAGGAGAGGAATGTTGTGTTATCTGTGAGTTGCTTATGTTAGGTAAGAAGTAATAACTATAAGATGCATGTGGTTGTGTTGATCCTGTCCATAGCTGTTTTTGTTATGAAGGCAACGTTTCCATGGACACTGGTATCCTGGTTTTAAGTTTGATCCCAGCAATGATCATACAAGGGATATGAAATCCACATGGGACATGAGAAACCCAGTTATTCATATCCTTTGTTATTTTATCAATATCCAGGATTCTGAATGTCGACATCAATATCGGTCAGTCTGACTCCATAGCCAGCCTCTGTTTTTCTGTCCACACTGAGCTATTTCAGCATTTAAGATCCCATTTTTGTTTCTGGCTGCAAGGATTCTGCTGCATTCTGGTTTCAGTTCCTCCGTCTTATCAGCAGTATTAAGGGAGGAGAGCAACAAACAATGCAGTGTTTCCTTTATGTTGGAGTTTCAGACTCTCGTTAGCCACTCACTTTCTCTTCAGAGGGTTTCAAATACATGGACCAGGCAAGACTACAGGAGTTCCTCCAGCTACCCTTATCCTTTCTAATTGATCATATGTTGTGGAAATAATGTAACGCTGGTTCAATAAGGCTGTGAGCCTCCTCCTTCAGGCCAGACTTTGGGATAATCTTAGAATCTGTATTTGTGTTTCATTGACTAATAACTAAATAATGAATCCCAGGTTTCTGAAACGAGAATTGCATATGTATTAGCAAAAATACAACCAGCACTACAACATCATGAAAGGAATATGATTGTGCATGTAAATACCACGGTGGGATTGACCCTCCATTTAAAGACTTGTAAACACACACTATAAAGCTTATTAGTGTAAAATGCTGTTGCTTTAATTCCCTGAAGAAACATATTTATTACTACCTAACATAATCTTGTGTTATTTATTGTATATGTTGCCCAGGGTTAAGGTTTCGCATCTTCACTAAACCCAGAAGGCTCATGGAGAACAAAGCTAAGTCAGCTTTATATATTATATTACTGGTGTGGCGGCAAAGCCAAATATTCCTGTTTGGGAAACACGCAGAGACAGAAACCTGAAATGCAGCCATGACACCTTGGATCAAGATTGCATGCGTCAGACACGGCATCTGCTCCGCTGCTGACTGCTGGCCCCGAGTCCCACCTTGCCAGCCACCACAGATAAGGTCTGTCAGGCAGACAACATGTGGTCCATCTTCTATATGTACGAGACAACATCTTGCTGTGTAATTGGTACATTTCTGTATCAGCGCTCAATCTGACAGAGGGGAAGATAACCGGAAGAATGTTTAACTCTGCTGAAGAGAAATATTGTTGCTTTATTTACTTCAGCGCACGGCTCCTGGTGTAGATACGATATGAGAGGAATTTCTAATGAGAGGAGAGTCGAGTTTTACATGTTAATGTCCCAGCTTTATGTGTATTTCTTAAAAGCGTTCATTATTTCCTTGCAGCTAGACTAGGAAAGGGAAAGGGCATCAGGGAGTGTACGCTTTAAAATATACAACAGACAGAATGGATAAGAAGATTAAATCTATCATCATTGACATCACTAAGAGTGTGAATTATTTTAAGCAGAGATACAGAACAATGTTTTTTATACCAGGACACAAACAGGTTTCAGACATTTCCATACAGAAACGCAGGCGCTGCTCCTGCACTCAGTCATGCCCTTTTTTTTTTTTACTGTTTTCTTGCGATATGTAAACATCATATATGAAGATAGCTGGAAAAATATCCGACATATCAGGATGTTTAGCTGTTACAGTTGAGACTCTTGAGTTGCTCACTGTGCAGTGCATTTAGTCTTCCATTAATTCAACCAAAAATGCAAGTCTGCTCACTTCCCACTTGATGCACTCTAATGCATCCTGGCTAATAAAAGTCCAATTAAATAATCCATTATTACCACAGCCCTTTCATTTATTCACGTGTTGACACAAAACTGAACTGTGGAAGAGTTGTTGTTGTTGTTGATAACATTCAATTAAAGTGGGTGTAAATATGTCTGTAAAAAATGTCTGGAACTAATGCAGTTTGGGATCGGTGATGCCATAATGACAACAAATAAAATAAAGCCATTAGATCCACAGCGGAACATCAATCATAGAGAGGAATAATAAAAATGATAACGTTTTGGTTTATAGACCGTCGCTTTACTGCCGAGAGAAAGACTACAGAATATTCAAACCAATGTCACTCTTGTCACTTGCACTAAATACGTTGCTGAAGCCAGCGACTAGCTAGCCTAGCTTAGCATAAATATTGAAAACAAGGGGAAGCAGCTTTGGCTTTGTCCCACCAATTAACACGCTTACTAATTAACATGATGTATCTTGTTTGGTAGGAAAACATGTGGACTTCAGACGGATAAATGAACTAGTGTACATGACTTAGCAGAACCTTTTGTTTGGTTTCAGTTTCCGCTCTCCACAAAAATCACATATTCTATGAAAAGTGAGCTGCATAAGGATTACCAAATATGAAACACATGTACCCTCTCAGCTCAGTACAGAGGGCTGAGCAGCTGATGGAGCAGAGACGCCCTCAAAAGACAATTTGACCAGCAGAAGAAAAATCTAATATGATGAAGAGTTGACCTTTGGTGATTTGGGAACAGTTTGTATTTTTCCACTCCATGTAATTACATTACAGTTGATATTCCGGTCAGGAGACTTTGTAAAGATGGAGTCAAGTGAGTGGCAGCAGCACAGAGGGCTGCAGAGCACTGCTTCACATGTTGCAGAGGTGGGGAGATAAGCCTCTGGAATGCAGCAACATTCTGAATATCATCAACACAACTTTCTAGACGCTCTCGCTTTTTATTTCTGTTGATTTTATTCAAAGTCAGCTTCAGGCTCTGGTTGTTAAGATGCAAGAAGTCAAATAAAACTGGCTTGGTGAATAATGTATTAACTTGTCTCTTTGTTTATGAAGACAGTAGGAGACGCATATAATGGGAATCATTTTTAATTGGAAAAAAAACAGCACAGGGGGAGACTTAATTCTGCTGACCGGTCGTAATCACGTAGAGCACACAAACCGATGAAGCCGACGGACTGAATCGTCTAACCCAGATTTCTCTTCCCTCCCCCATCTGCCCACAGCCGTCAGCCTGTGAATGGTGCCGCTGCGAACCAAATAATGAGGTGCACTGCGTGGTGTCCGACTGCGCCGTCCCAGAGTGCGTGAACCCCGTGTACGAGCCGGCGCAATGCTGCCCCATCTGTAAAAACGGTAAACACTCCTCTGGAATACAGCACACACTCCTCACTCATTACATTTCTATTAAAATCGATGATGGCGAGTTCATCGGCGCTATCGCCATTTGATGGCCGACAGGTTGAGGATGTAATTAATGTTTTATGAATTTAAATTATTACTTTGGACCCGTTGGACACTAATGAGCAGCACCAGGTTTAATTATAAATGACACACGAGTCAGAGTAAACATTCGCCCATTGATTAAAGGCACGGTAGGAGGGACTAATGGGTCCTCAGAGCCTTATCTCCCTGACGCCCTTGTCACACACAGCCAATCCCTAAATTGGAATTATAGAATTCCAATGGTTCACTGGCTATTTACAAGGGGAAGTGGGAGATTTCCCTTTGCCAGCACCAATCCAGAGGAACAGATGGAGCTTTATGACTAAAGTACAGGAACTGACTGCAATGTGATCGGTGCTGGAATGCTCAACAGCAAAGAGAGCCTGAGGGGAGGATCACAACACAATGCAGCATTATCTATTTCAGTTGGCTTGAATGTGAGCTTCAGATCATTTGAGAGCTGAACGACCTGGCAAAGAAAGTTGTTCTCAACACAAACGAAAAACTGGTCAACAATTAAAGACGCACTCAAGATAGATAAGATATATACTTTATTAATCCACAAGGGGAAATTAGTTCTCTGCATTTAATCCATCCTTAGTTATTAAGGAGCAGTGGGCTGCAGTGAAGCGCCCGGGAAGCAACTGGGGGTTCAGTGCCTTGCTCAAGGACACTTCGACTTGCAACTAATGGGGAGAGCCGGGATCGAACCGACAACCTTGGGGTTGCAGGATGACCCCCTTACCCCACTGAGCTACAGCCGCCCCACTAAACACACTCAGGACCACCATATGGTTTATTTCATTCAGTGTTTTCATTTTGCCATGGACAAATTGTTCATGAGTATTCCTGTTGAAAGACGGCAAAATAAATGTCATGAAATATATATATATATATATATATATACACATACAAATAAATATATATATATATATATATGCCGCAGCTGACCTATAACCGAGGAAGAGGAACGTTGTTTGTGGCGGGTGCTAAATGCCTATTTTAATACAACTACCCACATTTTCTTTAACCTTTTCTCTCATTTCTTCCGTAACCCCCCTGTTTTCTTTCTTTGATTTCCAAACACCCTCACTAACAAGGCAGCAGTAGCTGCTAGAAGAGAGCTAATCCAGGCTGACAGGACACAGTGACACACTTGGCATTTCAGGGAAAGCCTGCCGTTCCCAGGCTCCCCTCGGCTGCGTGGTCAGGCTCTGGCAGCCATTAAACCCTCTGGGAGCTGTGGGGAGAGGACAATGAAGAAGCTGCTTAGCTCTCGTTATTGAGCCGAGGGACAGGGGGCTGTGAAATGAAGACGTCTCCTTATGTGCTCCGGCTTGACACGCAATCAGTGGAAGACAGTCATGCATTTGTTGTCTTCACCTGCTGCGAGTGTTTGGGTTCAGATCATGATGTGAAATGAGTGTAACTTTCACAATGTCACAACGGAACAATTATAAGACAGACATGACTCGCAACAGTTCATAGTTTGATGAGATGATTGCGTTGTTGTTTTTATATTTAAAGTGGTTGGTAATGTTAAGGAATTAGCTAGAGTTGGCTAGATTTAAAAAAAAGAAAAAGATCCAATTGAAAGATCCAGCCCAGTTGCCAAGTTTTTTCACATAAAAGTATCTAGCAGCACTAGCTCCAAAAACTACTAAATCTAGTGAGAATAAAAGCGAAGTTGGCAACCCTGACAGCTCGTCCCTGCAGTGCGCCCTCAAAAGCTACTCCCCAGAAATTAGCATTCTGAAAGAAAATAACGAACTTGGCCATTGTGAGTACTGTCAAATAGCATGGAGTGCTCCCAGGTAGGCCGGTCAGATATTAGATTTATTCATTGCTGTCTGGATGGACTAAAACATTTTACAAATATAAGAACTGAAGAAACACACTCCTCAATGTCAGTTTAAGGGTTTAATGACAGAGATGAAGACACCCTGAAACAGACAGTGCAGCAGGATGAGCTGACAAAGTATTACAATTATGCATGTAATAAATAACGTAATACACATATACAAATAACGATATACGGTATATGCACATTAACTAATAACGTAAACAGTTCTCACATGAATGAGTGGATGAACATCTCGCCTCGAGGTGGAATGGATGAATGACGAGACTAAAATGGACGCTGACATTAACGGAAGGCCGCGTGGCATATCCGGTCAGGTAATTAGACGCTGCCCTCTAGTGGCCGGTGGTACACTCTACATCCCCCCCAGACCGGAAAGCTATAGGCCGGAATAGATTAACGGTCTAAATCCCGTATCCAGCTGCCGGACTCGGGCTCGTAACGTGGAGGCGGCCTCCTCGCGCGGCCCGGCCGAGTAGGCTGGGGCAGCGTCGGTGGCGACTGCGGCACCGGGAGCGGTGCGCCCAGGACGGCACCCGCAGGAACGGTGAGGTCAGCGGTCGCCTCATCAACAGGCGCCGGTGGGGAAGCGCCCACAGCCCAGTCGCGGGGCCCGTCGGCCGGCGGCTGAGCAACCCCTGGGCGCAGCCCAGCCCGCGTGTGGGCCAATGTTCCTGGGCAGAGGGCGGCGGCGCGGCCGACTGCTGATGGGCGTGGGGTGTGGCGGCGTGTAGGCACGGAGGAACCGGCGGTTGCGCAGTGTCAAACGTCGAACCGTCAACCCTGACCCGATACTGGTCGTGGCTCAGTGACTCCACCACAATCCCTGACCTGTCCCATTTGTGGGGGCTCGGGCCTTGTTGGTTCTGGAGGAATACTCTTTCGCCGAGTGCCAATGGCGGAGCGGTCTTGAGTGAGTCCCCAGAGACTCGGTGGTACGGGACATACGGGTCCGGCGGCGTCCTCCTTAGCCGCCCATGCCTCGCGCCAAAGCAGGCGGATATGCGGGTTCGAGAACTTCTCGAGGCGGTTCACGAAGGAGAGCGAGCCACGAAGGGGGCGGCCGAAGATGATCTGCGCTGGCGAGAGGTTGCAGTCGGGGTCAGGCGTGTTGCGCAGCTGCAGCATAGCACGCAGGAAGCGGTCCTGATCAAGGCTGCCCGACGGGCCGGTGTTGGACATCAGGAGGCGCTTAGCAGTCTTAACCGCCACTTTTGCCCTCCCGTTAGACTGCGGAAAGCTAACAGAAGACACACGGTGTCTGACGTGCCATAAGCGGAGGAAGTCCTCAGTGTGGCTCGCCTTGAATTCCGGACCACCGTCGCTCGAGAGCTCCTCCGGTACGCCGAAGGTGGCGAAGAACGAACGGAGGTGTTGGACCAGGCCAGCTGAGCCCGCCAGGGCAGTACCCGCCGTAGAGCTCAGGACCTCTACCCAGCCCGAGCCGATCCCGACAACCAGGTAGTGGCGGCCCCATAGTCGAAGAAGTCAGCAAACACCGCCTCGAATGGCGTGGACGGGGTGAGGAGGGCAGGGGGTGTAGCCGCCTGACGGAGCATTGCGGTTGCAGTCTGCACACCCGTCCCTGGTGGCTTGAATGTCCCCGGACATCCCGGGCCAGTAAACTATAGCTCGGGCATGCTGCCCCATCGCAGAGGTCCCCTGATGAGCTGCATGGAGATGCCGAAGGACTCTCCCACGGAGGGATGGGGGAACCACGACGCGGTCCCGGTAGAGCAGGACGCCGTCCTGCGCGTAGACGGACTCACAGACCGATGACAGACTCGCCAGAGCAGGGTCGTTAACGTCAATCCCACCCTCCTGCTCGATGAGTTGGAGGAGGTGGCTGAGGCATTCACTCCCGTGCGAGGAGGGGCCAAGAGACGGCTCCGAGCTCCTGTGCGTCGTCGCGGATGGAGGCCATGAGGGCTGACTCCACGGCGTCAGGCCAGCTCTGCAGCCCCAGTGAGAGGCTGTTCGCCGAGCCCGAGGGGGAAGGATGCCTTGACGTAGCATCAGCGGCATAGTTGCTCTTGCCAGGCAGGTGCACGATGTCGAAGCGCCATGGGAGGGTGCGCTGCTTGAGTCTAAACAGACGCGAGTTCGATATTTCATCCAGGGTACGGTCGCCAAAGATTTTCACTAACGGCTTATGGTCGGTGACCACGACGAGGTTGTCGGACCCCTGGGTAAAGTACCGCGTCTGTTCCAGACCCCAGGCCACGGCTAGGGCCTCTCCTTCCACGGCCGCATAGCGCTGCTCCGCAGGGGATAGGAAACGCGACCCAGCGAGGGTGATCCTCCATCCTCCTGGACAGCAGTCCGGAATGCCCGAGGCACAGTGGCAATGTTGCTGGAGCAGGAAGTAGCCAATGCCACGCATGGACCAGTCAGGTGGAGGCAGGTACGCTTCTGCATGTCGAGATCTCCACGCCTCACGGTTGGCCTCCGTTATGGCTTGCTTGGACGCCTGGAAAGCCTCCTCCAGAACGGGGGACCATAGGAACACACAGCGTGGGCTGAGGAACGGCTTGAATGGAGCCATCGTGTCACGCAACTGGGCGTAGTTAGCCACCTGGTTGACAAGGCCGAACCAGCTCCTGATGTCCGTTGTGGAGCCTGGGGTGGGAAGTCCCGGATAGCGTCCAAGTATTTTGGGAGCGGTTCGATGGTAGATTCCGACACCCTGAATCCAGCGAAATCGACGCACCTTTCTGCGAACTGAAGCTTGTCCGGGTTCAAAACGATGCCCGACCGGCCGATACGCGTCAGGAAGTCGATGGTCCTCCACCAGTGTTGCTCCAGGTCGGTGTCATAGTGGATGGTGTCATCCACACAACGTTCCTTGCGTTCAAAGTCCGAGAGGATGGCGTCAAACCGACGGTTGTAGCCATCCCCTGATGACAGGAAACCTTGTGGTGCCCTGGTGTAGCGCCACCGGCCGAAGGGTGTGATGAAGGTAGTGAGGTGGCGATCCGACTCCCGCAGGGGAACACTGTGGTAGCCGTTCCAGGCGTCCGTGACGGTCTTCCAGGTGCCCTTCGGGACACGGCGTGCGAGGTGGAACGGGGACTCAGTGGCGAAGGTCTCACGTTGGCAGAACTTGTTGAGGGGGGAGAGGTCCACGGTCCTGCGGGGGGAACCGTCGTGCTTCCGAGTGACTACCATACGATGGCACCACGTAACTGGCTCGCCATATGGCACGCGTTCAATGACTCCAAGGGCTTCGTCCCGCAGGAGGTCATCGTGGACCCTCCGCTGCCAGTGTAGAGGCACGGTGGCCGCGGTGTGGCATGCCTTAGGCGTGGCTGCGGGGTCCACGTGCATCTCGATGGGCGGTCCCTCCATGCTTGGTAATGCCCGATGGGGGCACGTGTTGAACGTCGACGAGGCATATCTCCCGAGTAGCCAACCTTTCATCCGGTTGTTGTTCTCCGGCGTACAAGGAACGGCAGTGCTGCGGGCGCGCGGGGGCCGTGCGCGGAGGCCATGCGCACTGGGCGTCCTGGGGGCCACCTGGCCCCACGCAGCCGCCGTTGGTTGACCTCGTTGCATTGACGGACAAAGGCTGGTCTGCCGTGTCAGGCTACGCCTGTCCTTGGGCCCCCTGCGACGTCGTCCGATGGGAAGTTCACGGGCAAGAGGCCGAGGTTGAGCAACGACTCGTAGGAGAGGTACATGGCCTGGACTGAGCTGCTCACATATACCATGGAACGGCAGGATGTAACACGCCCCCCGCTGCAGGTGGGCGAGAGCCTAGCAAAGAACGCGTCCTCGATGGCTATAGGGGAGCGGTTGGCGGCCGACAGGCTGAGGCTGACGGGTCGCAGGTCGTCCCGCTCGAAACCGCAGGCCAGGAACTCCTCCAGAGACCAGAGGTCCGACTGCGCGCCAGTGTCTGCGACGGCGGATATCCGAGCTCCATCGGCCGAGCCCCGGTTGCCGGTGCCATCCCTCAGCCCGGCTGGCATGTCCACCGAGATGGTAATTAATGCTCGGGGGTGGTCTCTCAGCCTGGCTCGTCTCCATTCGCCCTTGGAGAAGATGTGGTGCTCGAGTCTGATAAATGCAGGCCTGTTGACACATCCATGCGACGTAGGGGCGCGGCGTCGGCGATGGCTCCCGCGACGTAGGCCAGGGCGGGCTCCAGCTTGCACCGATGAGACCTGGGAGATCAGCTCCGACTCCATGGCGGCCTGTTGACCGTCGGGTGACGGCTGCTGGCGCCTCTGTCGTCGGCGGGCCCTGTAGCAGCCGATGCACACCTGGTGAGGCTTAGGATTCCACCCGCGAGGCCCCTCCGTGAAGACGTTAAAGACGCTCTTACATTCTGGGCACGAGGCTCGTTTAGCCCTATCCGCAGGGCCCGGGGCGGGGCTCGTCTGTGGAGTCGTCTTCAGGCGCTGGAATGACGACATGGCTGACAGAGAGGACGACGGAGAGCGTTACGGGCCATCTCTTTGTTCACGACGAGTGCAATAACGTCGTTAACTGGTTTGACCAGGATGTCAGGTGTCCCAAGCGTCTCGCGCGTATGTCCGGGTCATAGATGCCATTTAGCAGAACATCACGGATAATGTGGTCGGTATAGTCCACGCCCTACCACACTCGCATACCGCATTATATGCGCATGTCTCTGCTTTACCCGCACTCTGGCAGCGAATGCGCGAATGTCTCGTCGCGTTCCTGGCGTAGCTGAAGTAGCTCGCGCGCAGGACACATGTAGCGACAGGGATGACAGCTAGGGCTCGCATGACGGTGATTAGGTCTGGCAGGGGTCCGGAGGCGGCATCGGGGACGGCTTTCAACAGGCTGTCTCCAAGTAAAGGCCCAGCGCACTGAAACAGCTGGAAGGGGGCCTGGGCATCCCTATGCCTGAACCGCGGAATACGTTCCAACGGCGGATGAACACGTTCCATTCCTCTATTGACACGCCCACATCAACTTTGGGCCGATCGAGTCTCGGGCCTCGAGGGGTAGGGGCCTGGGCCGGCGCGGCCATGACAGGCGCTGCGTGCTGGTGGCTAAATCCATGAATTGTCAATAGAGCAGCGACAAGTGCTTCAGACAAGTCTCCGGATTTAAACTCGCAGCCGGGGGCAGGGCATCCAACAACGACCATGGTGTCTTCATGAAGAAACACACTCCTCAATGTCAGTTTAAGGGTTTAATGACAGAGATGAAGACACCCTGAAACAGACAGTGCAGCAGGATGAGCTGACAAAGTATTACAATTATGCATGTAATAAATAACGTAATACACATATACAAATAACGATATACGGTATATGCACATTAACTAATAACGTAAACAGTTCTCACATGAATGAGTGGATGAACATCTCGCCTCGAGGTGGAATGGATGAATGACGAGACTAAAATGGACGCTGACATTAACGGAAGGCCGCGTGGCATATCCGGTCAGGTAATTAGACGCTGCCCTCTAGTGGCCGGCGGTACACTCTACAAGAACATTATGGGAGATTACCAACCCCGCCTTCTCCAGCCATGTTAGCAGCGTAGCAGTGTCTTGAGCTTGAAGGGGCTTTTGCATCTGCAGACAAAAACTGCTGCGTAGGAAGTTCTAAAATGGTATCCCACAATGCATTAGAACCATTGCAGCACCGGTGAAAGAACTTGCTGAACCCACTCATTGTGAGATGGTGAAAGAAAAGCTTTTGGCAATCAGAAGTGACAAGAGGTGGCTCATTTACAGAGGGCAGACGTGTTATGAATCCATGTTACAACCTTGGCCTGTGGATGTCTTTTGGGCATGTGGATGCTTATTGTCAAAGCTTTACATTATGAATTATCTTTTTATGGAAACACAATGGAATAGGGGGGCCAGTCGGGGGTGCTTACCTCTGGGATCCACATTCATTGAGTCTGACTGATTCAGCCCTCATCTTTATCATGAATTATATATAGTCTATCTATCAGGAGATACGTGTAATTATATATTTCTCAGGAAGAAAAAATAATAAGACGTGTTGAAAATGGCCAGCGTGTTCTCACTTTGATGGGATTAAGCTATCTACTTATCTGTCTGAAGTCCGCAATCATGGATTCTTAACAGACATACCATCCAATAGCTGTGCTATTTCACTGGCTAGTTAGGTCACATATTCAGCTTGCAATGTTTTGAAAACTGAAGTTTTTTGGCAGATGACTTTGTACGGAAGTACATCTCTCTAGACAAGAGCTATAATCACATTTGAGCCAAATGGACGGCAATGAGCCCTTATTCACTCCTTCAGATGCAGTCAGGGAAAGTATGATGAACAAGGACAGTTTTGACACAGGACAAACATTTCCTGACTTCGCCACATTTTATTGGCCATAAATCGATCACGAGCTCGACTGGATGACAGAGCGCCCTTTGGATGGAAACAGGGAGCTGAAACTGTGTCCTTGTGGCTCGAAGTCTGTCTGCTAATGAACAATCACACTTGGCAGCCACAGCCAGTCATCCTCGCCCCTCATCAACCTCCACTGAGTTTGTCCTGTGACCTGCGCCAGCTGTCCAGAGGCAGATCAATGAGAGTTAAGACTTGGCGAGCGTTCTCAGTGTGTCCTCTAAGCTCAGATCAGAAGGCTTCTATCAGGTCCAAAAGGAGCACATCTATAGAAACAGAATTATTTCTATTTTTACTGCACTACATTTTTCCAACAGCTTTAGTTACTAAATTATACATTTCAGGTTACACAATTTGCTAACCTTCCTGCCCAGTGAAAACCATGCATCTCCACATTTGTTTAATTTGGAATTTTGGCTTTTTCACTGATGAACTGAAAGATGAAGTATATCTTTTTTGGTGGAGCTATTTCTCCCAATTGAGACTATACAAAAAACACACCTTAAAATAGCTGGAAAATGCATCGTCACATACCTGAGAAGCAATGCAGTTTTTCTGAGCTCATGAAAAGACTTAGACACATAAGTACTCACAGGCGCTTCCAAACTATGATGACCGTAAAGAATATGATGCATTGCTGTTGATTACACAACTGTATTTAAAGTGACACAATTAGCAAAACTAATGTAAACTTTTTTTATTAGCACAACGGGAAACATCTAGATTATACTGCTGTTAAAGTTGCATTCTACTGCTGTAGATGTTTCCGTTTGCGCTAAAGTTCAAAATAGTTATGCTAATTTTGCCACTTAAAAAAGAAGAAACACATTTATATAAAACAGTAAAACAATGACAGGGAATAATTTACTGCACAATGACTATACTTCTAATTTTGATACTTTAACCCTTGTGTTGCCTTAGGGTCATTTTGACCCGAATCAATATTACACCCTCCCCCCGCCTTTGGGTCATTTTGACCCGATTCAATGTTTCACCCTCCTGTTACCTTTATATTTACTAACATATTTTACCCTTTGGGTTCAATTTGACGCCAGCAATTAAAACCTCCAGAAAATTATTAGAATTAATATTGTTTTCCAAGTTTAAGTGTGAGGCACTTTATG
The DNA here is from genome assembly GCF_029220125.1 of Pseudoliparis swirei. Classification (NCBI taxonomy): domain Eukaryota; kingdom Metazoa; phylum Chordata; class Actinopteri; order Perciformes; family Liparidae; genus Pseudoliparis; species Pseudoliparis swirei. The sequence goes on along the minus strand of NC_079389.1, from coordinate 12,744,527 downwards.
TTTGTTTGTTGACTACCGAAAGAACACCGACATTAAACATTGAATGGGGTCAAATTAATCCTAAAGCGGGGGGAGGGTGTAATATTGATTCGGGTCAAAATGACCCTAAGGCAACACAAGGGTTAAGTAAGTCTTGCTGATTATACTTACATACTTTTACTCAATATGTATAAGACTTACTTAGTTGAATATGGTATAAATACTTTGATTTAATGAGACGGGCATGTAAAAGTAATGCATATACTCATGCTTTGAGTCAGTGTGACTTTCATCATTAAACCAATACCGCCAACTTTAACTGTGTGCTTTGAAAACTGTATTATATAACATAAGTGTCACAGCAGATATGTTGATTAGTAGGAAAAGAACAGATGTTAATGACATTGGCAATGGATCTATCCCATAAACCATGACAGTGCGACAGTGAACCAGCATGCACAATACCATGACCCCGAAATCAAAGAAGATAAGTGTAATACAGCCTTCATTCATTTTCATTAAAACACCAGCCTTCCCTACTGTGACACAGCAGCATGTCTTTACCCTGGGTAGCAAGGCTCCTCAGGTCAACTTACCGCAGTTTCATGGCTCGTCTTAAGCTTCCAAGGACTAAATCAAATTCACCATGACACTCAGATGTCCATGAAAATAAGATGTAAAAGCTACCGTGTCAAGAGTTATGACATACGAGTTTTTTATGACTACTCGTAGAGTCTTGAATCTAGCAAGTTCCACGGCTCTGAATACTGAGAGCAAAGTCAGTCACGCCAATAGCGCAGCAGATTGCTTCATCTTGATGATTACATTTGGGAAAAATTCCTGGCACCTTCTGAAGAAGTAGAGCGAGATATACGCACCCTCCGATGGCCCGGTGAAACAAATCAAATTGAAATATTTCATGTGGTATTTACTAACAATAAATGCGTTGCATTCCCACGAAGGTAATAGTGTTTCAGCTCCCACGTGTACAGATCCTAAAATGTACCCAGGATTATTAATCCGTCTACTCATTTACTGACGTTATCAAAAGCATGGGGAGGAGGAGTTCCACTGGTACAATCAAACTGGTTTCAGAACTGGAGTTCAACAAAAATGGATTTCCGTGCCAGTAAATCAGATGTCAAAATTAATCTGAGTTCTTTATTGCGCAGGGTGTGTGTGTGTGTGTGTGTGTGTGAAGAGAAATCATGTAAGTAATAGCTAAAGAGTGCTGTGGCCTTTTCCTGCAGACTGAAGTGATTAACACCATCCTCCCTACTGCCTCTGTGCTGCCGAGCCAGCGCCTGGCAGCTTCCCTGTTGCAGCGCATTAGGATGCAAAGCGCTCCATGTCGAGGGAGAAGGGGAGACTAACAAAAGCGCTTTAGTGTTGCAAAAACAAGCCCATCGGTGCATGCCCGTGAAAAGATCTGGAGGTCTGCTCTGGCTCCCCTGACTCCCTGCAGCTCTCTGCATCACTCCACCGCCCCTCCGAAAAAGAGATGCCCTCAGGAGAGCCACGTCCATTCCTTTGTCTTTCTCATTCCTTCTCTCCCGTCTGTCTCCCCACTTCCCACACGGCAGGTCCAAACTGCTTCGCTGGAACAACGATCATCCCAGCCGGAATCGAAGTCAAGGTGGACGACTGCACCATCTGCCGCTGCCACAGCGGAGACTGGTGGAAGCCGGCGCAGTGCTTGCGGCGGGAGTGCCTCAACGGCCAGACGTTGTCGTAGAGACTCCACAGGGGCTGGCGGGAACGCCCAGGCACGGCCCTGCCTACTGCACCATTTTGTATGATTGACAGGGCAGGAGCACAAGTCCTAAAGGAACCTGAGAGGGCGGAGTCTGGAAGAGATGCGCTCACAAGCCTCACACAAACACTTTAGCCACTGAGAAGAAGGCGGAACTCGTCACGAGGCGGTTTCCACAGTCCAGTTGTAATTGTCCGATATATTTTCAGAAGTTGACTTGCTGCTCCCACACACACAAAAAAAGAGTTTCTATGCTCCTTGAACACTTTCCTAACCATTGGTAATGTTGGATTGCTCATGCTGATTTCCGTACGGATGCCATCTGCTTGTTGTCTCTCAGTCGGGTGTCGTCATATTCCAGCAGCAGGAGAAAACTAACTGTAAGCACACTTAACAGCGCTTTATTTTTGACATAAGAGGATTGACACCTGTGAAAGTACTGCAATGGCGTGCTCGAGTGTCAACTCTTCACTCCCAGAGCTCGTTTACAAGATGCACATCTCACATCAATGTTTGTGTCTCCATAAGACTTTGGATCACTATGGCAGGAAATCACCTCCAAGACGTTGATGATGCTACCGTTCAGTTTATTAACAGCTTTAAAACCCACAAAAACGCAGATTTTATTGCTCCACATTTCGTGGTTTGGAGTCTCGTCTCGGCACAGGAAGCCGGAACTGTGGAATTAGAAAAGCAGGAAATGTGGTGGCAACGATGAGAAGAGCAGATGTACATTTCTGCATCAAAACCACAACTTTGGGCAGCCTGTTCCGGTTTAATTGTCGCTATTGTTTTCTCTCAGAGGTCCGTATCCTCCAAAATATTCCCGCTAACTAACTGCTTGAACTTGTTATCAAAGAAATTCGCGAGCCAAGAGCAGCCTGCTTTAATTTCCCCTAATCAAGGAGTATTGTGTGATAAATCATCCAGCTGGGGGCTTGGTGCTGCTGCATCCTGGGCCCACTCCACAAGAACCATCAGATACAAGGAGGGAATCTGCGTCTGTCGAAATGCCTTTAAGCAGCATTCACGTGCACATTGTCCATGTGAGCATGCACAAGCACGCCATTCACAATCTCATAGCCACAGGATGTTGGTCTGCACCCAGTGAAGCACTGAGACCTATCTGACAAAGCGGTTACATTATCCTACTGCTATGGATTGTGTCATAGATTTTCAGCCCCTCCCCAATATGGTCGAAAAGCTCTTCCAGTGAGGTGTGGCTGCACGGCCAGTACGACAACATAAAGACGAGCTTGCCTTGATATTTCCCGAGACCACAGTGGTCCTCAAGTGGTCTCAGAGACAAATCACACACCCAGGGCAAAACACACTATATTTCTGAGATGATAAATACTGGTCTTTCATTTAAAAGTTGAATTCCAGTCGGCTCATGCCCTTTATCACTTCAATTTTTTTCATTTCCAGAAAAAAGGTTCCCGTTAACCTTTTAGACCCTATCCTGGGTGGTGATGGATGGGCTGCAAAATAGCAGCTCCCAGCTTTCTGTAATGAGACAGAAATGACCATAGGATACAGACCAATGAATAAAGAGCTGGATTATCTTCAAAAGGCACTAAAACTAATGTTTAGATGAATTTCATTGTCTACAAATTCTGCTGCATATTCTACAGATGCAGCACACGGCTGATGGAGGACTTCTTTTTCAAGAGTTAAAATGTCGGTGGAGGTCAATCCTAGGTGCAACAATGGAGCTCGGGTCATTTTCATCATTAACCAAGAGTGATGTAGTGTCTCTTAACGTGAAAAGACAGTCCTGATCTATCTGGCTGGAGGTCTGCAGTCTCATAAAACTCCATTGACACCGACTGTTTATCACATCCTCAGTGCTCCGGATATTTTAGGCTTAATTAAAAAAACACTTTCATTGTAATCGTTTTCAATGCCGAACAATTATTTAGCCTGTACACGTACACTACCGTTCAAAAGTTTGGAGTCACTTAGAAATGACTATTTTTCAAAGAAAAGCAGTTTTTTCAATGAAGATAACATTAAATTAATCAGAAATACTCTCTCTACATTGTTAATGTGGTAAATGACTATTCTAGGTGGAAGTGTCTGGTTTCTAATGAAATATCTCCAGAGGTGTATAGAGGCCCATTTACAGCAACTATCACTCCAGTGTTCTAATGGTACATTGTGTTTGCTAATCGCCTTAGAAGACTAATGTCTGATTAGAAAACCCTTGTGCAATTATGTTAGCACAGCTGAAAACAGTTATGCTGGTGATATAAGCTATACAACTGGCGTTCCTTTGAGCTTGAAGTTTGTAGAACAAAATTAATATTTCAAATACTAATCATTATTTCTAACCTTGTCAATGTCTTGACTATATTTTATATTCATTTGATAAATAAAAGTGTGATTTTTCATGGAAGACACGAAATTGTCTGGGTGATCCCAAACTTTTGAACGGTAGTGTATATACCTTAAAATATATTGGAATTACTGGGTCGCAAAGACTGACGTGAGCATATCGGGCTCAGAGGTATCGACATCACCGATGACGCCTTGTTGCTTCTGTTCCAGAGAAGTCACAGAGCCTGTGGCATCACGCAGTGGGAACAGACCCGACTGCTTGGAGTCAACTTGTCTTCACACTGCTCTGTGTAATGGTTTAACGTTATGTAGTACCCACAAATAGTTATAATTTTACTCTTCCAGACAGTTTGGTGAATTAGGAGTATTTTGACGACAAGGGAAATGACAGACGGTTAAAAGACAACTAAAAATCAAGAATTCAATTTCCAGATAATTCCAGAAATACAATTATAATATACTCAGTGTAGAAGACAACTTCGGGCATCTTGGTCTAAGTAACAATGTTACATGGCAACCCATTGTGGAGTTCGATTGGCCCGATTCAGTTTCCTTCCATGCTTCTGAGCTTCATTGCATTTGTTAAAATAATCTGGGGTGCCACGGCTGCTCGTCTCGTTAATTTGCCAGCTACAAGCTGCTGCTACCAGGTGTGAAGGTAGGAGTGCAGAGGGGGAAGTGGTTGTCAACATAAAGTCAAACCATTCAGACCAAGATCCTGCTTAATTGGCCCTCTATAAAAGCAGAGTTGTGCTCCATGCTACAAGTGGAAAGCAAAAAAAAAGAGAGCTATGAAATAAATACAGCAAATCATATATTCAGAACAGGTCCAGTAAAGAAAACCCTGCAAAGGAGATGTAGGAACACAGCAAGACTGGACCGCTGCATACGTTGCTCTGAGTCCACCTTGAAACAGTCATGGGAATTACTCGAACATTACTAAACCTGCTGAAATAAAAGAATATGCTGCATTTAAAAACACGATTTTTTTTTTTTAAAGGCATTTTGGAGAAAAGCCTTTTGAGCAAACGGGGGTGATTTCATTTCTCCTTGCAAACGCGTGAAGCTGCAGTTTCAAGGACAGACCAGCAGAAGTCCGTCTTTGTTCCTTTTCTGCCAAGAAACTTGAGGATTTAAGTCGGTGTGTGAACGTCTGTCGGATGACCCCCATCTGTCCTCACATCATTCAAAGCGCAGGCTTGTACATGAGCCTTTTCCATTTGTTCTTTCCATGAGACACAGACTTACTGCTTTTTTTGTCCCCTTTTTTTCCAGCAACAAAATTGACATGAAGTGTGCCAGAAAACCACCACAGAATACAAAGAGAGAAGCTGTTATTATACAATCAAATTGTATTTGTGTTGGGGCACCAAGGGGTCTGTTCATGAGGTACTCAAAAGGGTTGCATCATTTCTATAACAAACTGGAAATGTAGGTTTAAAATTAAGATTCTATGATGATTGTATATGACCATATGCTCGCACAGGTTCACTCGACGCTGTACAAGAAACACGGTCAACATTTTTCAAAGTTTAAATAACATTGGTGTGCCCCATGTTGTTCTTATGTAAATATTTTCAAAGGTTTAATGTGTATTCTGAAATATGAGGTGGAGTAAAGAAAAAAGAAAAGGCATAAGAAATGAAAAAATGTCTCTTGATTGAGACAAAACTATTTTGTTAAATATAATTAAAAATAAGTGTTGTTCTGCAAAATTGAGTGTGGATCTTCTTTCTTTTGTCACCTTTTCTACTCTACATCATGCTGATGTTTCCCAACACAAGAACACTTAAGGTGGCAAGGAAAAAAACACCATTAAATATGAATGAAAAGTTGAAATAATTAATTAGAAACTTTAACGATGAACTCCTTGAATTTAGCCTCTTTTATTTTAACAGTTAAACAAACTTTATGAAACTTTACAGCTGACCCAGAATAAAGCAAAACTCCAGGTAATATTTCTATAAACAGAACATTTCACAATAAGAAATGTAATAAAATATGTTCCGCGGGGTGGTTGAGAGAAAATAAGTAATAATAATAGTAATAGCAATCTGTAATGGCTTTGTAGTGCTCAGTGAGTTCAAGGGCACGACTCACAGGTAAATTCCCTTATTCCATTACAAGTCCATCTGGGCATTTATCTCCACCGCACTACTAATTGTCTTCTCCAACCACCCGCCGTGGGCAAGAGAAGAGAGGCAGTTCTATGCAGCGCATAGCAATCGATAGCAATTAGGTGCATCCCTGACTAATCCCTCTGAAAATGGCATATTGAGAGATGGCCAGCAGAAGGACTCTCAAAGCGCACACAGCTTCAGGCCAGCGGTGAGGTTGGGGAACCGACACACTCACTCTCATTCCTTGTGTACAAAAAGGTGGACACCAAAAGTGCCAGTACTGGTGAGGAAACAATTAATTGCTTTGTTTTTCCTATTCTATCCCATGTCCTCGCCATCGATTTGTTTTCGGGGAGAGGCATTCCTAATTAGGTAATCATCTTTTCCTGGTAAACTAATCCAGATTATGGAATGCAATGCCACTCTAGAAATCACACAACCACATGACGAGTGCGTTACGCCCAGATAGAATTGCATACACGTTTCATTCGAGAGGTGGGATGGTGAAGGGCCGTGTCGTGGTGAAGAGGGAGCAATTTACCAGTATCCCTTTCCAACTTTCATCTCCGGCCAACCGCTCTGGTTAATGACTGGAAGAATCAGATAAAGCGGCTGGAATGAGTTTCCTTCGGAGTGAGGCCGGGCTCACCTTTAGAAATATATTGAGGACTCGGGATGCAGCGGAGAGATAAGTAACTTCCCTTTTGTGTTCAAAGGAGTCCATTAAGGTGGTCCGGGGATCTGGTAAGGATCCCTCCTGAACTCATGTCCAACTGGGCGGAAAACCCGGGACAGACCAAGAACTCCCAGTGCAAACAATGGTTTAAACTATGCAGTAAAACAGGGTTCCTTCACATGTTTGAGATTGTCCCGTGCCTGTGAAGCCATAGGACCATACTCTCTGGAACATCTGTGTATAATGAAGATAAAAATAACATTTAAAACATTTCTCAACACACAGAACAACGGAGCACAGGTGACAAACATTCAAGTATTCTTGTAAAATATGTATAGATTGTTCCATCAATCTTAAATGAACTACATTTAATCTGTTATAGTTTATTGTAAAACAATTTTCCATGACTTTCAATTTTCTGCACTATTAAAACAACAATCAGTGTAGATTAGCACTTTAAAGTCAGATTTTAAGAGCAACATAATTGTTTTAATGTTTGATTCGTGGCACATCAAAATGAAAAAAAACATGATGAGAAGGCTTACGGACAAGTGATTTTTCAGTGCAGAATTATTATTTAATATAGCCCGAGACAGGGAGGAGCCGGAAGGCTGTGATGCAGTCGATGAGCCAGGTGGAGGGGGCTGACCACACCTTACCTCTCCTGGTTACGGCCGGCTTGTGAAGGGCCTCGGGGGCAAAGATGATGTACTGGGTGCAGAGGGCCTGGTCAGAGCCGGGCAGTGCATGGTAGGCAGCGGCACTCAGGGTTTGTGTTACATCGCTGTCGGGCTTGGGCTGCCGGCTCAGGAGTTGACCTCCTCCTTCCCGGAGCAGCTTGGTGAGCTCGTCTTTGGAAGGCATCTTGAAGGAGCCGAGGAAGAAGAAGAAACAGCCATCGAAGAGCGGTGGGAGCTGCGAGAGACGAATTATTAAAGAAAACTAATTCAAGCATTAGTGAACAATTCCAATCAAAGCAAAAGACAGACGAAAGCTAAGTCCTTGAGACTAAAGGATTAAAAGTCGCCCCATTTTGTTTAGAATAAAGTAAAATGATAAATCATTTCCAGCCAATAAATCTTTCATATGACCAATCGTCTGTGCGGAGGTTTTGTCCTTATTTCTTTGCGGCAGCGCCAGGAGACATTTTCATCAGCACCACTTAGCATTGCCGTTTAAAGCAGCAGTGAATTAGGCCGCTGGTTCCATTCACAGCATCAATGAACTCAGACTGGCTTGGACTGTAAACGGGCTCCCTCAGGAGATTCTAGTCAGAACATTATTTGGGAACAATTTGGTTGGATTTCCCTTTTGCTTGCACGTGTCCTTAGCTTCTGATGAAGATTGATGATGGACATTTTATTCAAGAGGGAAGCAACCAGAAGAAACCTACAAGTTGGTTCAATCTACTAAAGAACATGCGTTCATGATCACGTTCGCCTGCACAGGGTCATCATTACAACGAAGCTCGTGGCGGCTAGATCTTAAAAAGGGTATTTGCCCATAAAAGAACTATCCACTACCACTTGACTTTTTCCTATTTAATGGAATCCCAATGGGTGGAATTCTTTGACGTTAAACAGAAAAATATGACGCATTGTAATACAAATTCTACAATTGTATCGAAACTAAGTACAGTAGGTTTAAAAGACAAAATTATTCACCACCCTCAGTATTTAGGAGAGGCAAGCACAGTGTTGAGTGTTGTAAATGGGTCTGCATCAGCTTCTCCATCGAGACAAAGCATTCTTCTTTGTAAGACGACAAAAGCTCCGTCAAGAGTCGTAGGAAGGGAGCAGCAATGTTCAGTCCTGCCACACATTCTGGTTTCATAATAATAATATTAATTATTCTTGTCTGCATTGACCCATCCATAGTGATCAAGGAGCAGTGGGCTGCAGTGACGCACCCAGGGAGCAACTGGGGGTTCAGTGTCTTGCTCAAGGACACTTCCACATGCAAGTATGGGGAGAGCGGGGACCGACCGGGCAGCTTGTGGTTACGGGACGACCCCTCTCCCCATGAGCTACAGCTGACGAGGGTTTGAACTGATGTCATGTCTAAAACCATGTCTTATCCCATTGGTACTTCTCTGAATGCCCCTCAGCTGTAGACTACAAAACCAAATATATATGCACTAGTTTTTTTCTACAACTAATGTGTAATAAATGCATTTTAAACAGATTTAAAACATGTTTCGAAACATGAAAAAATAAAAGCCAGTACTTTTGATTGGCACTCTGATGCTGAAGACAAAACATACGTCACTGTCTCGAACTCGAAGAGCTAATTGTTCTCACGGACAGAGGTTCTCGACAACCTATAATCATCCATTTCATGTGTTTGCATGTTTCTAACTTACCAAGCTACATCTGTTGATGCGACTGCGCCGGGGGCCTTCTCCCGCTTCATGCTCAGTTTCTGGCACCCACCCGCCTTCATGCAGACATGCCTCCACCCCTGGCATCAAAGAGAGAAGAACATTAAAGCTACAGCTAATAACAGACATGAAACGGGATGACAACTGACAAGGCGATCGCGAAGGGAGGATGATGAAGCTCACGTCTGTTTTAGCACAAATTGGAAGAGTTCAAGTATTGGCCAAGCCACGGTTGTTGGCAGAGGAAGAGGCCCAGAGCGTGATGGAGTTCATGATGCAACTCTTGTTTTGAGTATCTCAAGCTCGAGCTGAATTCGAGCATCATCTCTCTGTCCCCTGAGTTCTTATAGAATTGAATTAGAACAATGTGACAGCCAGCATCCCGGCAATTATTTTTTAGAAAACAATGTTTTGTTATAAATCCTTTAAAACGCATTTTGAAAAAGAGAAACATTTTATTAAAAAGATTTTTAAAAAGTACAGGCAGATAGAGGCGGAACGCAACACATTTTATTGACCCCTTATGACTGTCACTGATTTTTTACAAATGCTTCTGAACGTGAAAGTTCACACGGCTGCTCTTTTCCCGTTAACATTCAATTATTGAATATCATGTTTGGGGTATTTTAAAAATATACTGCAAAAAGTGGATAGTATCATGTGAAAGTCTTGGCTTGACTAACGATGCAGAGACTTTTCACGGCTTTCCCAACTCGGATGCAAACAGTCCCACAAACTAAATACACAACTGCAAAGTATCTGCAATTCATGGCATGAAAACATTAGTATAAATGTGTGTATTTTTGTGTGTGTGTGCGTGCAAACCTTGTCGCAATACAGCAAACTGTTTTGGCGCAGCAAAATACACACACACAGTCACCAGAGCACAGGGTGTCATAGAATTACATCTCTTCATTCCCCTAAATTACAGCTTTCATTTACAGGGACCCTGCCAGAGACTTGTGCAGAAGAGGGGAGATGCTGGGGTTGAACACTCCGGACGATGATGCTTAGTGCTGAAAACAATTAGCATATTTGCTAATTACACTCTTAAAGACTGAATGCAGAAAACATCTCAGAGCCTTTCCTCCCAGAGTCAGTGAATGAATAGCCAGATGAAACCACTTCCTTGATAAACCATGTGACCAACTGGGGCGATGGTTGTCCTTTTATGATGAGGACAACAGCTGGATACCAGGGTTTGACTGATGTGATGCTCAAATTAAATGTTACCATGGAGACAGGGTACAATAGCTCACTCCTCGTCAGTATCCTAAAAAACAGCCATTGTATTTAGATGTTCATGGTGGCATAGCAGCAAAACGTCGGCCAACAGTCAATTCAATCCCTCAGAGCATTGCCTCCGGCAGGGCCGTGCGTGTGATGGGGAAGGTGACCGAGTGAAGCCTCTCGCTGGCAGCCGAAAAGAAGCAGCTAAAACTATATAAAAGTAGTACATAGCCATCCCTGAAGCCATGAAAGGGTCCTTTTTACATATGTGTCCATGTACAGGTTCCACTAATGAGATGCATGTTAATTTGGAAGCTTTTAATGTATTTGTTTGGTCTTCAGTCTTTAAGCTAGATTTAACACATCCCGATTCCCAAAAATATTGCAAACAGCAACAATGCTGACAGAGCGACCAGTCTCTTAAGGCCAGAAGGTGGGCGTTACACTTCTGTGACGACGGCGTTACCACCAGTGATCAGCTAGCCACATTCACAAACATGCAAATCGAGGCCCTGTAAAGCAGAACAAAGTGTACGTTCATGGTAGGTTTAGAAGAAGGAAAAAGCTTCTTTTCTAAAGGAAAATGTGTTGCAATGAAATGTAAGATCAATAAAGAGGTTAGCACCGCCCTGGTCTCGTCAACGGCGATGGCAGATACAAGTAGGTGACAGTGAGAAGTCTGCTGCTCACATGCTGAACAAGGACAGAGTCAGATAAGACGCCAAAGTGATTGTCAGGACAGAGACAAGCCGTGTCAACGGCTCGGTTAGTGTGGCAAACAGAGAAGGGGACCGAGTATGCTCTAAACGCACAACGTCTTCCACAGTGACAACCACAAACTCAAAATGAGACAAGCGTGCATCGCTTCACTCCACAAACCCAGAGTGAAGCGATGCTACTGACGGACACACCAGTCAAGGGCACACAAAGACAGAAAGTCTCTTTGCTTCCCCTAAAGCCACGTCTCTCAGAAGATCTGCTTGTTCACTTGTTTAAAGGATGCCAGCGAGACTGATGGGAAATAGAAAAACATTTACAAAGTATTTATCTTGGTATGAATCATCCAAGAAAAGAAAGCCGGTCATCTTTTCATCGCTATTATTTCTAAAGTCTTGAGGAGCATTGATTGTATGCAGGTATGCACACAGAAGAGGGCTCAAACTATTTAACGGAAAATTGCTGCACGCAATTGTTCTTTTAATGTTTCCCGGGACAAATCAAGTTCTCATTCCAGAACGCAGATCTTAATGTCACCATGGTTAGGTTGGTAACATTTGTTCTGCACTGTGGTTCAAAGTGTCCCACATCAAACTCTGAGGTGTTTCACTGCGCACTGTATTCCATGCCAAGAGTCCTGCAGCAACCATATCAAGTGCAGATGAAAATGGTCAGAGCCTCGCTGGACAACTTCGTCAACTGAATACAAATGTGACCTTGCAGGTAAGACAAACAGACCAACGTTGTCATTAAAATAGATAACTGGTCAGAAGTCAGACCAAGTTTAGGCTAAATTTAACATTTAGGATATTTGGAGTACAATCTGCTTCAAGGTCACAGCAGTCAAAGAACAGTTACATGCCATAACATCCGTAAATGGCCTCGGCGGAGAACTACTCCAGCTGACGGCTCGGTCCATACTCACAGCTGAACTTGACCACCCAGCAGCCAGAAAGAAGACCAAGCAGTGTGGAGTTGGTGGCGGGAATGCGTCCTTCTGGCACCACGACGTGGCTCACTGGAGGAAGACGCAAACAAAAGCCAAATTGAGAAGGAACATACGAGTTATGTTACACTTTAAAAACCAGATGCTGTGTGTTGCTTTACCCCTCATGAATGCAAGTGGCTGACTATCCAGCTACACATTGCATGTTATTGGTGCCAATTCAGAAAATAAAGTTATGCGGTTAAAAAGGCATTCAATACCTTTATTCCACAGTTTGGATAGTGTATTTTAGACATTGCCTTGAATTTTTCCAGAAAAACATATCACAATTCTACTTGAAAGCAACTAACTGCAGGGGGACTGATATCTTTTCTGAGTCCTGTTTTGTTTTACAAATACATTCCAAATGTATTTTGCCTGGATGAAAAGGTAAATGTGATACCAACCTGTCAAACTGTGTACGGAAACACAGCAGAAGGCCATGCTACAGGTCATTTCATAAAATGCTTCAGGCCATAATTATAAGTTACTCAAAATGTAAATAAATGTTTATTGCCTCTTCACTTAACATGACAATGGTTGACAAGAACAAAATTAGTATACAGGAATTTTAACTTCAGGACAAAACCTTCTTATATTGCTCACTGGCCATGCATTTGCAGCCTTGAGTTCCAAATTGAAAAAAAACACCCTCTGAAAGCACAAACGTTACCTCCGACGGTGAGAGGTGGGGGAGTTGTGAAAACTCTTTGATTTTTCATTTCTGCTTATTCATCACCCTGACAGTACCTCCAAACATTTCATAAGGAACAATTTCAATTGCTTTTTCTCTCCTATCTATATGACTATGCAACACTGAAGGAGCTGTTGTCTCAGAATGATGTAAACTGCTTTGTTACTGTTCAACCTTCATGAGTGATACTGCTCAAGCATCTACTTGAGGCTTTTCCAATACAGCAGGGTCCCTTGATTACGCAGGAGTTGGCAGTGAACAAACGTACAAGCCGTGGCAACACTGTACCAGCAGTCAGCTGATAACCGCTGTTGATTTGCAGCGTTACCGGGAGAACCCATGTGTTTCAAACATCATTAAAAAAGGCAACCAGTATTCCAATGGGCTTTGCTGGAAAAATATAGGAAGTTAAAGGCCCCCCCCCTCACACCCCTAAGGTGGTATTTCTGCACCACACAAACACTACCTAATCCAGAAAAGGTGTCAGCCAGTCTCCCTCCCAGAAGCTCTCCCAGTGTGGCCACTTGAACCTGTTTTGGCGCCGACAGCTTGCTGGCCAGAAACACCATTTCATCCCTCCTCACGCAGTCGCTCACCTAGAGAGGGACAAAAGAATCCGGTTTAGAAATGTCAAGGTCTAAAATGCATGAATATTAATTGAGTTATGGAAAACAATCTCAAGGGGGAAATTTAAAAAAAGTCTCATCTTCAAATGGACGTACCATAGAGAGACTGGTTGAGGGGCTAAGAGGAGGATTAGCATATTGGGTTCCTTCTGAGGCTTCCTGGAAAATCTCCAGCATCTCCAGTCCCACTGCGTAGTCAGCCGGCCGCTTTCCATACTGATTACTGGGAAGAAGTCAATTCAAAAGATAGTGTGAGTGTCTCACAGGATGCACACACCATCTGGTGACGAAAGGGACTGGACGAAAAGTACAACATGAGAAGCTATGACAGCATACGGTCAAAAGACCAACTAATTTACGCATTATATTTACTGAGATCTGTTCACCGAAAACTTAAACGCGAGCTAAAAGCAGGTCCAAATGTGGAGCAAGGTATTGTCGATCCCTGAGATGAGTTTTCATATGCCGATGGGACACTAATGCAGCGTTGATGATAAGTCCAAAGAAATGTCTTCTCCAACAAGATAATCATTCTCTCATATCATTTTCATTCATGCTTTTTATTTTTAAATCACCGTCTGTCAAGCGAGAGAAGAAAAAAAATTAATAAATGTTCTAAAAAAAAAAAAGAGAAGAAATCTAGATTTGTCCGTCCAGAGCTCTGAGAAAAACAATTTGGCAATGTCACAGCTCGCTCGTTCTGTGTAACTGTGCACTCATGTGTGTCATTCACTTGTTGGCGCATAATTGTTTGATATGAGGGTAAGCTGAGATCTGTGTTCTACTTCATTCCCAGGTTATGTTCCTATACACAACACACCAGACTCACCGCAGGCAAAAGAAAAACTCAAGGCTGCATAACATTACAGAAAGGTGCTTACCTTTCAGCACATGCGCTTCCTAAACCAGTTAATCTGGTCAGAAAACACTACCTTTAACCAGTTAACTGCGAAACACAATAACTCCTCAGTACACAGTATGCGTAATGGAGGCGTAGCGCCATCATAAAAGCAGCATTATGCACACAGGCTTTCCCTGGTTACAATAGGTATATTGGAGAAAGAAAAAAACGTGAAAGTTTGCATCTTCAAGTTTGAAAGAGCTGCATGAAACAAGACTGGAGGTCACCTTGAGAAAACGGGGATAGGAGAAACGAATGAAGAAAAACACACAGGAGGAGAGGAGGCAGAGAAGAACCAAGCCCAGCAGGTCGTCTCTTAAAGATTAGGCGTCAGCAAAGATAACACCTGGGGAACAATTAATAGGTCCACTGGTCCATAAAATATTTCATTTAGATTCATACTCCCAACTCTATACACACACACACAAATAAACATAAAATGTCCCTGACACCACAAGCTGGTTCATGCAGCTGCACATGAGAAGAATATTTAAAGAAAAAATAATAAAGTGTGAAAAACAGTCCTGCAGGTAAAGTCACAAACACTCTCCCACAAGACTCTGGATTAAAAGTACACAAGTGGAAGAGGAAGGCGGTGGTGGTTCTAGGGATAACCGCTGTGATCGTGACTGGTATTCTAACCAGGAGGACATTCACATTTAGAGCTCAACACAAATACAGAGTTTAGTTAAACGGAACATAACATAAATACAGATAATAATATCAGCTTTTTATTGCGCCCGATTGTTTCCCCCCCGAACTTTCACTGTACCTGGTCTGATGACTTTAAAAACATTTCTACAACTATGGACTTGATATTCTTTTTTAACATCTTCATTTTTGTCTCAGATGTACTTGTCCTCAAAGAGTACCACGTAAAATGTATGAGGCCAGTTCAAAATTCAGGCCGAGCTCATGGACACCCAACCGCTCAGAGGCGTTGAGCTCCGGACAGCAGTGGCCTCGGCCTGAAGGAGTCACAGCAACACTTTGAGCTCAATGCTCCGAAAAACAGCTTCTTTTTTACATCATGTCAGTGGACAAATGATCCAGTTGAACCTGAGAGCAGTCATCTTATTGTAGAAGAAAAAACATGATTATCAAATTAAACAAAATATTGAATGTAACATCTGGATTTAGGAGGTTCAGCTGTATATTTAAAACACATACAGTGTTCAGTACTGTATGTAGTAATGCAATCCAACTGGCTAAGAAAATGTTAGCATTGCTAACAATTGGAGACATTTAACTCGGAGCAGTGTACTCATACCAGCCCAGTGTACTGGATTGGCGCCCCAGTAAGAGGTGGTTGATATATTCATTCTAATACATTTAAAATACACTTGTTAATTAATGTCTGTATGGATTCAGGGCTTTGGATGGTATTTAGGAATAAGACTATATGAATAAGTCTTATTTGTCCCCATCTCATTAACAAGTTAAGTTTCATTCTGTCCCGTTCACATGACAATCTAAAAAGCTATAGTACGATATAAATATAAATATTTGGTACTTGGTTTAAACGCTTTGGAAACATTTGTCTGCAATTGTTATGCCAATAAAACCAAATTGAATTTAATTAAAAAGTAAACGTTAGCAATAAAGTACACTAGATTACATCATGGTCCATGCCTATAATAATTATTCATACATTGTCGTATACATTGAATGAGTTTATATAACTCTAATGATTCCTTCTGTACACATGACATCTATTGCTTCTGTCCATCCGGGGAGAGGGATCCTCCTCTGTTGCTCTGCTGAAGGATTTCGTCCCTTTTTTCCTCGTGAAGGGTTGTTTCTATTTCTGGGGAGTTTTTCCTGATTCAATGTGAGGTCCTGGGACCGGGATGTCGTTTGCATTCAGGGAAATTTGTGATATTGGGCTTGACAAAATTAAATTAAAAAGTAAATGTTTAAATTATACAAAATACCAGGATGGTACTACCTGTTAACACCTTACAGGGCTTATCGTGGCTATCCAAATGTGCTGCACTGGTATTTATTCTGCAGTGCAGCTTCTTAAACCCGTTGTTTTTAGATAAAGGGAATCGTTAAATGGATCAAACAAATTAGTATTCTCTTAAGAATGTAATGGACTTTGTTCAGTAGCTCTAATAACATGCACAGCAAGTCACATACTTGCAGTTGATAGAAAGTAGACTCACATTCACTGATTTAGAGGGCAGGTCCCTAATGAATAAATGCAGTCTAATCATTCAAATCTAATGAGCATGACAAAATATCCACAGAGGCACAATGAAAATCTGCAAAACTTGTATTTTCAATCCCCCGAGCTGTGTGCCAATCATTCTATTAGGGATTACATCGGCAGATGTCTTGGGTGCCTCTTGTGGGAGTATATGAACACGTGTGTGTGTGAAGTTGGAAGCAAGGATTGCATTCATCTTGTGGGGTCCTGAAAGACAGTCCCAAATTCTCCCAATAACCGCCTCTTTTTTCCGCATGCAAATGAGTAAAAAGGTAAAGAGGAAACATGTACGGTCTGCCAATTGGGACCCATCAAAGCACCGATGTGAGCAGAGTGGAATACATTGTGCTCACTGACCAACATACTGACCCTGATCAACTACTATTGATCACACGTACGATACAGTGTCCTCTACTTTATTATCTTAAGCATCAATCCTGCCTCCAAAGACCAGAAAGGCTGATACAGCATCGACTAATCTACCTTTATGTGATGCAATGAAAAACAATGTTCTAAAATGTTCTACTTTTGTTGATTTGAACTTGAACTTATTTTAGTCCACCTAATACATACACATTACAAATGAATGTAACCCAATATATTACATGACCTTTATTTAACCCTCCTGTTACCTTTAGGGTCAATTTGACCCCATTCAATGTTTAACGTCAGTGTTCTTTGGGGTCAATTTGATCCCAGGCTGTTTTTCACTGTGTCAAACAGATACGAAATATCAACTTTTTTTCTATATTTAAAGGGCTATTTAGGTAGTCAACAAACAAATAAAGTACCTCACACTTAAACTTGGGAAACAATATTAATTCTAATAATTTTCTGGAGGTTTTAATTGCTGGGGTCAAATTGACCCCGAAGGTAAAATATGTTAGTAAATGTAAAGGTAACAGGAGGGTTAACCAGGTAAAATCAATTGAGAACCAATTCTCATTTACAATGATGACCTGGCCAAGAGGCAGGCATGTTAATATTAACATAATATTAACAAAGTACTTCACTGACACAGCCCCAACAACAATTTACACTTCACAAATTGTCATATTGGTATTTAATAAAATAATGTGTTATTGGATTCTTGTTTTCTTGTTTGTTCGTTATGCATGGTAGCACACATTATATAATTCAGAACAGCATATCATTTAGAATAGGATTATATTTGAATTCCAAATGACATAAATACTCTCAAATACTCACAATTTTAACATATAGGAGAAACATGCAGCATTATTAGAAATATTATGATTCTATCCAGCAGCAGTGCACAGCTGTGTTTTCATTTGTGTGGAGGCTGATGCATTTTAAATACTAGTGTTCACAATGTATGGTGTCGTAATGTTCTATATGAATTATTCGTTTGGCTTCGACTAGAATGCAAAACAATATGGTCTGCTTCTGAAAAAAATCTATTAAAAAGTTGTTTAAAAAAAAAAATGTTTTATTCAGCACAGACTTTTTAGTCAGCACTCGAAGATTCTCAACCAAACAGAAGAAGTGCCAAGCAAAACATGCCATCGATGTGATTCGTTTGACATGAAGCAACTCTCTGTCTGCAGGGCTGTATACAAGTAAATGCTTTGTGTCATGATCTCACCTGTAAAGCCAACAAACCCCAGGTATGAAAAATCAACTTACAGTGTGTTCCCCGAGGCTCCACACTGCAGCAGCAGTTTGACAACGGCTGGATGTCCGTTCCTCACAGCATCGTGGAGCGGAGAGTCGTTCTCGTAGCCAGGTGTATTCAACAGGGCTCCCCTGGAGACCAATACCTCCACAATCACCAGGTGGCCAAGGTTACACGCTTCATGCTGGAACAAAGACAAGTCACGTTTAGAAGTCATCCGATTTTGCTTTGATCGGGTTTCTGTCCGTCATCCTCATAATAGAGGCCTTTTCTAGATCATCCATTTTCAATCACTTCAATATCCAAGTTATTTTCAAGGAAATACTATTCTAGGTGAGATAGGTGAATGTACCAAACCAGATATTACAGCTCCATCGGATTTTAGGGAGCTCTAGAATAAAGTAGCAGGTGGTGTTCCCAGCACTCTCCGACTGATACAAGTCTATCAAATATGAAAGTGTCTAGCAAAGCTTATTGGTAGCAATTTGAAAGATCAGCTGCAAACTGTCAGACCTCAAATCAAAACTCAAGTTTGAGTGGAGCCTCTCGGCAGCAAGTAGCGATGGAAAGTGCTGCAATACGATAGCAACAAACACTCACACACTTTTTCTCAAAGGAACAAATGGCTTGGGAAGCACTGCAGGATAATGCAGTCGGTCATGTGCAGACTACTCTGGGGTCATTTGTTCAAAGAGCATGTGCCTACAGATTTTTTGGGGGACCCAGCATGCATAGAAATAGCATGACTTACAATTAATTACACATTCTGGAAGCCTTCATTTCTGGCTTGACCTGCTTTTACTTTACGAGCTAACCAAAAGTTAACAGTCTTTGTGGCTATGTTCCTCATCGGTACAGATACTTGTATTGCTGTTGCTTGCATTTCAAGATACGCTTAAAGCAATAAGAAACAGGTGTTGGGTGAAAAATTATGAATAAATGCAGTTATTTAGACAGGACAACGGACAGCTTGCATGGCATATTCATAACAACAACATTGGGCACAGTGACTGATCATTGGTCTAATGAAGACAACACAATATATACTAAATGGCACAATGCAAATGTTGAAAAGCTACAGTGGACAAGAATGTGGAAAACTTTAGTGTCATCAGAATCTGACAAATCAAAGTAAAACTTTTGTTATTGACAAAACACACCCTCAATTTCTTCTATCAAAAGGAAAGAATAAAACCCTACCTACAATTATGTTCTTAACCACAGCCGTTTCATTGATGAAACATTTTTGCTACTGCGTTTTTCAACACCACAAATACAGATTTAGATGCATCACTTGGCGAGTTAGTCTTACCAGAGGTGTCCACCCAGCATTATCCTTCAGGTTAGGTTCAGCCCCCTGGTCCAGCAGTTCCTTGACAGCCTCTACATCTCCCTGCAGGACCCAAGCAGAACAAACTTGAGGTCAGAATTGTAGACCTCCGAATGCAACTCTTCAAAATCAGCAGCTGATCCCAGTGTACCAAAGCTCTGGCGTTTATCAATCACGCTCCACAGTGGGCCATTGATTAGCTTGTCGTCTTGAATCCAGAGGGGGGATTACCGCTGCGTTTACAGGGATTACTGCGAGGCGGTCTATTCTCAATCATCTGAACACTTAGTATTATAATTTGTAATGCTGTCACTTTACTTCAGAAATGTATGACAACTTGCATTTGTAAAATGCAACAGAAGATAGAGTGAGGAAAATAAGCTGAGGTATTCAGAAACCACTCGACCTTTATAGCAGCCAGATGCAGCAGGGTCTCTCCCTTGTGGTTCCGCTTCGTGACCGCAGGGCTCCCTGAAGTGGGTCGTCCAACAGATGCAACCGGAGTACAAGGAGATTGTCTACCAACAGAGGCTCGCACAGAAGGGCTGTCTCCTGGCTCTTGTCTGGAGTGTTTGATGCTCTTATCACACCTGGGGCTCGCCAAAGAAAGAGGGTTAAGGACAGCTGGAGACGTCTGGGCTTTTCTCCGCCTGCCCGTGGAAGCCCTGGGCCTTTTTGGTGTGGTGTCCAATGTGACAGCCTTCTCCTCCTCTCTGGATCTTTTTGATGAATGCTTTGGGGGAGACATAGCATTCTGTTTTTCAGGACTGTCAGTTTCAGACAGTTTGTCATGCTGGCCAACACTGTCGAACATTCTCTGATCAAGCTGGGTTTGCTCGTTCAGTTCAGTGACGCTGCCTTCTAAGAGACGCTTCCCCAGAGTGCTTCTGCCAGGGCTGAGTTCATTGGTACCCTGCGGTACTTTAGGCTGAGGCTCGTCAGACATGACAGCAGGGCTATGGAAGGACACTCTTTTACTGGACATCCTTGACCCTTCAGCCAAGTGCTGCTCCTTTATTTGTAAAGCATCAGCCTCCTTAGGAATCCCCCATTGCTGGTTTATAGCATCCAGTCTACGCGTCGTCGTCTTTTGCTTGGTCTGTTTTCGTATGGTCCGAGTGGCTCGTTGCCCCGACACTTTCCTGATGGCAACTTTTTTCTTAGTTGACCCCTTCTTTCCGTTTTCATTTTTGCATCTTTGAGAACAAGATGAGGCAGAATCGGAGGAGGAAGAGATGAAATTGAAAACTGACAGGTCCTGGCATGGAGCAGTACAGGTGTCTTGCTGTGATGCAGCTGTTCCTCGAGAAGACGTGCTCTCCGGCACAAGGACCTCTGAAGGTTTCTCCACCATGCACCGTACCTTGCGGCTGCGTGGGCTGAACCAGATCTTGAAGTTCTTCTTTTTTTTAAAGACAGGGCTCTGAGGTGGCGTTTCATTCTTGGCTAGAAAAGAATCTGCAATGAGGTGTAAAAAAAAAAGTTTCAACCAAAACAAAATGTTCCCCACTTGCATTTACCATATTTATGTTGCTGTCAAAAAAGGCTCTTTGTATGTGTCCCTTGCATCTGTTAAGATGAAAAGTGAATTAAACTAACCCTCAAAACGGTGCACTCCGAGCTAATACTTACATTTTAAAGAAGTAGAGAAGTGCCCAATCAACTTCTTAAACCTTTTGCTTTGAATCTAGACAGCCTGCAGATGTGTTAAACTAATCTATAGTTTTTTGTCGAAGCTGAGATGCACTTGCAAAACTAAACACGACCAAAGTTAATTGAATTGCATAATTACAGTCATTACACAGGATGCTGGATGGGCGATAAAGATAATAAAGCACAGGAGCAAGCCACTAATAACATCATTCAGAGATTAGATTGGCAGAGGAAAATGTTAAGCGGCAGTCAACAAATGATATAAGGGGTGTCCGCAGACAAGCATGGGGAGAAACCAATGCATGAAACGCATGGATTTGAGAAAATAACTTGTGAATTCTACTTTCTGCTATATAATTGCTAGTATTTACCTGGTTGTTCTATGGGATGGAGCAGGAACTCCAAACCACAGAAGAGCTGTATGATGCTGCTGAGCTGCCTGTTGATGTGAATGTCCTTCACCCACGCAGGACTCTGACACACCACACAGCCATCTCCTGCCTGGGGGCCAGCACAGGACCTGAGCAATAAACCATACCATGGATTAGGAGTTCCCTTCACAGTTCAGTAAAAAGAAACACATTGATCTTATTGGTTTACCTTTTAAGGCCATTCAGTCATGAAGAGCAGGAACACATTGAGGCTATAGTTTATGCCCATGGGGACATTAATTGCCTTCAAGACTTGCAACACTGTAAATCGTGTATTGCCAAGAAACATGCCACTGTCATGGACATTTGGATTAAATGCCTGTATAACTAGTACTCTGAACTCTCATTCTTGGTTAATTTGCTTTTATTTTGAAAGAAAGACTTTTATTGTCATATTACATATATGAAATGTATTCTCTGCATTTAACCCATCCTTAGTTATTAAGGAGCAGTGAAGCGCCCGGGAAGCAACTGGGGGGGTGAGTGACTTTGCACATGGACACTTCGACATGCAACTAATGGGGATAGCGGGGATGGAACCGACTACCTTGCGGTTGCAGGACGACCACTCTCCCCACTGAGCTACAGCCACCCCTGAATCAATCTCGTTGTAATTGTGTAATTTCAATACAATCCAACTGACCTATTTAAATCTGGGATAGGGAAGCAAAATATATTTTCTTACTGTGGACATTTTAAACTTGTAGTCGCACTTAAACACATACCGTTCTTGAAGAAACGGTATGATGGTGATATACAGCAAGTGTTCTCGTGAACCAGCACGCACATTGCTGGCCCACATACATAGAATGTAGCCAGTCAGCATTGTTAGTTACACCTGTGATTTGATACATTAAAATGTCCACCATGAGCCAGGTCATTTGTTCGTGAGCATGTCAGAGTAACATTAAGCTGAGGGTACATTACCTGCACAGCATATGCTCGCACATTCCTAGACACACAGGTTCCGTCATCAAATTTGCGCTGGAAAAAAGACAAAACACGTCAAAGTGGTCACCCCTCTGTCAGTCACCCTCCACACCCACAAATAAAGTACTTTCTTGCACATCAGTTGAGCACAATTGCCTTCCAATCCATGTCATATTTACAATATATAAATGGATTGGCATTTTTGGGGGCTTTGTTTTTAGGCCAATGGGAGTTGTGGAAAAACTATTCGGAGGAACTTTTTTTAAACTTTGAATCTATTTAAATAAACAGGATTATGAGGCTTAAGATATACTGGTGCCCATTTGAGGCGGAACTTTGACCCCGTGATGGCATGAGATAAATAGATAAGAACCAAAGTCATGAATGTCTGTTCCAAGTGTCATACGTATGTATAGTTGTTGATATATTTCATTAACAACAAACTTCAGTCGCCACTTGCCATTGTGCATCATTTGCTCCGCTGTAGAAACATAAAACTACAGTAGATCATCCATTTGCAGTAGATTTTGAGGTGTGAACCTCTCCACCCATCAGGAGCATCCTGAGCTGCAGGACTACAGTATGATGTGATGCATGCATCAGATAGTGGACAGAAGAGAGCACCGTCTGGATATCAGACCCTGTGTACAGCGTCTACATCTGAATAGCCACCAGCTAGGTGAAGGACCCCTCCTACACCTCTCACAGACTAGTCACCCTCTTGGCATCAGGCCGGTGTGCGGTATTAACTGGTTTTTGAATTAACTGGTTTTGGTACGCGTGCATGAGGCAGATGTGCCGTAGGAGTGGCCTCGAGTTGCCTCTCAGGACCCGTCTCGACTAACTAGGAAATGCACATTTCCATCGCTTAGCCTCTCTGTCACGTTCTTTTTATGTAACGCTAATGTTTTAAAGACTAAACACGGATGACTTTGCTGTAAAATGTGATACCTGTGAGGGAGACGGCGAGAGGCGGAGCGGAGGACGAAGTAGGTGACTCTGCTGGGTACTCTGGTTCATATCTCGATAAATAAATATAATAACTTGACAAATGTTTGTTGTGTGTCAGTCTGATATTTATGTTATCTATCGTTATATCATGTCAAGTCGATGTGAGACCAGTTTACTCTTCATACAGTGTGTAATGAAGCATGTAGCCGTGTTTACACCCCCGCCGCCACCGCTGGGGAAACTGTGATCGACTCAGATTAGATTTGTGATACCACAACAGACTTTTTGTGTGCTCACATCTCTCTTATGTTTATATTCGAGACTCGGATCATCATATATCCTCGTAACTATACTCTACCCTGTGCAGCACTCACTGTCGGAGAGCTTGCGTTTCTTTTGATGGGGGGAGAGCAGCTCCAGCAGCATTTTTAGATTTTTCGGCATTAACGAAACCATGACGAAATATCACTTGTGTTCACTGCGATACAAAAATTAAAAATCCTGCGATCATCTGCGACCACAGGCCTCCTAACTTGCATCCGTTTTGTACTTGTAAAGTACATTGTAATGTAACGGGTTATCGGGTGAATCACCAGTGACCAAGTGATATATTAGTCATGAAGGTGGAAAACGTTTCGTTAATGCCGTCGAAATCCTAAATGAAGGGTGGAGCAAGCTGCTCCCCCGTCATGTGTCAAAAGACACGCTCACTCCTGTGTGTAGTTATGTGTGTCCTTATCGTAACAAAACAACAGGTAACAGTCATGTTTAATCTGGACAGTGAGTGCTGCACAGGGTAGAGTATAGTTACGAGGATATATGTTGATCCGTAGTCTCGAATATAAAACATAAGAGATGTGAAGACAGCACAAAGTCTTGTTGTGGTATCACAACTTAATCTGAGTCGATCACAGTTTCCCAGCTGACAGCGGTGGGCGAGCTGGGTGTAAACAACGGGCTACATGCTTCATTACACACTGTATGAAGAGTAAACTGGTCTCACATCGACTTGACGTCAGATAACGACGTATAACATAAATATCAGACTGACAACAAGAGCATTTTGTCAAGTATTTATTGAAGTTAGTCGTATATTGAACAGGCACCAGCAGAGTCACCTACTTTGTCCTCGCTCCGTGTCCTCGGCGTCTCAACTACAGCCTCCCGAACAGGTATCACATTTTACAGCAAAGTCATCCGTGTTTAGTCTTTAAAACATTAGCGTTACATAAAAAGAACGTGACAGAGAGGCTAAGCGATGGAAATGTGCATTTCCTAGTTAGTCGAGACGGGTCCTGAGAGGCAACTCGAGGCCACTCCTACGGCACATCTGCCTCATGCACGCGTACCAAAACCAGTTAATTAAAAAACCAGTTAATACCGCACACCGGACTGCGCACACCACCACCTTCAACGTCAAGAGATCCAGGGCATGTTTGACAAAGTAAAGGGATCGCTAACCGTGCAACGGTTAAAGATACAGTGAATACTATCGGTTCCTACATTTTGCATAAAGTCTACACGTGTTAGCACACGAACACTAAACCCCAACATAAATGATGAACTAACGTTAGTTTGTTATAATCGGGCATGTTCAGCCGGTGAAATCCAGTGCAATTCAATGTATTGCAATCAGGTGTGTTTCTTTACAACGTTGACTTCACTACTTACTTTCAAGCTTCACTTCCGCAGTAACGTGAAGGTTTACTTACCATTTGGAGCAAAGTAGCAGTTGTCGAAATTTCCTCACCGCCTCCTTCGTGTTCTTCCAGTCCTGTGTCTGTGCGAGGACCTCGCTGTCCATGATTAGAAGAGTATTCTGGCTCTCCTGTTATATCTTTGGTTGTGAATGAAGTTTACAAAACAAGCTGCGCTTACTTCCGGGCTACTTGCGTCTCCCGCCAAATATTGCCGGAAGTACGTCGTCACGACAATGCTGACGGGCTTTCGGCACCCCCCACCCCCCCCCGGTCATCGAAACCTTCAGATGAAGCAATTATTTAGTTGCAATTGACGGGATTTAACAACTGCATTCTTGTGACCAGATACACAATTATTACTCTGCATATACAGATTTGGCTATATCTTGTAAATGTGACACCCGTTTGCTGCAGTACATTTCCATTTCAGTCCGTGTCCATTTGTAGCCTAAACAGTTTAATGCATTACCCAAAATGTTCGTGTATAATAATAATAATACATTTATTTTATAAGGCGCCTTTCGAGGCACTCCAGGGCGCCGTACAACACATTAAAAACAGTTCAAAGGATGGACACAATTAAAACAGCAGAACAGTTAAAAAAGCAGAACAGTTCAAGATTCAAGATTCAAGATGTTTTATTTGTCACATACACACACAGGGTGTGCAGTGAAATGAAAGTGGCAATGCTCAGCAGGAATGTGCAAGGGCAACAAGTACACACTATTTACAATAAAAAACAACAACACAATATTTACAGTAAGTGTGTGTGTGTGTGTGTGTGTGTGTGCCTAAGAGGGGCAGTTGTGTGGGTCTATGTGGGGGTCCTGGTGAGGTCGGAGTTCACAGTCCTGATGGCCTGAGGAAAGAAACTCCGTCTCAGTCTCTCTGTTCTTGCAGCGTGACTACGGAGGCGCCTGCCTGACCGCAGCAGCTGAAACAGTCTGTTGTTGGGGTGGTGAGGATCCTTCATGATCCTGCCGGCTCTGGTTCTGCACCTCCTGGTGTACAAGTCCTGCAGGGTGGGGAGTGTAGTTCCAATAGTGCGTTCAGCCGAACGCACTACTCTCTGCAGAGCCTTCCTGTCCTGAGCGGAGCAGTTGCCAAACCAGGCTGTGATGCTTCCTGTCAGGACGCCTCTACAGCTCCAGAGTAGAAGGACTGAAGGATCCTCTGGGAAACTTTAAATTTCCTCAGCTGCCTGAGGTGGTAGAGGCGCTGCCTTGCCTTTCTCACCAGAGTGTCTGTGTTTGTTGACCATGTCAGATCCTCGGTGATGTGGACTCCCAGGTATTTATACCCGCTCACCCTCTCCACAGTAGTCCCGTTAATCCCCAGTGGTGAGTACGTCCTCTGTTGTTGTGCCCTCCTAAAGTCCACAATCAGCTCCTTAGTTTTGGTGACATTCATGATGAGGCTGTTGTCCTGGCACCAGAGTGACAGATCAGCAACTTCCTCCAGGTAGGCCTTCTCGCCGTTGTCGGAGATCAGGCCCACCACCACTGTGTCATCCGCAAACTTGATGATGGTGTTGAGCTGAACCTGGCCACACAGTCATGTGTGTACAGGGAGTACAGTAGGGGCTGAGGACGCAACCCTGTGGGGATCCTGTGTTCAGGATGATGGGATTTGAGGTGTGGCTGGCCACCCTGTCCACCTGTGGCCTGGCTGCCAGGAAGTCCAGGATCCAAGCACACAGGGGTGTTCAGTCCCAGCTCAATCAGCTTGCCGGCCAGTCTGGAGGGGACTATGGTGTTGAAAGCTGAACTATAATCAATGAACAGCAGTCTCACATAGCCCCCCCTCTGGCTGTCCAGATGAGAGAGTGTGGTGTGCAGTACCTGGGAGACAGCATCATCTGTGGATCTGTTTGGGCGATAAGCAAACTGCAGCGGGTCCATGGAGGAAGGGAGGAAGGCGCAGATGTAGTCCTTTATCAGCCTCTCAAAGCATTTCATGACCACCGAGGTGAGGGCCACCGGTCGGTAGTCATTCAGCAGCAGAGCAACCAAGAGTGGGAACACGTTAGGCATAGGCCTGCCTAAAAAGGTGAGTTTTGAATAAAAAGATTGAGTCCATGTTTCTGATGTCAGGGGGGAGGGAGCTCCGGGGGCGAGGGGCAGAGCGGCTAAAGGCTCTTGACCCCATGACCCCACAGACGAGCTGGGGGGACAGTCAGGTTGAATATATAGGATAGGTTGAATACAAATCTGCGAAACAAATATTCTGTTTTCAGTGTCAGTTTTAATGCCATACTGTCGCCTCTATGCAAGGCCTGCAGGAAAAATTATGCTTGAGTAATCTGTGTTGCTTATGCGTACGTAGTAGGTTATTACTCATGTGATTAGTCTATTATTTTTCCATTTGTTAATCATGTCTTTATCCCTTTGGCTTTCCTGCTTTACAGGTTTGTGTGACTAGTCTAGTATGTTCTGCTCATCAGGACACTGATTTAATGACTGATTTGTAATTTCAATAAAATTATCAGGAATCAGCTGGAATGATTGTAGTCTAGGTCTAATATTAGCTAAATCAAAGATCTTGAATGTGATCTGATGCTACAACATAAGACAAGCATGTAAAACAGGCAAAACACAGCAGTTTAATTTGAAATATATATTTATTAGAATAAAAATAGGCTTGATACATTCAGGTCAATTTTGAAATGATCCATTGGCAGGAAACATCGATTAAATATTCAGTACATTGATTCTAAAAGTTAGGTATGTGCTTAACTAAAGTGTTCATGAGTATGGGAAAGGTGCATATTGAGCATGTTCTTCTGAGTGAATGTTATCTTATCAAATTGAATCCAGTAGGCACAATAACATGTGTATTATCTTTGGATATGTAATATATTAAGTGCGAGTGCTTTAAGATTGTCAAATTATGTTTGCCAACATTAAGGCAAAATAAAAAAATCACTCTCAATAGAGAATACATTGTTTGTGTTTTCATTTTCTCAGATATAATAATCTAATCAGGAACAGTGCCCCAACCACAAATACATTAACAGTTTACAGGATTAATATTATCTATCATAATAATAAAATCAGGAGAATTAAAGTTAAACAGGTGTGTGACATGCTAGACAGATCATTTAAATGTCACATTTTTTCATCCTTCATATGATCAGTTAAAACACTTTCAAGAAGTAATCAGTAGTATTTAGAACAGAAAGTATCATTTAAAACATATAGCAAAGGCAGGTTTAATACAAACATATATTGTGTTCATTTCATAGGTGAAATTTGCAAGAAATGGCAAAGAAAAGATGGCAGTCATCTCTACGTTTCTACGGCCTTGATGGAGTCCAGGTCACCATATCCGTCTTGGCAGTTCAGTGATACGGATTCCATGTCGATATTTCCCATGGCAAAGTTGATAAAGACCTAAGAAGGTTCAGTAATAATGTAAGTGCCATGCTAATATAAAAGACAATTATTTTTCTCAGAAGTACTTCTTTTTTATTTAATGATCTTTCTGGCTAGTTGTCCACCCTGATCCCCCCTCTCTTTATTTTTCCAATGGTATCTTCCAATCCCAGAGCCCCAGCAGGGCAGAGTAGTTGAAGAATATCAGCACTGGCTGCATATAAAGCTCATGGATTCTCTCCAAAACTCATATTCTATTCATTTCCCCTGAGGCATACCCTCTGTCAGTTTCCCTCTTGCCTCTTTTACACTTTTTCAACTCAGTCTTTCACTCAAACTCAGCTTTCTTCTGTCCATGATTCCCTTCCCACCACCTCTGTCCGTCTCTCATCTCCTGTCCCCTTTTTTTGTTTGTCCCTAGTTGCCATCCACCTACTTTTACAAATCATCACACTAGTTCCCCCTCTCTCCCTGTTTATGTCCCGTCTCTTTTTCTCACCTCATCCAGTGTGGTCTGGCTCACAGAGAAGTGTTTGATCTGCAGAGCACTCTTGTTTGACTCCAGCTGGTCAAAGATGTCAGCCACCCCTCCCGGAGCAATTGGTACGTGGTATTCCACCATCATGGCGTGCTGATTCTGTGTATTGAGACAGAATGCACAAGTAGAGGGTTAAATATTCAGAAATATTCTCTTTGTGGAACCAAAATTCTGCAAAACTGAGTGAACAGCTGTTCCTACCAATTTGAGCAAACTCCCAAGATTAAATGTCCATACATGCTCCCTGAACTCTTTATCAAAAATGACTTTTCTACCAAGTACTCTTAACTACTTTGGATTGCTGTTAAAGTTCACCTTGAGGTATGTGCTGTGGAATCTGTCTCGCATGAAATCAGTGATTGCCTGTGCGTCGCAGGAGGCCTCGGCCAAGTACATCTTCACAGTGAAACCGCTGCCGAACCTGCACAAAGAAGATTTAAAAACAAAGTACCGTGTTATTACATGTTTGAGTGTGGAGAGTACAACGCTACAAGTAAAACTGAGCACAAAGAACCACAGAGGGAAAAGAATAGGAGGTTGTGGTGGCAGAGTGGGAGGGGTAGTCATGTGCATGGCTGAGCAGAGGTCACTTACCTGTTCTTAATGTGCTGCAGGGAGCCCAGGCAACGGAACTGACCTTTCACCATGATTGCAAGACGGCTGCACAGTGCCTCACACTCCTCCATGCTGAGAGACGGGGAATTAATAGGAGAGAAAAATAAAAAGGTCACACTAGGACCCTTTGAGAATACAGTAGAGTAATTAGCCATGCTCGTCAACACCACACACAAAAAATACATTTACAACAGCGCAAACAATCTAGTTATTCAAAACACACTAAAGGGTATGTGCATAATACGCACCTGTGAGAAGTGAGGACCACGGCGCATTTTCCCTTCACTTCTTCAGAGATAATTTTCCACAAGTGACGCTTGCTGCGAGGGTCCATGCCAGAGCTGGGCTCATCCTGTGGAGAGAGGAGGAATGAGACGAGAATAGTAGGATGTGTGAAAGAAAGAGCGGAAGGTTAAAATCAAGCGAAAACAAGGAGTCATTTGAGGAAGGCAGGGTTTTGCAAGCAGTGTGCAGCACAGTAAGTAGGTGAAGGGGAAAACAAGGGCAGGGTGAACAAGAAAGAGTAAACACAAACGCATATTTGCAAAATAGGCAGGAAAAAGGGAGGCCGTGTGTCACAGACAAAGCAAAAGAAGGTGAAAGTAAGGGAAGAAATAAAGATTAAGACAACAAGAACGACAAGAGGCAGAAGGAAATATCAAAAGACAATTGGGAAAGAAAAAACAACAAATAGACAGAGTTGAGCACACAAACAAGGAAAGAGAGAAAGAGGAGGGATACTTTAATGGAGACACAAGGTAGAAGCAAAGTTGAAAGCTAACAGGGAAGACTACCCTTGAGTGAGCCTGAGGAAACAAGCTAATTAACTATGAGATCTGTCAAGTCTAGGGGATAAATATCTACTTTACTTCAAAGATCCTTCAGGAGGAACAGTCGTATATAGAATAATGTCTGCTGTTGGGTGGCAAGTTAGGCAATTAAATGGGCATCTACAGGGGCCTGAACAGGTGTCCTTACCAGGAGTAGGATTTGCGGATGTCCAATGAGAGCCAGCGCAGTAGAGAGCTTTCTGCGGGTGCCGCAACTGTAACTGTCAGTAATGATGTTCCTATAGTAGCTCAGCTCCAGCCTCTTCAGTAGGTAGCTCACCACCTTTAAAGAAAACATGCCGGGGATTACACACAATATAATAACAAGAAACAGAGGAAAAAGGTTTACAGTTTGATGTGGCACAAAACAATCGTAAATTAAAGTAATATTATTCAACTGTGGCTGCGGCAGAACTTGGTGACTTTATTTTATTAAAGAACAGGAACTGACGCAGCATAATAATGTGTTGCATATCAGTTTCTCCTGTGTGTCAAACCAAATTGAAAGCAGGAATTAACAAAATCCTTAATGGTTCATAACCATTTCAGTTCCTTCAAAATACCCATGCTGTAAATACCAATTTATTTTTAAATAGCTTGAGGTGATTTCTCGTCGGTAATCTTTAGCTTTCCCCCCCGTCAGTTAGCAAGTTGGGGAACCAGACCATTGAAGCAAACCCATGCTGGAGATAGCTGTAAGAGGATTTGCCTTTCAATATAATTCTTAGTTCACTGAACCAGGTTATTAGAACACACTGCAGGACATTACATACTTACACAGTATCATTTGCTACATTTGAATTATTAGCACTAGCAACATAGCATATATCGCAATAGTTATGTTTTTATGTTCTCATAAAAGCCGCTTTCTATCACCTTTGATATAACAGCTCATTAAGCCTGACAAAATGTCAATGCGAAATGACCCCATTAAGGCATGTCTCATAATCCACAGCTAGGGGACTCTCAGTGGGACACAACATAAGAGGAAGTCTATATATAACCTCATCTTTGTGAATTAGCCAGACACCGATTCTGTAGCCATTATAACCATTGTTATTACTATCCTGACCACAGAAGAGGCGATGTAATAACAGCAGCGATGCAGATGAGAGCAAGACAGATCCATTAATGTGCTTCACTGTGTCTGTCTGTGTGTCGACCGGCATCTTAGCTCAGGACTCTGTTTGTGACATGACTGAGATGTCAGACACAATCAATGTTTTATACTTCTGCATCCAAACAGATATAATGGTGTAGAGGAAGAGACAAACAGAGAGATGTTTTTTCTGCATACAATTCAGGTTTTTGTATTTCCAGAAGTCTTTTGAACATATATAGAGCTATTTATTTTCGGTTTCTTTTTTGGGGGGAGAAAACAAAAACAAAGACGGGAAATCAGAAATGACACATCTGTGATTGGTTGTTCTGAGGATTTCTCTCATGTCAGTGGCTGTGAAAGACAGGTACACTCAGTAATCACCATATGGGCAAGATTGATTAGTTCTCAGAAAGATAAATGAGAAGAATGGGGCTAAAGTGACATGTCAAATGAGATCCTCTCATCAACAAAGTATCATTTAAATGTAAATTTATCTGCAGTGAGGCATACAGCATCAGTTCAATTCTGCAGTTTGGATTGCACGGGCTGACAGCAAAAGCTTTCCCATTTTGCCCCAGATAGAACAGCTTTAAGCACACATCACTCAACACTTAACGCCCACTGATTGGGTGCATGGAAGCATCAACAGTACTAGTCCTGCAGTGGGTGTGCACTTTTGAATTTATGTCAGATCCCTTGACATTGGTTGGTGTTTTCACTCCCCGGAGCTTTGAAAAGCAACAGTCTTCAGCGCTTCCTTACCCCGTCTATCTCCCTCTTTGAAATGCCTCGAATGCGAGCGTAGAAGTCCAAGTGCTCTTTCCCAGTGAGCAGACTGTCTAGCGCATCCACCTGGGGGCAGTAGCCGATGTTAATGCCCTTGTTACGACACTCCATAATGTCCACCAACCGCCTGGGGGAAAAAGAAAGACATTGTCTCTTAAATGGTAGCCACCACACGGTGGAGGGCAGATGGCCGAGTTGGGTGATCCAGCAGCACTGCTGCCCGCTAGGAATACCCACCAAACAGCTGAGCAACAGAGCTGTTATATGGAGGCAGACAGGTGTACAGTTTATACCTGCATAAGACACTTTGAGATATGGTTATTATATAAAGCGTCCACCTGCTGTAACCCAAACCAGTTACTAGCACGTTGTGGCTGATCCCCCCTTTTATAGAAAGTTGCTTCATGCAAATGTGATCTAGCACAGCTTCATTAGACAATGTAGCTTGTGCACCTGTAGAAACTTAAAGCTTTGACCCGTGAGGGCTTCTGTTGTATTGTCTACGATGATTACTAGAAATCATCTTCAATTTGAAGGATTATATTTTAAGTGAAAAAACTGTAACTTGGTGAATTTAGGAATGTTCTAGGAAGGAAAAACAAGAGGGCAAATATAGCCTGCAGCCAGTGAAATATAAAATACATAAATATAAATCTACATAACCTTTGTGTTTGGGGTGCAGGTAAGATGTTTTTCTGACTAAGATAGTTAAACTCTTTACAGAAAAGGGATAGCAAAGATCATGTTATATTCTCACTCAAAAGATAAAAGGTGTTCATGCTATTCTAAAGTATGTTTCCCCCAGGTTTGCATTGTATGTATGAGATGATGTAGAAATAAATTCATGTTCAGCTTACCCATCCCAGTCCCTGGTCTGTGCCGTGCCATCAGTGGGGCTAATATCTCCAGTCAGCATCTTGAAGGTGGTAGTTTTTCCTGCTCCGTTCTCTCCCAGTAGACCAAAGCACTGTAAACAAACACTCATTGCTTAGTAATCTTGAAGCATTTCTCCACTTTACAGTTATGTAATGCTATGATGGACTTTTTCACAGGTTGTAATGGCCAATATTGAAATCTGCAGAAAAAAGAAACACGAAAGCACTTGGTAAATATCCAGCCAGCCATCACACAGGATATATATATATATATATATAGTGTACTGGCTATTGTATTTCCAACAAATCTACCTGGCAGTGATGAATGTGAACACTCTGATTTAACCTGGGCTATGGGCATTTTGACATGTCATAGCAGGGTAAATAGTTAATTATGGTCATGTTCTATTTAGCGTGTCAATCATTCTCGTGAGCCATCATGCACAATACCAGAGCCCTGGCCCACCGAAACACAACAGGGCCAAACTTTATGTTCTTAGTTACACTGTGTTTACCCCGCAAATCTAATATGGTGGCTGTGAAAAGGACCTTGACCACTAATGTTGTGGTTATTTGGATAATTACAGTAATTCTATTATCACAAAAGGTTGTCATAAATTACAGGATGCAGAGTTTGTTATCCTGCTGATTCAGGTTGAAAATGAATGACTAATACAAATCAATCTATGTGTAAAGGCTTACTTCTCCAACAGGGATGCCCACAGAGAGCCCCTTGACAGCATGAACCTTCTTCTTGAGGGTACGATAGACCTTAGACAGCTGGTTGACCTGCAGTATATCTGTGCTGGCCGCTCCACTTGACACCCGCAGGCGCTCAGTCGCCACATCCTCATCCTCCTCCTCCTCCTCACAAGCCAACAGTGGCGTCGTCTTTCTGCCCCATATTAGATTCCTGCAAGAGTTGTATTTTATTATAACTACAAGGTGTGAAGTTGATGTGAGTAACTGGCGACAGATTGAAATGTTTTCAATAGGTTTCCATTTTTTCACCTCAGTGGTTCAGGCTTCTATTACCCTTGGGGCTCAATATTATGGACTTTTTTTTAAAAATACAAAATAAATACTTTTGTTTTCTTTCATTATTTTAAAAGGACTCAACCACTCATCTGCATATTCATATTCACAATATTAAGGTTGGATATGTATCACAGGAGTTAACACCCAAGTCTAAGGCTTCTGTTGTTCTCACCTGACTTTGCGTATGAGAAACCTGTTGAGCAGGAGGCGCAGAGAGAAGAACACCACGCCTTGGATGAAAGAGGCGATGAACATCCAGCCCAGGGCATCTAGGGAGAATGGGTTCTGATAGGCGTCAATGCCGTAGCCACTAAGCAACTTGACCTCCATGTTCTTCCTGGCCAACTCCATTAGCCCATTCCCAAAGTTGAACTGGGGGAAGATTAGGAAGGCGTGGCTCAGCCTCTTGAACATCTCCTGTATGAACTGCAGTATGGAAGAACAGAACAAAAAGACATTGAGAAGGGTAAAGGCAGAGTAAGAAGAGAGGCTATAGAACCGCGTCTACAGTGCTGAGAGCTCATCCTCAATCCTAATCGTCCATGGATAGAGGGATGCTTGCCCTCAACACTCCTCTGCTACTCCATATCACTCCTGCTAGTAGGACTGAACAATCACACATTTAAGTGTGCATTGAACTACTTCTGATCTTCAGTGGTTCTACAAAAGGCAGTTCGACTCAGGTAGTTTACACTGACCTCAGGGTTGTGCATTGAAATTTGACCCAAGAAATATAGGATGGAGGTGGACATGATGGTGTTGACACTGATGAAGAGGTTGATGCACACGTAGGTGATGAAGGCCATCTCTGCGTCCTTGAAGACGCCGGATAACAAATACATCCAGGGGAACGTAGACCACCTATGAAATTGACAATGACAGGAGACTTTAAACACAGTATCAAGGTAGAAATAACTTCGCAAACACACTGAGACAAAGCACATGAGCATGTGCATAGCCCTGCTGTGTTCTGGCGCTTACAAATACAGAAAACCCACAGAGACAAACACTCAAAGTGGATATGGGAAATTCAACCAGCCCTCCTCACAGATGCACCGACTAAAATGACATCATGACCTTGCATCTTTTTTAACTGAAGTGGTTCAAGCCTTTCACAGACTAAACAGGGCAGCTGTGAGCCTGATGAAAAAAGGCATCTAAGAATACTGAAAAAGGGAAGAATGAAAAATACCACACCATGAGGAGTATAAAAAGTAAGACGTGACTAAAAAAAGAGGAGGATAAATTACTTCTCCCTCTAGTCCTCTGGTGGCAGGACATCTTTTTTCCCCTCTCTTTTCTCTCAAATAATCTTCTTGTTCATTTGATTGGGGTATTTGGAAAAGCGAGAGAGCAAAGGGGAAGAGAGGAGGAGGAAGAAAAAAAGAAGGGTGGTATGAGAGAGAGAGAGAGAGACAGAAACCAACAGACAGAGACAAAGCATCTGCGTGCCTTGCCCAAAAAAAATTGCTTGGTCGGCAGACTGTGGGAGCCATGCCATGACAAGGACCAGAAGCAAGAAAGCTGCACACTGGACCAGGTGGGTACCGTGTGATAGACTATTCATTGCTTGGGAGGGAGTCATCTGTCTGATAAATGAGAATCAGAGTGCTGAGTTGGCTTCCTAACATCTCAGGCTCAGGACGAGGCCTACGACGGTAACCGGAAGCAGAAGAGACTGTGTTCCAGCTACATTTAGGGACTCGCGTTAACGAGAGCAGTAATCCAGCTGTGGGGAAACATGGTTTTACATTGGTTTGGCACCTTTCCAAAAATCTAAATCTCGTCAGATTTAAAAACTTGGTGTCATGAGATCAAATCAAACCGATGTTGTTATTGCCACTAAACTGCTGCTGCCTGACCCCCCCTCCCGTCATCTGTCTTCATACCGTCTTTGGCTTGAGGAGGCGAAACATGCTGGTAGAGATTTTTCTCTCAGCCTTTCAGTCCTTCTGTCATTGCAAGCAATACTTGCAAATTGAGCAGTGTTTGAGTTCAGAGCAGAAGCTTCCAAATGCTCAGCGCAGTAAATCGCAAAGCAACATGTCGTGGAGTCTAGAAAATGGTGTGTATGTGAGGACATGCTTTTGAAAATTTAGAAACCTTTAATTGATCCAATTACTTTAACCATAAACAAATGCTTGGATGTGTGGGTGTATGGTGAGGATCATTTCCCTACTGCATACTTTATTATCGTTTTGCAATCACTTGGATCAGAGCAGACAAAGTACTTTTGGTAACGCTGCGATCGTTGAAAATAGCATCACTGATAAAAACATTTTAAAAGCATTCAGATGATCATTGAATTATTGCCTTCCTTTGCATTGGTCCCTTGTGTAATTGTATACAAATATACATATCATAAAGATATGCTCTGTATCGTTTTGTTTTTTGACAGTTCAGCTCTCCTTTCGTTTTCTTATCCACCCAAACAGAAAGCAGAAAGGGAAGTTAATGTTGCATTGTCTTCCAAACAATGTGAAAATATTAGATTCAAACGACCGCAGAGCTACATAAATAAAACTTTACAAAATAGTTTATGTAAAAATAGTTAGTACAGTGGTTTTGTCTCTAAATAATCCAAATGTTTTGGCCTCATTGCTAGATTCATCGTCAAGTCGCTTTCGGTCAACAATGTCATGAGCAAAGACCAACCATCCCATAATCTGACAGTGCTTTTTCAGTCGGCTTTGCAGATCACTCACCCAAAGAGTACCAAAAGCAGAGTCACAGCACCCAGATTTTGTCGATCTGTGAATGCTGGAACCTGGAAGGCTGCAATCACGGCAACAGTCAAGGTCACAGGGATCAAATACATGACCTGTGGAAAAAGACAGGACATAATGCAGCAACACGAAGGGCACACCATTCAACAGAGAAACGCCTTTAAAATCAATAATAAATGAATGGATTAATCATTATATAAGTGTATGTTGAGCAATTCATTCATGAAGGCATTAACTATATCTTTTAAATGTTTTGCATCTGCTATTGCAGTCTAAAATTGAACATGGAGAAGAGCTACATCACACATATGCTTTTGCTTTTAATGAGCATGATTTATAGACGATAGTGAGATGTCCATTTGGATCTCCTGTGAGGGGATGAGAGGATGAGATGATGTTACCATGTCGTAAAAGAAGTTCACGGCCCAATAGAAGGGCTCGCTGATGCCAGAGATGTGCTGGAGCCGCTTGGAGCCACTGTGGTGCTCATTGACTTCATAGATGGCGAAGCTGGCTGTCGTGATTGAATAACCAATCAGCACACACATGGCCAACATGATCTGGAGCATTCCCTGGACACTGGAGAAAACAGAATCATTCAGACATCAGTGACAAAACCAGCTCATTAATTGTCAGCCATGTATTTAATTTGTGAATTATTATTGAACTACATCGACTTTATTGAAGCTCATTATCTTCCTGCATGTTACATTTGGTTGTAATTCTACTTTACTTACAGGCTGCAGTGATAAAGCAGCTCCAGGTTTAGATACACGGACGCGCACAAAGAAGTGCACAATACATACTCTGTTGTGCCGAGTCATTTTGGATGAGGCAACCTGGTGCAATTCCTTTCCGAAAAAAAAGACCTGCTAAAAACTATGATATTGTTCCCTGCATGGACCTGACTCATTTGAACTACTAAAGTGGCTCACAATAAATGGACTTCTAATACTATCAAACAGCTTTGTGAAACGTGATGCTTTGCCTCGCCTCTCACGAGATAGGAACTGTAAAAGAAACATGAACACCATCACACTGCTATTGTTGCGAAGTCTGTAAGCCATTGGTGCTGCTGGGAGCCTGATCATTTGATCCCTCTGTTACTCTTTAACCCAGTGCAATCATTCAAACTTTCTGGATGTATGGACCTGTTCATCTCCCATGCTCTCTTCCCTACCCTACATGCTGCTGTAGAGCCTTTACGCGTCGCCTCTGGCCGCGGCACAACGCCACCGACCACAGAGAATAAGCTGCATGAGGCTGAAAATGAAGATGAGGATGAAGCTGGCGGTGTGAACGAGCCAGAAGGAGAGAGAGAACAGTGCAGAGGGACTTGTGGTGGGCGTTTGAGGGCAGCACTCACTACAGAGGATAGCGAGCAGCAGCAGCTACTGAGCAGGTGTGTTAGCAGTCCGGCCAATATAACCTTAGGACAGTATCTTTCTCATGAGCAAAGCTGCCACACTGAGGATCAAGACAGTTTGAGTGACATGCCTGTTGTATCTTTAACATGGCTCAGGCCAAGGAAGCAGAATTTCTCAGAGGCGTATTTGTGAATTTTCAGCCTAAGCTGTGTAAATACCATTGACATAAAGAAGAGTTGAGTATGTGGAGGAACTGAAGGGCAGTAAACACAAAGGAAATAATGGGTGAAATGGTTGGAGAGAACCGACCTTCATGAGGCCACGACGTCAGCTGGAGTACACACACATGTTTGCATACACAAAAGCATTTATTCTGCTGTCTAGGTCTCTTAAGCAGAATGTGGAGTATTTTAAATTAATTAATTTTTGGAAGTGGGGTAGAATCCACCTCTGTGCCACGTTCAGGGTAAACACTAATTGTATTGGGACTCTGATCAATAGTGCAAGCTCAGGGAAATCAATTTTAAAAAATCAAATATGGGTAAATACCACTGTCATTTACCACGAAAGACCTTTGATGTCTTGTATTAAAAAGTAGAGGGATTCAATAACTTAACTTTCAAACAGCCAAAAATATTCTAATGACTTGACTAATTTGGGGATATTTTCATCAATTAGAATGCTAATTCGATTCTATTTCGAAGTGCAGTCGTTGTGATATTGTTGAATACTGCAAGTCAGCTCAGTTGAAACAATAATCTAAAGTGCAGGCCTTACATAGAATCTTCATCATCCGCCCGGCCGAAATAGGGGTGGCTGGAAACTGAAATGGCTGTCATAGAAAAAACAAAGCATTGGGTTACAAGGAGAAACAACATGCAGGCTATTATTCATCACAGGAAACAAATGAGCAAAGATACTCTTAGTCAGGGACACAGTCAATTGAAAAATATAGTGCAGGAGGATTCCATTTGCCAGTGCACACAAATAATTTAATTCGAGATGCTCACAGACATGAGCTGCCCCCCCGACATGTCTGCTTACATTTCCTGAGCTAGGAGTGTGAGTTAACCTAAGGCACAGCAGCCCTGGAGCAGGTTGGAGGCCCAGGGCTCCACAGAATTGATGGGTTCTGCCATCTAATCAAAATCTGATCCGTAATCATCAACTACTACTTTAAAGTATTTTACAATGGAAAACGACTGTCGGTGCAACAAGCAATTATTTCATTCATTCATCTGCAGATTTCTTGATGGATTTCTTCATCATTTCAGAGCCCCACATTTCTGTCTGATCAACAGTCCAAAACCCAAATATATGAATCATAGACGCCACCAAATATTTACATTTGAGAAGATGGAACCATTAAATGTCTGCATTTTCTTCCCCTTATTTTTTTTTAAATGGTTTTTTAATGGTTGTTTTTTTCATTCATGTTGTCCAAAGGTGGATTCATAAACTGTTGAATAACTGTTTATTTGATATGGGGGATGCAGGCATACATTTAATACAAAACAGTGTTGCAGGTGGGCATGATCAGAATCTCTAGTGTGGACAGCGGGCAGTTTGATGGCACATCTGGCAGTTAGCAGTTACACAAGAGACCTGTGAGGGTGGCATGAAAAAAACTGTTTGATGCCGCCCTCTAAAAGGATCCCAACCCAGTTGGTACTGCAGTACACAATGTGAGGGTTAGGGCTTCACATTTGACTGATAAACCATCACCTTGAAAAGCAATCTTCTTGGATCTGCACCTCTGACACCACTGTGAGTCTGCAGGTAACATTCACTCTACCCTCGAGCACTTTTATTTTCCTGTGTGGAAAAAATGTGTGCATGCACTGAATGTTTTTATGAGCACTTTTGCGTGTGTGTGTTGGGTTTTGTTTGTGTACGCCCGCAGGCAGATGGTCAGGGTGATGCAGAGCTAAAACAGGACTGAAAACGTGGGCCAGTCTCGTTCCCCAGTAAGCCGCCCTCATCAGTATTCACCATGCAACCTGATGTCAGTTTGAGGACACACAGCGCCCCCTGGCTTCAATCCAGTGAATGAACCACACAGTTTACAGCTCTCTTTATATTTAGTATACAACATGCACAATCAGCAGCACATTTCTGGATAGATACATTTTCGCAGTGCTGATGTGTGCATCCCTGTTGCACAATCACAGCCGTATTTCAAACCTTTGCCTCAGCTTAAAGGACAATCACGCCAAAGATAATGTCTGGAGACCTTTTCTAAAATAACTAAAGTATATTGACAGCATTAAATGTATACTAACATGTAAAAAAAGAAAGAAAAGACAGCGATGATCTTTGGTGTCAGTGCATTTGTATACTTAGAATCCTTAATAAATTTAACTGATAGCTCAGTTTACCAATTTTTGTTTCCACAATTTATATTTCAGCTTACCATATTTCTCTGGATCCTTATCTGCTGGAAGATTGGCACGTAGAATCAGGTTGTTGAGGCTGTTTAAGTATGCTGGCATGGTATGGTGGCCCTCTGGGTTGAACCAGACCTAAACCCATGCAAGCACAAACAAAGAGATGCACAGAAACCATCACTCGCACTGCTAGCTACAGATAGGATAACTAGGAATACTACATCAGTACAGTTTCCAATGGCTTGAAACCAAGGCTTTAAAAATACGTTTTATAGTCAAACAATTCTGGGATATGATGTTATGTTTTAACTTTCAATTCATCAGGGCAACCAATTTAAGTGATAAAGAGACAGGCAGCAAGGAAGAGGGAGACCAAGTTACCTTAGACAGTGTACGGTTTTTGGGCACCGCAGTTACGTCCATCTGTAAGTCAGAAGGGAGAGGCATGCCAAAAGCAAAGCCACCATACCTGAAACCATAACAATAAAATCACATATCCAGCCAAACAAAGATCTCTGAATGCTTCTAATAAAGAAACAACTTGCTTTATGCTTGTTTGTTGCCATTTTAATCAAATATCTAGATAAGAGCCCACATTTAAAGTACAGTTAACATGATTGACAAGGTAATAAATACAACTGCAAATTGGATTTCTGCAATTCCTTGTTTTCAATACAATAAACTATCCTTGCAAGAGCAACATTGCATATTTTAACGATCCAAAGCTTCATAGTTGGCTGTCACATATTATTTACTGAAGGGAAAAAAGAAAGTCCTTAAATGGACACTTATTACAATATTTTGTCATTTTGTCAATCGTCTACTCTGAGATTGTTGGCAAATAATGCGTTGCACTCAATACGTTATAATTCAAACTAAATTAACTGATCAAACTGATGTAATATTATGCAATACATGAATGGGAAATAATATGGAAGCTTACTACTTGTAAATGACTTGAAACATTGCCTCATAAGCTTGATGCAATGAGAGAATTGATTAACACCCAATGTGGCGATATTAACCAAAGGTAAACACAGGTTGCATTCACCTGTTCCTGATGAAGTTGTTTGCTGTGGCCACTAAGTAGTTCTCCACATTGATGCCACTTAGGTTGTACACAATATGAGCTGAAGGGATCTTCTTATGGGGGGGCTGGTAGCTTTCTCCATCACAAATCTGCAGTGTAGTGAAGAGGCAAATGCATTACACTCACCCTCACCCTCACAGAAGACACATCCATGTTAAAAACACCGATGTATAAGACAAGAAAAGTCACACTGTTTTCCGTGACCCAGTCTCACCTGTTCCTGATGGGTGCATTTACAGACACTAAATGCTTTGGAGCTGTTCCCGCTGGAACTCCAGTCGTTTGTGCTGCTTGCGCAGGCCCTTAAAAGGAAAGTCACAAAGTGAAATGGTGGCTAAGTGGAATGATGGGCGCCTGCAGTAAGTCATAATGCCACAAGATTAAACCGAGACTCAGTCCCAGAACACATCTTGAAACTTAGTTGATATGAAAACATAAGTGCTAAAAACGTAAGTGCATATGGTGGCAACATATGCAACCATCCATACAGCAGCTGTGAGCTTGCATCATTCTTTTGTGAGATCAGGAACTAAATATTGTCTCTGATGTCATTTGAAAACAGTTTCAAAAGCTGTTTAATATGTGCTGTAATATCATATTGTGCGAAATGAACTTTTGTGGGTTGATGTCCAACTCTCCCACTTGTTGTTTTCTGCCAAATGCTTTCATGGACACTTTGTGCAGATCAAAAGAGGCTGCAACAATCGACGTGTCTTTGCAGACCTGTTACTTTTTAAATGAATTGGTCAAAAACTATGGCCATCGTCTCTGGAGTCTGGACCATATCTTAAATTTTTTGTATATGTCATTTCATTCATTGTCATGTTGTGATTATAGACATCTCTCTTTTTCTCTTGCTCTCCCTCTCTTTTAATCTCCCTCCATTTATTTATTTTCCAGGCAGAGCATTTTAAAATGCCTCAGGTTCATGAGTGCCAACATTGATTTAAGTGCCTTTAAGGGGGAAATCTCGCCTATAAACACATGGTGTTTATGGAATACAAAGCACATCCCGCTGCAGGCTTTTAGCCACATACGATGAGCTGAGCGGCAGGAAAATAGAGAGAAAGGACATGTGAGAGAGCGGCAGGAATTGGACGGAGGAATAAAGGACGAAAAAAAAATGAAACAAGGTGAATGATGAGGCATGAGGAGAATGACAATGAGTGGAATATGAAAATGCTGAACATATGGAAAGGGGTAAAATGCTTTGGGAAACTGAGCACGAAACCAAGATTATCACTGACACTTTTCGTATTTTCAGGAATAAAAACAGCTGGCATTTGATGTGTGATTACGTACGGGTTATCGGACTTGTCAAGGCAGGTGTTATCGATCCCAGGGAATGACATCATGGCGTCCTTCAGCTTGGAGTTGGGATTTTGGTTACTATGGAGTCCGAAATCAAACAGTCAGCCACAACACATACATTTGAGTGAACTACACCATAATTACAACAATAATAAAATAGAGTTAATCAAACAATAGGTTGTTTCATAAGTCTCCCACATGGCAGAGGTTGAACCTTATTGGTTTATTAGAATCAGTCCTGGTGACTGGAGTTTCAAGGTTGGCATTCATCAAGGTTTTCCTTAAAGAGAATCTAATATAAGAGCCATTTACTAACTCCATGGAGACAGTCAGATTCAAATAGTATTACTGTGGGGAACTGCACAGATATAATGAGTGAGGACATTTGATTTGCTACTTTGCATTTGACTTTGCATTTAATATCCTCCCCTTGCTTTTTAATGCACTCATTAATAAACATTCAGATCATTGCATTTGTATGGTTCACACAGCAAAGTTTGAAAACAGTGTTCTTAGAAAGATCGTACATATGAAATGACTTCCTCCAACCTTCATAAGAACAAAACTATCAATCTCTTCTAAAATAAATCTCATTGTTGAATCACTTTTGTATATCAAGCTGGAGAAGACTTGAAAAGAGCGTCCATACGGCCTTTGATATGGATTGGCCCCTCAGCATTTTCTCCCTTCCTACATATCCCTTGATCAAACAATAGCGCTTCTCAAGAATGAAGGAATCTTGCAACCTCCCGATGCTCTTATTCTCTCTCCCTTTGATCTCATATCCCATCCGTCTTCTTCAGAATCATCTCTTTCCCTCGCATTTTCTCTCCGCCTCTCCCGAAGGTATTTCTGCCCTTCAACAAACTGCAGCTTCAAATTAATTTCATTACAAGTGAGAGACATAATGCACCGCAAATGATGAAGGAACCCGATGGAACAATCAACGTGTACTATTTTCCTATGGAGCATCCTTTAAGCGGAGCAGTATGATTTTACTAAACAGCAGAACATGGCCCGCAATACAACCTCCTCCGAGCTTTACCACAAACCAAGTCAGTTACATTATCACAAAAATATCACTTGACATACACAAAACTGTGAGAATGTTGTTACGTTTGGACTAGTTTACCGATATTGCTAAAAAAAAAGAAGTCAAAATTTACTTGGAAATTACACTGGGACAAAGAAGTGATTATTTGTTGCCACCCGAGACTCATTGGTCTGACCATGTCAAAGAAAATTAAATAAAAGAGCAGAGCTTCAGAGTTCGATTGAACCGCTCCAAACATGCTTGCTGTAAAATAACCCTGATTAACCTGGTTTACTTGTGTGGCCTTCCCTGCCAGTGCTCCCTTGCATTGTCTTTGTCATGGGGACTGACCTGAAGAAAGAGTAGCTCGGTGCATAGTTGTAAAGCGCGGGGCTGAGCTCCAGCTCAGGATACTGATGCAGGGTGCTGTTC
Source organism: Pseudoliparis swirei (assembly GCF_029220125.1). Taxonomy (NCBI): domain Eukaryota; kingdom Metazoa; phylum Chordata; class Actinopteri; order Perciformes; family Liparidae; genus Pseudoliparis; species Pseudoliparis swirei. Next base: position 12,699,779 of record NC_079389.1, on the reverse strand, counting down.
ATGGAGCCCAGACTCATAGCAAACACTATGAACACAACAGGGAGCAGGATCTGCGTGAGCAGGCCCTTCCTGTCTCTACGGCTGTGGTGGAATCTCTTGATCAGAATGGCTGCCATCTGCTGCCATGCCAGGGCCATGCCGCGCACCATGGATGAACCGGTAAGGTCTGGAACACATGGGAGATGAAATTGTGACGGGATTTAATCAACTCCGTCTGTTTTTTCTCCCCAGACCTCACCAAGTCAGTAGAAGTATACTTTAAATATTTTAGCTTCACTATGAAAATCTATAATATAACTTTTATAAAAATGTTCCCATCATGCATCTTTTTACTCACTGATATTGTTACTAAAGCTGGAGAAGCTTCCACTGGAGTCTGAAGGGAAGCTGCCAATGGAATCCCTGTCTGTAATCGTCTCCGAGATAGTATAGGAGGTCCCAGTTTCTGAGCCTCCAGGAGACAACTGGAGAAACACCTAGACAGACAAACATAAAACATGATCATCCGTGTATGCAAAAAAGCCTATTGGAATAATTTGACGGCTTGTGATTTTGCTTCAATATGATTGATCATGGTTATAAGCACGACACAGTGGAAACGTCTGTTCCCCAGTGTCTGCAGAGGAAACATTTTGTGTGTGCTTGTGTATGAGCTTACCTCCTCTAGGGTGGTGTCAGAGATGCCATAGCCCCCCAACTGTAGGGCGTCCAGGTTGGAGTCCAGCGCGGTCAGGAGGGAGCGGTATGAGGAGGCATTGGATGAAGTAAAGGGGGGCAGAGTGTAGACCAGGTCGTTACCCAGGGCTTCCTTCAGTCGAGCTGCTGGTACATGAGCCTGGATGAAAACCTTCAGCTCAGCGTTGTCAATCCGCTCAGACTCTAAATTCTCCATCTGCGGTAAGGAAAGCAGGAACATTTTATCATACATTGCACACCTATAAATCAACTGCCAGTAGATTCAAATGTATATTTGGCATTTGATACAGCCAAAAACAGAAAATAATCGGCCAAAATAGAGAAATTGTGAAACTGGCATATACAAAACTATATTAAATGGAAGGATTCTGGTAAGAAATAGCATCAAAGCAGTGTAAGATATAGTATGAATCAATTAAAAGGGCAGCAGATAATTACGTGTGTTAAATTTAGCCTATTCAGCAGTTTTTAAATATATCTGATATACATCGCACTATTGCAATATGTATCGTGTTCAACTCTAGTGTCTGATGTGGCAAAAATAAAACCAAGAATGTATTTACACATGAACAGGCCAGCTCCTTCATTATAATGTATTGGGCAATGTTACTTTTTATTCTGGCTCTGCATTTTCCTTGTTAAGAGAAAGTCTGAGTAAAATGCATGAGATACATTTTACTACCTCAAATCTAAGATAACCGTTGTGGCCCACAATCACTCAACATTCAAGTATGGTAAAATGATAACATGGCGCACCAGAGAAACATGGATATTTGACCGGTTTGTCCCAAACAATGTGACTGTATGTCCGTCGGGATGAATACCTTCTTGGTGAGAGTGAGCTTGTAGCCCTGACCCAGCTTGTCTTTCAGATAGAAGGGAGATCCGCAGCATTTCAAACCTCCTTCCTCCAGGAAGACGATGCGGTCGCTCAGTACTTCAGCCTCATCCAGGTGGTGGGTGGACATGATGATGGTGCGGTCTACAGGACACACGCATAAAACAATCTGCATTATTTGTGTAAGGATCATTTTACCATTCCAGACCCATAACTACAACTCAAATGGACTCTCAATGTCATTGTGTGAAAATAAAGAAACATAATACATGAAAATCGAGGGATTTGATGTCTGTTAAATGCACACAGTGAGATTATCTTAACCAGCCAAGGAAATCTGTTGAACTCTGTCGAAGTTTAAAGTTTTCAGAAAGGTGGTAAAACACAGAAGCCATATCTAGATGTATAATAGAAAAAGTTATTTTCCTTATTTACTTATCCTAGTGAGCACATGTTGGCCTTTTAAGTGTAGCAGCAGACATACACATGTATGCTACAACACACATGCAAATAAACAACCAAAAATCAGACGTCACAAAGACAAAGTCACACACAAGCTGTGTTGTGCTTATCAAAATCAGAGGAAAAGGCGCACAAACAGCAAGCAATGAAGAAAGATTATTTTGGAATAGATTCCCCTGGCACCAAAATCTCACTAACATCTGACACGGGGCCAATTACGCAGGATATTTTTCCACAGCGACAATTATATGACATTTGGCAGTCTTTCTGCCATTACTAACTCTAAGACAGCCTGAAGTAAAAAAATACTGGATTTCTTTTAGATTAATTATTTGCTAAATTTCAGAAGTGTGAAAAAGCCCTCCAGGGTGTGCTCTCGGTTCCTGCTCTTCTACTCCTGTCCCTCTTGGGCAATACGAAGTGAGAGGCGTCTTCAGTGGAATACAATGTGTAATTACTGTTAAATACTTATCCATTGAACTCCTTTTTTCCCCAAAACCTGGACTGTAGAACTTTTCCCAACATTTGGTTTGGGGTCTTGGTGCAGTATAAATAGTTGCAAGATCATAAATACAGAGCAGAGACAAACATGAGGGGCTTAAAAGTAATAAGGAAAATGAATTCCAAAACAAATGGGAATGAATGTTATTCAGCCAAGGCTGATGATATATACCCTATGAGTATTTGTCAGAAGCCTTGCTGACCCATTATGCACCAACTGTAGATGAGGAATTGCAGCATGATTGAGGAAGTAGTACATAATGAATTGCAGTAGTGAAGGTGAGAAAATTAAAGCATGAATACACCGTAAATAAGTTGTTCAACAATGATTTGGGGGAGCGTTGGTCTGATAGACTACAGGCTTATATGAATATTTCTGAGCCACTAGATGTCTGGCTGAATATTCGTAGCTAGTGGTTAGAGGCTGTTTAGTCTTTGATGGCAGCAAGACAGCACTGTAGGGAATCCCAATCAAGACCCAAAAAAAAGTCACGGTAAATATTGCCACAGGTACATACATCCATACATACATACATAGAGACAAATACAAACTGAACAAAGTCGGGCCAAGTATTGATCCTTGGGAGAGAATAATTTGATTGTTTTGTTGGGTTAGTTATATTTTTTCTTTTGCCATTTCTTCCTGTTTCTCTTATCATTATCAGCATTCTTATTATTAGTGATAACAGCAATAGTACAGGTGGTTATAGTAATTAATGAGTTAGTGTCCTAGAGACTTACTTTTCTTGTGCTGGATGACCATGTCCCAGATGTTGCGCCTGGAGCAGGGATCAACTCCGGTGGTGGGTTCATCTAGAACCACCAAGCGAGAGCCCCCTATGAAGGCAATGGCGATCGACAGCTTGCGCTTCATGCCGCCTGACAGTGTGACCACCCGCTTGTGTCTGTGAGCGTACAGGCCCGTCTCCTCTAGGATCCTGGTAGGGGAGTCAATGGAAAAGCATTTAACATTGAGCTCATCTTACATACTTTTTACGAGCTTTACAACCCAGTTTCCGATTTATACTTCCATCAGTTCCCGAGCATGGGTTTCTGAACTAAAGGAACCGGTGGAGAGGTTCAGTTTCTGAGTTGAGGCTTACTACTGCTCCTCTAGTCATGCAAAACGCCTCCAGAAATAGTCTTACAATGCAACTGGGGGTTCAACCCATTGCTTTATGCCACAGGAAGATATTTTCTTTTTTACAAAGTGTAACAATTATTGAATTATTGCATTTATGCCTACTTGCTATCTTTAAAAATGTCCGCTGTGTAACCAGTCCCCGTTGTTAAGGATGGGCTACTATTCACTGTTAAACTCTAATGACCTCTGACCTTATTACCTTTTTTGGAGAGCATGACATTGGCCTAGCAATAGAGGTCCATTTCCTGATGTATTTCACTTAAAACAAGTTATAAAATGAAACCACTGCTAAATTATGCAGAACCCCTGACATCATCTTTTAGACACAGTGCATTATCGTATTGAGCATGCTTGGTCACTCACTTGCAGATGTTTTCATTCAGTTCCCCGATTGACCAGTGTGGGGCCTTGATCTGGCCGTAGAGCAGCAGGTGCTCGTTGGTGGTCATGTGGTCAAAGAGGACGTCGTATTGCATACAAACCCCCATGTCTCTGCGAACTGCATTGATGTTGGTCTGCATGTCTCTGCCGTACACCTCAATGGTGCCCGAGGATGGTGGGAAAAGGCCAGTCAGGAGAGACCTAAGCACAAAGCATGAGCATTTACAATGCGAGTACATTCTGTTTTGGGGTTATGTCATGTTTCATATTTGGAAAAAAAGTATATAATATTATATTTAAGTCCTTTCATTTGCTTTTTATGCAGCATTTTTTTTTTTTTTTTTACATTTAACGCTGATGCATTCATTGTGCACTGCTCTGGATAAGAGCATCATCAACATTTCTCAAATTAAAAATGTAGATTTAAGTGCTCCAGTTAATGAAAACCTGTACAGCTAATCTCTACAACGATGCATTAGCTTTACCAGATTTGGACAAAACAATCTCCCCGTCAGCAGAAAACTCTTTTAAAGGAACTGTTGATGCACAGAATAAAATGTAAAAGACCTTTCATTTAGTATGAATTGTTATATAGTATATGCATTCTCATTCATTGTATGACTTGCTGATACTGTAGAATAGAGAAAGATTGTGCCACACATACATGGTGGTGGTCTTGCCAGCTCCATTGTGACCAAGCAGTGAGGTGACATGGCCCTCGTAGAAAGAAACATTAAGGTTTTGAATTGCTGGTCGGTCGCCATAGATCTTGCTGAGACCATGAAGAGCAACGCCCACTGGGAGCTTTGAGAAATCCTCCCCAGCCTGAGAGGAAAGAGTGTTGTGGCCTGAGAGAAACATGGAGACAGAGGCATACTGTAAAAAAACTCACAGGGGACAGGAATGAAATAAAGAGTGAGGGTGGCATATAAATGTAGTGAGGTGTTGGGGTTAGCACAAAAAAATGACACAAAGGAAAGACATCATGTTCTTGCTTCAAAAAACAAGACCCGAGAAGACAGCATTGCTTTTTGTTATCTTCCACAAGATAGTACAATGTCATTTTCCTCCTGTACCTTTTCCCTTGTCGTCGGCAAAGACGGGAGGGTTTTCCTGCAGGATGTTGATGAAAAGGAGTCCGCTGCCCCCCTTACTGTTTGGCCTAACACAACGGCACAGGTCGGCCCAGAAGGAGGCCTTGAAGGGGAAGTACCATGAGGCGGGGATGCCGTACTTTCCTGAAGGTTAAAATAAGAACCCAATATTTCTAATAAATACAATAACGTGAAACACTATTTAGAAACAAGTAAAACTAATTAATGAAATTACCTCTAATTGAAAACATTTCCACACCGACTGATCCATCTACTCCCAATACTTTACTTATATAGCTAGAGAGCTAATATTATATAATATTATAAAATCAGAGTTATGCTAAGAGCGTTCTACCATGGGCTCTGCCATTACGCTTCAAGAACAGCTGAGCTGACAAAGATAAATGGGTACACTGTTAGATTGGTAAAAGGATAATCCAACAAGTAAAGCTAATCTGAACACACTGTCTGATGTTCTAGAATAAACACAGAAATATTATAAAATCAGATTTAACCCTTCCAGATAGATTCATGAGAACTTCTGTACCGTTCACACATTAATTTGTACAGCAAATTATGATTGAAAAATTATCGGATCAACGTTTCACTAGAATCAACTGGATGGAGAAGTGAATACCAATGGTTTGAAAAAGTGTTGTTATGGATTTATTTTCTTAAATATTTTAAGTATCCAGACTGCTGACTTGAAGATCATTGTGCTTGAAGTTTTAAAGAATTGTATGATTGTAGAGTTTACCTGGGAAGACCATGCGGATGTAAGCCCCGATGATGAAGTAGAGGATGGAGTCGATGAGCAGCAGCCAGCACAGCCAACCAAATGAGGATGTGTCTCCAGAGATGGGCGAGATGTACGAGTTGCTCCATTGAATGCCTGAAGAGGCAAGAGAACATTTAATTTACTTCCCACCGACTAAAGCAACTTATATTTCAGAGAGATCATGTTTAAAGCATCCAGATTTCCACAAACGCATACCTTCTCCTTGGGTCTCATACCGAGACACATATTGGCTGGCATAACTGAAACAGGTTGGGGAAAACAAACCCTGTAGATAAAGAGGAGACACATTTTAGCCAGTGAGAGACAATACATCTTGTTTTTTCCAACAATGCCTTTCCATAAAACCTCTCTTCTATGGTATTGACACGATTGTGTAGTATGAAGTGATATACCTTTGTCATGATATTAAAAAAGTTTTATTCAATGCAAAACTGTATGCAGTGGTGTGATGTCGGACCTCCAATTCATGATCATATCAGACAGGAAGCATAACAATAAAAAATAGTTTGCATTAAGTTTATCAACCGAAATATTTGTAAACTGTCAGTTTGAATTGCACTACTGCCAACATGAAAAATAAAACCTTGCAATGGAAAACAACTGGATGCTAAAGCCACCGCTTACTCAGACTATTTCTTAAATTAACTGCCTATTTGAGGCTGCAGTAATATATTCCGAATCATAATGTTAGTCAAATTGTTTTATTGAATAGATAAAATAAATTCTAGTAAATTCTATAAGAAATAACGTTATTGTTCATTTATATATATACACTATTTTTTTTTGACAGGAGGTTACTCACCAGCGCAGCCTTCTGGGAAAAGGTGAGTTTTGTCTCCACGGCCACGACCACAATGAAGGGGAAGAAGCAGAGGATGTAAAGGAGGCTCGCACTAAGGCCGGCGATGTATGTCTTGTCAAAGAAGGAGCTGATGAGGTAACTGAAGGACAGGATGCTCAAACCATAATCGCAAAGGTACAGGAAAAGGAGGAAGCCGTCACTGTTGGGCAGAATTCTGCCGTACTTCAGCACCATTGTGAGGAAGAAGATGGTAAACACCAAGTAAGCGGTGCACTCCAGGAACCAAGCGAAGAAGTGGCTGAGCGGGTTGACTCCCATCATTTTCATGTACTGTAGGAAAAGCAAGAATATCAATGGATGGAAAAACACAGTATGCCAGTTAACAATAAGATGTAACGTGCTGGCTTGCTTATAGTACTTGTACATGTTTACAGGGGGAGGAAGAGTTTACATTTGCATTACCTCATGCAGCCTCAGCTCTCTCTCATGTACCAGCTTCTTTACAAAGTCTGCCACAAACAGCACCCAGGCTAACATCAGCATGAGAGGGAAGACAAAAGAGATGGCCTCCAGATACCTGGGGAATACAGGCGTGCCAACTGTCAGTCACATTTCTAGAAAATCTAACATCCAATCACCGTCAACAACAGCAGATGAACAGGCCCATCATTCAGTCGCTGAGAGACAGAGATGAAGGGCGGGAGAACAATATCAAAGGGCGTGGGGGGGGGTTGGAGATTTTTTGACAGCCGTGTTCTGATCCTCTTATCATTTGCGCAAAGTAAATACCTCTCCATTAAAAAAAAAAGTCCTAATCATATTTTTGGCCTGATGCATAGCAATTTAGTGCCTGCTGTGTTTCATATTACACAGCAATATTCCAAGACTTATGTCAGAAATTGTTTTGCCGAGTAATAAATCAGAACAACAGCAAGGGAAGGTTAAACATATCTTATGCTCCATCGGAAGGCAGCCAGCCAGAGGCCGCGTGAATTGTAGGAAACAGTGTATAGATGCACGGGACATTTTTTAAATTTAGATTCATAAAACAGAGATGAGATGTGTTCCTTAATAGCCTGAAGGGTGTGTGAGTGTATGCGTCTCTGGTCTTCAAAGATGAACACACAATAAAAGTGAATATTCACGTACATGGTGCAGAGCCAATTAGAATGTGAAAGATTCCTGTGAATGACGACTTACTGACGGTCCCGAGTGGCAAATGAATAATGAGAGAGCATGCATTATTCCACATCAATGCCTTTACTACTGAGGATCCTTTCACGTTTCTATGCATCCATCCAACCATGCTCATACTGTATGTGTGGGTGGGTGCTTGTTGGCATGTATGAGTGCGCATCCATGTATTCAGGAGACTCACTCATCCCGAGAGTGGCAGGGATAGGGGAAGGGCTGCAGCTGGACGGCTGGCTCTGTAACCCTCTCTCCAGTCTGGGTCTCGATGATGGCTCGATCGATGTTCTCCTGCAGGTAGATGAATCCTCGGTTGTAGCGCAGCGCCTGTCTGGCTGAGATGTGGCTGTCCTTATAAAAATAAGGTTCCCGGACTCTGTCAGTACGCATGACGTTGTCCATGTGCATGCGGATAGTGTAGCTGACTCTGGGAGGCAGGGAGGATGTGGAGGAGGAAGACCTGGCCTGGCGCTTCCTGGATGAGTCCTTGTCATTGGGAAGCTTGAAGATGACACCTTAAGACAGATTGCAGCATCTCACGACACACACTTTATACAAACACAATTCAAAGACTAGCTCTTATATGACTTGTCCTGGAAAGATCATTGATAAGCATCCTCAACTCAACTCATTATCAACAGAGAAGAACCCTTTAGAGGAAGCACTGTTAGATATGGATACTTTGTCTCTGTCACAGGCTTGGACTATAAAACATGGTGTTATCTTACACACAAACTCTGAACATATAAAAGGGACAGTGTAAGGGGGAGGATGAATCAATACCACAAACCATTGCAGGTTGTAGATGCACTGTCCTAATGAACCCTGAGGACTGAATGAGTCTGCTCTTTCCAAATAAGGCCTGTCCATTGTACTCACTTGCGTAGAGATCACGTTTTTTGGCAAGGTCCTGAGCTACAGCGTTAAGCTCGTCGGCAGAGTCGTAACCACGGTAACGGTCAAATTTGACACAGGAGGAGATGTTCACCATCAGGCTTGACAAAGTGGTGACCTGGCTCATGATGCGTTTGTTTTTCTCCAGCATGAGGGTCATGTTAGCTTTGGAAAAAAAGATATTTAGAAAGTTAGTGACAGGGTTAAAGAAACTCGGAGTGCAGTTTCAGATTTGATTGCTCCAAACTGAAATGTAACCAAGGACATTTGCAGTGTCTGTTTAATGTCCTGCCCTGTTTGTTATATGTTCAGTTAGAAAGTAATATGGCCTGACAATACCATGAAATCAAATTAAATACCTGTACGTCAAAGTCAGAGCTTGTGGAAAATAGGACTGACATGATCACATGAAGGAGATGCATATGTATTGCAATGCTTCCTTTAAACCTATGGGGCACTCCTATTATCAAATAGTGTGGATATTTTACCAGTAATAATTGAGAGAGGAATGTAAAGGCAAGCCTGATATCTGCAGCTTACAAAAGTAAGACCTTCAAATGCCCACTCACAGAAGTTGCTGAGCGTCTCCTTCATTCTGCCGACATTGATGTCCGTCTGTACCTCAATGAAATTCTCAACAAAGGAATTGCCGAGGGAATTCTGAGAGGAGGGGAGAGAGAGTGGGAGAGACAATGCACAACATCAATATTCTGCTGCTTAAACTCGTCGCAGACCACTGCAAAGATTAGCCGAATTTGAGCGAACCGACAGCAAGCCAGGGAGAATAATTAGATATACAGGAGACAGAGCTTTTGTACCTGCAGCATTGGCAAAGTGTGAGTGAGTATTTCGGCAGACTTTATGATGTAGTTGGAGGACTCAATCCATTCCTCGGAGTACTTCCTGAGATTCGCAAACTCCTGCAAGGTGGCATTGGCCTGGACAAGGAGAGGACATGGTCAAAAACATTTGAAATGGCTGGGTAATGGCTGTGTGTGTGTGTGGATTGCTCGAAATAGAGTCACAGTAGAAGATGGCGGTGCATACAAATATGTGTATACTCCCTGCAAAACAGTATTTATTGTTTACTACATGCCGGTCGGGGTGCATGAAGACTACAGAAGTAACTATTGCTGAGAGGAGGGAGAAATAGAAGTGGTCAAATCCTCTGTGAAAGCATGACAAAGTCAGATGAGGGCTTTTGGAGGAATTAGAACATACAGTTCATAAAAGGTTGTGAAGGTACTAACCCCCAGAGAAGATGGCACTGATATGTTTGATGTACTGGTTACCTTCTCCATTATGGCCCTGGTGACAGGTGTGTCAGGGGTATACAGAATCTGTCCCACCAGCATTGGTTTGAGGAAGGCCCAGGCGATGGCTCCTCCAGTGGTATTGACCATGTCCAGGTACATGTTCATACAGAAGGGAGCTAAACAAGAAAAGACGAGAGCAGAACCAGGCAAACCGTATTCACAAGGGGGAAATCTTATGTTTGAAAATATTTAGACAGTTTGAGGATTATTTTTTAGGTTGAAGGACAAGGATGTAATTTGATGATTCCATGAAAAGACCAACAATACATAAATGAGTCTCATAAAGCTGGCTTCGGCAAAATTGAAGAAACAGTAGACTGGCAGGTAGCGCATCCAACATGTCATGTAGTTGTGGTCTTTTATTTTGGGATTATGATAAGTAAAATAGAACAAAGAAAGAAGTGAGCAAACTTAACATCTTTCTAAAGTCCTGAGGAAGCAAAGTTGGTGAAAATGTTTCGCTATTATTAGTGACTCGAGCATTCCTTAAAGCAGTTAGCTAGTTACGAGCTAGAATTTCTGTGTCACTTCTGAGTTTTTAATTTTCACCTTCTGTGAGCATGAGGAGAGTCCACCTGTGTCGCTATTTGATATAAGGCACATTGTTAAGGGCATATGTTACTCTACTGGCATTGTCAATTTTGTGATTTATGCTTACAACTCAATTTTATTGTATATATCTTGTAATAAGATAATAATAATAACCATGAATGATTTCTAGAGCAAAGGAATGCTATGAAAGACTGAATAACAATACTAAATATACAGTTAACAATGGCGACTGCACTGATTATAAAATTCAGTTTTCAAAAGCCCCAAATCTTCCCTCCTCCCAACATACTGGCATTTGGTGGAATCTTGAACCTCTCAATCATCTGCTCCCTCTGGATCTGGTCGGGGAAGGTGGGGTTGGACTCAGCCGTGATGGGAAGTTTTGAGATTCCAAGCAGAGCCAGGATACCCTTGTTGCACAACGCTCGAGAGAGGGTGACAAACGTAGCTTTGCTGGAGATACTGGTGCTCCGCCCTCTCACCATCTGGGAAAAAACAGATTGAAACATTTATTACTTTATGGTTTTTGTGAATTAAACATTAAATGTGTGTCATGCAAATGGAAATACAAAACAAAGCCCTCAAACAACATTTAAAACAAGCATCAGCAAGAACATGTGATGTTGCCTCCACCAGTTTTGTGTTATCAGAATGGCCACAGGGATTGTTTGAGCACTGAATTCCTTAATTTCGGCGAAGTTTAGTGATCACACAGATAGAAAACACGTGAATACATTGTAGGTATATGCATTGTACATTAGCAAAGACTATATACTTGGTGAAATTCGCTGTCAGCCATCAGGTTGAGGTCTTCAATGGAACGCATGAATGTTTGAAGCTGATCCACAGCAGGAAGAATCATATCCATCATGTTGGTTATAACCTCAGCAATCTGGAGCATAACTCCCACCATGCTCTGAATTTCTTCAGACAACACCATCTGAAAGACAGTAACCAGCATTCAGACATGTGTCTACAATTGTATTTCACTTTCTTATTGGTGTTTGTAGGTTAAAGACAAAATGAATAGAAGACGGGTTAGTATGAGCCACACATGGGTACAGAACAGGGTGCTAGAAGGTTACATCCCTTAGACAGTAAGCTGTCAATTTGTTTCCCAGTATTTTATCTGACTATTAGGGAAAAGGCACATTTCTCTATATCATGTTTTTCATTGATAATTGCAATACAGTTGCGTATACCTCTCCTATTTCTGTATGACTGGGACAGTAGAATCCGTTTTTAAAAGTTTTGTAATCCATATGCGATACAAGATGTTTGTTTTGTTCTAAATTAAGACAAAAACATAGTTTTTTTGAAGCACTGATCAATTTGGAGATTTTGGACTACTCTGCAAGTCTACTTTCGGAAAGAAAACATCCAAAAACCCATTTAGTAGTTCAGAATAAACCAACATATCAGGGGGGCGGCAGTAAAAGAGTCCTCAATGCATTGACGTGAGACTCCACCCTAGCTTTAGAAAATGATAAAGACATATATTTAATCTGGGGCCTTTTATTTTCCCACACAAATCTTTAGATCATCCTACATCATTCTTTGAAATCTTGAAAGGGAACCGTAACAGGAGTTGAGTGACCCTAATAGGGGAGTACATATGTTTTTATCGATTGAAATTGGGTTTGACAAGTCGAGTAGCAAAGATCTGCTTTCATTGTCTTAGTAGCAGGACCATAATTCAATTTCTTTATTCTGATTATGTTATTTGTGATCCAAACTACACGATATTTAACAGCAGGGGATTCCCTATTGATGGCAAATCAGTGTTCTATGTTAAGTTATAAGAAAGTATTGGGGACTTTTGTTTGTTCAATGTATAACCAGAGAATGAGCCAAACTGTTTCAAGGAGGACATCAATACGAGTCCTTTATATATTCTAAATCCCCATTAATCCCTCAATCCTCCCTTATTGCCTGAGCTAGAGGTTCTCTCTCTCTCATATATATATATATAAATAAATAATGCAAAAAGTGTGGGGCTAAGTGGGCACCCTTGGTGACACCCTCTGTAATTTCATGGTTAGGGATCGGAGGACATTAATTCTTATTCTAGCTGTGATGTTTCTATAGTTTTAATTTACTCACTGTGACAGCTCTTTTTTCTTTCATCTCCAGTCTTTACAAGTGAATTGGATTTTGATTTTTACTTTCTATGATTAAACTGAGTCCATGTTGCACTTGAAATAGAAGAGGCCGATTACAGTTAATTTGTTTTAAATTACTGTATGTAGCTAACTAGATGAGTTTTTAGGATGGACCGCTTTCTTAGATCAAACATTTTCTCGAACGAAAGCATTACTCTCTTTCTAACATGTTCCTCAAACAAACACACTTTGGCATCAAACATGTTTATGACAGCCCAACAGCAACGATTGCTTTAGCCAATCAGCCCTGAGAGAAGTGTGCATTCACCTCTTTCCCACATGTTCTGGTATATTTACAGATACAGGTAAAAAGCATTCAGTTTGGAAGAAGTGTCACATGTTTCATTTTTGTTCTTTTGACAAAAGACTCAATCTGAAATCAGCCTTACTCTGTAGAGGAGTTTCTGTGTGTTGATATGGCGAGCCATCAGCAGGGAGAAGCTGTACCACTGTTCATCAGACAAGGAGCAGAAGGCCTTTAAGATGACCACATTGGTCTCATCCCTGTTCAAGGCTGCTGTGGTGTCGCAATGACGCAAGTTGACCAACCAGGTCAGGATCTGTTTGAAAAGCATTACGAGTGCATGAAAACAGTTAATACTGGCAACAGAAACACATGAGAAAGTATGTTGTGCAAAGAACAACAGACAGGCTTAAACATTAACCATGCAGTAATAGGTCATGTGGGTCAACTGAGACCAGATTCCTACTTTCAAACTGTTCATCTGAGGCTTTATTCAGTAAATGCGTTTCCAAATCCCTGTTCTATTTTGACAACCTGGTGGGTTGCTGTATCCTCGATTTAGTGATAACACAATGTTCTGTCATATTCATTGAATGTGTTGTTACTCTGTAATGCTTCAATCTGTACACATCATCTCTTGCTTCTGTCCATCCTGGAGAGGGATCCTCCTCTGTAGCTCTCCTGAAGGTTTCTTCCCTTTTTTCCCCTTGAAAGGGTTTTTTCTATTTCATGGGAGTTTTTCTGATCTGAAGTGAGGTCCTGGGACAGGGATGTCGTATGTGAACAGACTGTAAAGCCAACTAGGGCAAATTCATAATTTGTGAGATTGGGCTATAATAAACTGAATTGAATGTAGTATGTTGGGGAAGAAATCAATCCTACTGCTCTGAATGCTTTGCAAGAATGCTGTGCAATAACGCATAAGGTTGGCAATTATGGAAACAAGTTAAAGGGATGTATATGAGATACAAAGGTCAGCTACTGTACAAGCACATCTCGTGTTGTTATTTTACCTGTGTAGTGTGCATACAATAATCCATTACCAGCAGCTGATAAACTCTTTAAAGATATTTTTTGCACACTTTTTGCAACATAATCTTCAGTGAACTGGCTGGCATAGTTAAGAGGAAAGCAAGAATTCCACAAAATCACGTCTGCTCTGGACAATGGCCCATGTACATTGGCCCGCCACTTATTTTGATGAGGCCTACAATTGTGATCCATTTGTCCCATAAAGGCAACATATGTATGGATGTGCCTGGCTCACCTCTAAATTGTTGTTTGGTAGCATGGTTTCCATCAGGAGGCGGAGAGCAGCTGGGTCAAAATCCATGTGTTGATGAACATCCCAAACGAAGGCGGTTTTATTCCTCAGCAACTCACCGACGGTCACCCCTCCTAGGAAATAGTGACACAAGAGCAAGTTGACCAGTGTATTTCTTAAAAATGTGGATATGTATTTGTTTTTTTATATACAACCTGTACAATTTCTGTTCTATAATAGTTAGCATTCTACAAAAACATATTTTCTTTCAGTTGTATTTTTCATTTTTTGAGTAGTTGTCTCGTGAACTATTCCTCAATGCAACACTATATGCCCATTGCATTACCGGTGGAGCAGCTGCCTCACGGTGTATTCAGATCTAGCTTTTTTATATTTCATTCCCAGTTGCCAATAACTCTTTATACAAAAGAAAGACTCTTTGAAAAGCGCTGCACCTGACTGCTGATTTGGAAGAAAGAACAGCGCTGAATGAGATTAACCGTTTTCTCAGCCAGCCAATCACAATGAAGGACACACTGGTTTAATGTTCACTCGAACAACAACCACGGACAAAATGACAGTGGGGAAATTGGCCGCTGTAGTTAGTTATCATTGTTAGATAGTTAAGCAAAAAGCAAAGCGGTGCATCATAACGAGTGAGCAACAGGTGAGCTGAAACGAGTCTGTTGCTATGGAAACAAGTTTTGTGCTGTAGTTTTCTCTACAGATAACACTAGGAATCATCCGTTTCAGTACAAAGATAACCACAACCTTAAATCTGAATTGTAAACAGTTCAAACACTTTTTAGATATAAACTATTTTTCTTTCCAATGTGTCTATCCCTTTCCTTATTCATAGTTCGCTAGCTGAGAAATTACATACAAAAATCACAAAAACCAGCAGTGAGAAGTACAATCTGTGAGGCGGAAAAAGCAGAAAAGAGGAGAATGTCTGCCTGAAAGGTTTCACCTGGTGAGGTGACGTTAATGTTGAAAGACCTCAGGCTGCTGGCGTTAAAGCCCATCCCTTCATTTAAAACAGAGGACCTGTAAACACGTGCACACAGACAAAAACAGATAAATGCAATTGAATCAAGGAATACAATAAATAACAATATAAATATTGCATTATATCAATTAAATAAATAGCTTCCAGGCCACCTGCAGGCCAAATGGGCTGAGGTGGAAAAAAAGACAGAATTAAATCTTTTTTACAGACTTCAATACTCTTGAAGCCTAGGTTACGCGTGATGTAAGGCGTAACAGCCCGGAACACGATTTACCAAATTATACAGAAGGGATCAAATAGATAACAAACCTAGACAATAGAGAAAGCAGCGTTCTCCATACAAAGTGCTGCTAATTGCTGTGAAATCCTTTGAAAGAAAAAATGGTTTACGTAGAAAGACAATGCTGTACCAGTTTGACTGGATATTGTAGGCTTGAGGGTCTCCGATGACGATCTGGAAGATGGCATCGTTCAGAAAGCTTGTGTTCATCGTCAAATTCTCAACCAAGATCTGCAGGCTGGGTAGAAAAGTGCGACAAAGCTGACCGGGCTCAAAGGAGAGGGCCCACATCAGCAGACGCACAGACTCCGTTTCCTCCAAGGTGCACACCTACAATAAACCAATTACGTAAGCAACCAGTAAGTATCTTGTCAAATTTCCAGATCAAACAAGAGCAACATGGATTGGTTGGTTGGACACACAGTCCAGGTTAAAGCCCGTCAACATACGTCTCACTGTGACTCAAAGAACTCTAATCCAACTAAAGAATTTGATTGGGTTTTTCTGAAAAGCTTTTTACTGGTGATGGTTATGTCTTTCAAGCTTTCCTTTAAGGTCTGAGCAAAACCTTGACTTCTTGAGATTTAAAGCAGTTTTTGGCACTGGCAACACAAACTTCTTACATAACACATTTGAACTTGTGGCTTGGGGAAAGATAAGTTGTTTTCAAGTCAAAAGGCTCAAGTCTAAGTGTCGTCACGAGTCACTGGTGTCCAGGTCAAGCTGCAAGTATTTCATTGATTTTGTCGGGTCAAATATCAAGTCATCATCACTTGTGTGACTCAAGTCAACACCCCCACAACGTAACATGACATTTAAGAAATGTTACTTTCATCTAAGTAAAATGGCTAAGTAGCTTTCATTCCTATTTGGATGAATGTTGCATGTGTGCAGAGACCTTGGATTTCAGGTTGCCAAGATGCTCCGTGAATTGCGGGTCCATCATGTTGATCTGAAGGAGCTCAGCGGCTGTTTGGATGGCCTCCTGCATGAGCATTATGTTCTCTGTGAAGGGAGGCAGACAGTGAACCAGAGAGGGAAAATGAGGGTAAGAGAGAAGTTATTAAGAGTTAGACAGCAAGATGTGAACGGAAAGAAAAAAGAAGGCAATACGGTCTGTAAGGTGAAGGAATAACATGATATCCCACTGGGTTTCATTACGACTTGCACCATTACGGGGCGGCGTCATCAGCCAGCAAGCAGCAAATGGTGTACTTAAAGTAAAGCCCTGTGCGGTACTGATGGGGCCAGAAGGGCGGGCAGTTCTAGCAGCGGTCGTGCATTAAAACACATCTGATAAGTCCAAAGAAAGGCAACACCTCAGGCAGCAAGATGTGCTGACAGAATATTTAATTAGGCCAAAATTAGACAATGGTGATGTTTAATCTCAGGGTCCTCAACACCTAGAGGCCTTTGCAATTACAACAATTCACTCTGTGTGTGAGTGTGTGTGTATGTGTGTGCGTGAAGAATGGGAGTAGGGTTGCAGAAAAGTGAAGCGGCTTCAGCTGCTTACAAAGTAATTCGATGCACTAAAAACATTATCACACCAGCACAGATGCCAATTAAAAGGAGGTCATAGATGTCCACTTGTGTGAGTGCGAGGGGAGACGTTTAGCGCGGGCGGACAGGATAAGTGATTGAATTGTACTTTGCTAATGAGATTTAAAAAGGTGCTGAGTGGCTTTCTACTGGAGAAGGGCCATATGGCCTTGGGCTCTTTGGGAGCTCAAGCTAAGCTGATGTGAAGGCTTATTTCTCATATCTCCAGAATGAATTATGCCACACAATAATCCTGTGTACAATAACTACAGCATTAACAAAAAGTTTATGGTCTTCCAATGGTGCCCTAATAGCCATGAAGGTCAGAGAAAGGGGGTGGCACTCTTCCATCATGTTAGACTTATTAATAGCACACGCTGGCAAATTGCAATTATACATACATACTGTCACAGCAGGTATGTACACACAAGCTGCAGTGCCAGTGTGAGCTCTGCATTACAGCAGCACGTCGGCATGAGTGGGAGAGGAGTCACGGTGGAGTCAGTAGATAAAGTTCATTTGGAGAAACTAAAAGAATAAATGGTCATTTGTTTGTGTATTCTCCATTTAACCAATACGTAAACATTTTTCATTATTTATAAATTTATAAATCTGTCCTTGGTCAAAAAAAGTCTCTCACGGTCCAGACTGAGTCAGAGTTAAGTTACCTTGAGATTCGCGGGCAAAGGCTCTGGTGATATTTCTCAGCACTGAAGCGAATGGAAAGCCACTGGGAAGCATATCGATGGCATTTGTCAGTAGATCCATTGATGACCTGGGGGGAAGACAGGAAAACAAACACGGTGAAACAGTGGTGAAAAAGCAGGTTTTTTTAGATGCTGGGGCAAATTCATTCCTGAAGTGAGATATGTATTTACACATGAAAATAAGGCAAAATGTTCTTTCTTTTTTTCCCGTTCCCGAAAGCAATATTTAGTACGGTGAAAATAAGACTTACATCTGAAATGCCCCAGGGAGAGTGAAGAAGGAGAGCAGTCCAAGAGCAGCATCAATAGTTTCTTCCCGAGTGGCGTTCAAGCCCCAGGGCATGTCGCTTGTAGCTCCCTTCACCACAACGCTCAGATCAGGGTTGGCAAAGAGCACGTGGACTGTGTCCATCATTTCTGTTGTGGTAGCAGGGACGGAGATGGCTTTGAACATTGCAGGGTAGTCAATGTAGAAAAGGTCTATGAAGTCATCCATGGGTTCTCTTGCCAGCATCAACGGGGCCTGGCGTCTGTGTCGGGTCCTCACTGTCGTCGTATGGTTACCGGCTGTCATTTCTCCCCGATACATACTTTGACGGGAATCCATGGGCGCTTGAAAACCACTGGTGCTTCCCAACTGCCTCAGCATTGCACATATGTTTCCAGCCAAGTCTACAAACTGCTCCATGTTTGCTGGCATGTCCACACTCATCTGCATCAGAAGAGAGAAGACCGGCCTGAGGATGTCGTACACTTTGGGAAGAGCCTGAGTCAGCAGATCCAGTCCAAATGCTTCGGTGGAGTCCAACCATGCAGACAACACGGCCACCTTCTGCACAATCACGCTCGAGTCGTTGGACTCCAGAAATTGCTCCAAGGTTTGGTAAACCAGAGGCACATTCCCAAAAATCTTCATGTCAATCACCAGTGTTACCGCTTCCCATATCATGTCGGTAAGAGATAATTCATTGAGTCCAGAAAACGGTCCCCACATCATGGGGAACGTGTCGTCTGTCGTGATGTTTGCCGAGAAGAGGAAGATCATTGCTGCCTTTTCGAAGAGGTCCTGGCATGAGGAGTTGCCTTGAATGAGATGGTAGTTGTCCAGGATATGGCTCACTGATTTTTCTATAGCTTCAATGTAAGGCCGGATGAAGGGGGCCACATCCACCAGCTCGTCTGAGACCATTTTGAAGCAAGACAAACTGAAGGCGAGAAGAGATATTTAAAGCATGTCAAGTTAATTCTGTAGATTTTAGTGTCATGTGTAAAACATGTCAATATGAATAGAAAGATATGTGATGATTGTTTTAGGATGCACTGAGTACCTATCTCCTCTTTTTTTTCTCTCCTTAGGGATGAATTTTCATCTCTCAATCACACGTTACTAAATCTGCTTTCTCCCCGGAGTCCTTTTGACTTCACGTCTCATGGGGTCATCGGACCCTATGAGACGGCATAGATCCTATCTGCCTGATGGATCATTGAGGTCTGGGTCGTGGAATTCCTGCTACCGACGACGCCACTATCCTGTTGAGACTCCGCCCGCTGTTGAGACTCCGCCCACTCCTCCTCTCTACCTCCATCTGCCTGATGGATCGTGGAGGTCTCCATCGTGGAATATGCCTCCTACGAACTATTCATACTCTGTCATATTCATTGAATGTATTTTAACTCTAAATCTGTCCTTCTGTACACATATCTATTGCATCTGTCCATCCTGGAGAGGGATCCTCCTCTGTTGCTCTCCTGAAGGTTTCTTCCCTTTTTTTCCCCCTGAAGGGTTATTTGGGAGTTTTTCCTGGTCCGATGTGAGGTTTTGGGGCAGGGATGTCTATGTGTACAGATTGTAAAGCACTCCGAGACAAATTTGTAATTTGTGAAATTGGGCAATACAAATAATCTGAATTGAATTGATTGTAAGACCTTGTAAGCACTTTAATGGAAAATGGACTGTTAGTTTAACTTCCTGAACACAGTGATTCCATAGAATTTGAATTCCTCAACTTTGACCAGAAGTAGTATTTCCTCATGATCTTGCTTTATACTTATTCATATCATTTTCTTATTTCATCCTTGATAATAGACGGTGGAGTCTTTCCACTGTGATCAATGATCTATAACTCATTTAGTCAGACTGGATGGTTTCCCTGTGATCTGCTAAATATGATCCTTGTGGCCATGCCTGGCTTATTATTGCAGCTGGCATGATAGAAAATCAATTTTAAAAGGATGCCTCAGCTAGCTGAATCATGGTTAAGCTGCTAGGTGTGCAGGCCTGCCTGTTTTAGGCTGAATCCTATTAAATAAATCAAGTTGAATGTAAATGCGAGCACTCTAATTCGTTGTGCAATTGGGTATGAATCAAATTGGTCTGACTGGTTCATTGTGGATGATGTTTTAACAGCAAATGTCGAGGTGAGTTAATGTAGAGAAGTTAAGAAGTGGGTTTGAGTCTGTGATGCTGTGTGGGGATGTAACTGACTCTTGACAGAATATAATGGACATGTCCACAGTCAGATACAATATTGTTAATCAGAATGATCAGTGGGTTTTGTTTCCTGGCTGCACAGTATTTTGATATGATTGCATAATGTCCTCATAACCTTTGGCGTCAGTGTGGTTTGGTCTGTATGATATACAAAGGCTACAGGTTTGTGAGACAATTGGGAACAAAAGTATGCCATGACGGATTCCCCGACACAAAAAGAAGCAGTTCCTTTTATTCTAACGCACTGATGCAACACATTGTTTTGAGAGTCGACGGGGTTAATTTAATGTGACGTCTCATCCATAATCACTTAATGGATCTGGGAAACCCGATTCACAACAAATACATTTTTCTATGTTCTTTTCTGGTGTATGTTCCTGTTAAGCGTGGAATGAAGGGCACATCTTGTTAGCGATGACAGAATTGTATTGTGGCTGTAAATAGTCACCTGTTTTGCAACTGCATGTCTTGGAGCTGCTTGTACCAGTGACGCTGTGCTTCAGGGCTCAGGGGCTGGCTTGCAAGCTGAGAGAGCTGGCTGAAGAAAGTTTCAGAGAGCTGCTCCATCACAAATGTGCTGTTCATGCTGACTTGGTAGAGAGACTGTACAGTCCTGACAATCCAGGCAGATGTGGCATTCACAGTCATTGGTCCCACACCCAGGTTCTGCACAGGAAACATATAGCAGATATGAACTGTTAGCAATGTGGCAGCTTTCTCTGTGTATCAACACTGCCACCAAGTGGTTAAACTGTTAATTGTACTAAATGTCACATTTTTGAAACACATTTTACTATTAAAGTTTGGTTTATGAGACAAACGCAGATTATAATATTACTCCCAAAAAATTGTTTGTTTGCACTTTCCCTTTTAATTTGCCAAGCAACTACTTACACTCGTGTTCATGTGTGTGTAGACAGTCTGGGCTGCAGCATAGGCATCAAAAACGGGCTGCAGGCTGACGGTGCACCACATAGCCAAGGCGTCGGGGCTTAACCCAGCTGCCTCTCTCACTGGCTCCCAGGCCTGGAGAACTTCACTGCACTCCAAAGTGCCATTAGTCTGAAGGGGAAATTATCAATGTCCTATTAGGTTTCATGTGTATTGTTCAGAGAAAGACAGTTCAGTTTGCAATATAAAAATGAACAAAATGTTGGTGAGACAAGAGATGAAGGCACAAGGGAAATCTTATATTCTTTGTTCAAAGAGTTACCTGAGAAGCAAAGAAAAGGACAGAGGTCTCACACAGGTATCAGCTCTTCACACACTGACATAGCACACACACACAAAAAATCTCTTATAGATTGTAGCAAGAGTCATACTGATATCCACAAATGTAAAGAATTAGTTCTGCTACACTACACTATCTGTCATTATGGTATGGATTAGTCCATCTGATGCTGATTTTCTGAACAGATATTGATATAGAAACATGAGAAAAAATGTACTGTGGCCAGCAGGCACGTGCACAGATAGAGCCCTAGTGGTGCTGAAGCACCAGCCCCTTTGCCCTGGATGAGTAAAGTGCCCTTTTTGCTGGAGCCACTTTTTTCATTCATCAGTATTTAAGCATAAAAGTTACTCTCTCTGTCATCAAGTCCCCCCAAATGTGTTTTAATATCCGACGGGGCATTTATTTGAGTTCTTGTGAGAATTTCGCCCCGACATGCTCCGCGCCGCTCACGAGCCCCCCCCCCCCTCTTCCCCCCGCCGCGCCCCTCCCTCCCCCTCCTCCTCCGCACAGTGCTCCTCACGCCACTAAACGGGTGCACCTCCTTCCCCTCTGACCCGCAGCACCAGACAAACACAGGACTCTCAAGTTGTGAAGACAGGCAAGAGTGACATATACATCATCATCCCCCCCCCGCAGAACGAAACTTTCGGATATCAGTCGCGCGCAATTCCAGGATGCTTTATTTTTTGCTTTATTGGTTGCTGGATTAAATCTTACCCAGATACAACAGATACGTTTTTTTTCTGATTGGCTATTGTTTCGAAAATGACGTAAGAGGGCAATACGGATATGTATCAGACCGGCGAGGAGGGCGATACGTGGCTGGCATGACGACCTATTTGCCAATCAGAATGCTTGTACTGTTGTTGCTATTTAATAATTCATCTTTATTCATAAAGAAAATGTAAGCTAGTGGTCTGATGCTGCCAGAGGAAACGCAGGTGGAGGACAGCATCATCGGTGTAATGCTGCTTATGCTTCAACTCTGGCAGAATTTCTTTTTGGCATTGGGTGCCCTTTTTTTGGTTTGAGCACCTGTCCCCCAAAATGTCTGTGCACGTGCCTGGTGGCCAGGTAATAAAATGAATTACGAACATGAGTTACTTTAAACGTAATTGTACATTTTGAGCACCGTTTAGCTGTGGTATTACATTGCATCACACTGCATTATAAATAAGAATATATCTGCTTGCCCGTGTATGGCTTAGGCTTTACATTGAGGAAGCATGCGTCACATAATATGACGAGGACCTAAGTTGTTTTTGCTTGTCTGTTTTTTTAAAACAAGAAAGGCTTGTCAGTGTCCAAAGCAACACTTCATACCACTGCCTTCTTACCACAAAGCAACTTGTATTATTAACCTTTAGACAAAGTAAACAAATATTTAAGTAATAAATCCTAGCTAATACGAGTTGGCAGCTGCGTCCTGATTACATCATGTGCTAACCAGCCAAGTCACGTCAACATGTAATCTTTGACCTGAAAGGACAACGTTGTCCGTCAAATGCCTTTTGGAAAAAAGTAAATAAACGTGCAAATGGATGAAAGATACATCAGTCAAGTGATGGGAATCGATAAATAGAGTAGGTGTGACACTGTTTAGAACTAAAGTATTGTTGATTTGCAAGAATGCATGAAGAGTCATGCACTGGTATAGGAGCTCACTTTTCACCTTCCTCTCTCACGCTATCCTGGCCACAAAAGAAGTGCCAGCAAATGAGGGTGAGGAAACAGAACACAGAGAGACAGAATATGCAAAGGCTATCCCGGGCGGGACAGTAGCAGTCTAACCTGTGTAGCGGCTTGCACCGTGTGTTCAATTGCAAGCTGCATTCTTTCAGAGACCTCGGACAAGTTAAAATGACTGGAATTTACACTCAGTACAATTTTGCCGATCAGAGTCCCCACAGGCATCTGAAGGCTTAGGATCATCCCTGGGAGGAAGAAAGGAAAAATGGTTTGACCGACATGAATTGTAAAACAACAAAGTGCAGTATAGATAACAAAATGTACTATTTTTATGAAATGGTACTGGAGACACTTTTGCGAGTTATGTTCCAGGTGTGTCATAGCTTAGACAGTAATAACTCAAACAAGTCTGAAGGTGACTAATGCGTTCTATATTTTCCTACTGAACATAGGAACCAAGTCTCCCTTCTGGGTCTTGTTCATTCTTCACTGTAATATCACTGTAAAACAGTCTGTCCTTGTCCTGGTTCTAAAAAAATGTAAGACAAAGCTTTGCTGTTCAGTATTCTCCTCACCGTTCTGCGCTTGCATGCTGTTTACCATACTTCCTATGATTTTCTCAAACTGTAGGATACCGGATGGGACACTGTCCCAATGCTCCGTTCCTTGGAGGGTTGACAGTAGGTCATGTAGTAGCTCTTCAAGTCTGTGACGACACACATGGAATTTGGTTTAGGGCAACTAAACAGTGGTATCTTTAGTGAAATAAAAAAATATATATAATGTCTCACAAAAATACAAGTCATGCAATATAATATCAACCTACATCAAGTAATTACTTGTTTGATTCGTTTTACATTAGAAGTGGTAATGAAACATACTTGTGCCACGTGTCTTGGTCTGCCTTCCCAGTCATCACTTCCTCCAGGACTGGAGCAAGATGTGCCAAGCCCCCCAGAGATGGAGCAGTAGAAGCTGAGCCTCCCACAACAAGTGGCCAAAGATTGCTCAAGAGTTTACCCATCTGAAAGAAGAAAATAAAGGGAGAAATTAAGTGGGGGGAAAGGGAATACATTTTACCTAGAGGGATTGTATTTTATATTCTCTTTGATTTATTACATATCATGGGAACACTGACTTCAGGACTCATAACCGATTAAAGATAAATCGTGTTTTTGTTTGACTGTCAATGATGATAAATTCTGCGTTTCAAAACCCTCATACTTGCTTGTAGACATTTGTGGTTTGGAACTGGATGTTGGAAAATAATTTCACATAGAAATTGTATCATCAGCATTTCATTTCCAAGTATGTGTAATGTTTAACTTGCAGACACAACATTAATTTACAAACAAGCATAATTGCATGCGACAGTGTTTTGATCCATACCTTGCCAAAGAGTATGGGCACATCTTCAACTGATGCACTCTCAAAAGATTCCCAAAGGCTCATGTTGCCTGAAATTACAAGAAATATTCACAAAAGTGAATTTCAATGTCAAACATACAAAAAAATAATCTCCCGTGTAAAATTTGGAGCGAAGCGTCTTGTTCTCACAAACAACAAAAACATTGTGTTGCTTTCATCTTAATCTACATCTCTTGATCTAGCAGGCGTCGGCCTGAATAACGAAGTGCACCATGCAACCTCCACTCCATCAGAGTTCATTGGGATTCAACACCTACAGTGACACAGAAAAGCTGACTTGCCTTGGCCAGACTCCAAAATAAAGTGAGTGATGAGACTCAGGGCGGAGACGTAGGCCTGGGCTGTGCAGTTTGGCGGCAGGAGGCTTTGGACTGTTTCCATCTCCTCCAGAATCCTTAAGAAACACACATTTAATTTGACTCATCGAAAGGTCGTCATGTCAAATCCAATTGTATCAAAGGATTGCAGGACTGCATGCACTCCATCTTTCCGTTTGTTGTCATGCATCTATCTGGACCTGTGGTTGTTAATCACTTTTATCCACTGGGGCTATTTTTATGACATACAACATGAATACAATGAATTTACACTAAACGGC
Organism: Pseudoliparis swirei; assembly: GCF_029220125.1. Classification (NCBI taxonomy): domain Eukaryota; kingdom Metazoa; phylum Chordata; class Actinopteri; order Perciformes; family Liparidae; genus Pseudoliparis; species Pseudoliparis swirei. The sequence goes on along the minus strand of NC_079389.1, from coordinate 12,674,461 downwards.
GGAGTCTGTGATTTTGGACAAAGATCGTTGAGATTTGAACTCAAGCCCAACAAATACATTCCTCCTACTCGGCAATGCTCCTTTAAAACTTTAACATGTAGCAGATGTAGCGCCCTTCTCACTCCCACTGCCTTGCCCGTAATGCATCCATGGCCTTTCCCCTGTCCTTGCTGGACTAGTATTGTTTGGCATTGTTTGTTTTCTATTTAAAGCCAGGACTGTGTATGAAAACCAGAATACCAACGGGAAATTTGCTACTGTTACGACAAATTTCCCCTTGGGGATTAATAAAGTACATATCTATCTATCTATTTTTCTCCAGCATGATCAGAATGGACAGCTGACAGACCGTGGGATGACAGACTCCACCTTTAACTCGGACAGTGGAACTCAAAGCACCTTGAATACCAAGGACAGCAACTTGACCTTTTTCACACAGATAAAACTGTTGTCTAAAATGTCACGTTCAAGTATTTTGCCTTATAACAATTATATACTTGAACCTGCATTAAACTGTTATTTTGGCCACAAGGGGTCATTAGAAACTAGCTGTAAACACAACATTGACATAATCACAATGTGAAGTTAATATGGCAAACTTGTGAAACAATTTGCGCTGCGGGTAACTGTAGCCAGGTGATAGTTGGCTCCTCACTACATGGGACCTTAATATCGTTTGTTTCTCTGCAACAGCAAATTTCTATCCACATGTGTTAATGAGTTTTGATTTTCATGCCTTTTTCATTTAGTCCAAAGAAGTTTGAAGTAAATAGCAGAATTACTCACAACTGATTCCAGCCGTCTGTTCCACTGGCCGTGCTCTCAAAGTATGTGGCAGCTACTTTGATTCCAGAAAGCAAGTATTGAGCGAACATGTTTGGCACCGTTTGTTGGATGATGCTCTCAGCCCTCTTGAGAATGAGGAGGGAGATGTTCCGTGAAGAGGCAAAACTTATGTCTGGTTGGAGAATGAGATTAAGTGAGTCCTGGACAATTTCTAGGATGTTCTGCTGTACAGAGAGCGGCAGGGGTTCTGTGACATCTGGCAGGATCTGCATAGCACTCTGGATGGCTTCCAAGATGGCAGTCAAGAAGTGGTCGCTCTGGAGGCCACCTGGTTGCTCTGCCACCATGAGGGCTTTGCTCAGGGACTTGGTGATACTGCCAATGACTGAGAGATAGGCCTGTTGATCATCACCGAGAACAGCAGCCATCGTCCCCAGCAGGTGCTGGAGGTCCGTCACGGGGGTGGACACATTTATGATGGGGTTTCCCCATTGGAGCATACTACTGAGGATCGACTGGACATTTGGTTGTTTCATCCAGTTCTCTATTAGGTCGAGGTACAGCTCGACTTGGAGCTCAGCGACACGAAGAATTGTTGTGTTTTGTAACTGGTGTGCATCCGAGAAGTTATTCTGAGCATTCGGGTTAGCCATTATTAATTCAAATTGTCGCCGGAGAAGCTCAACTGTTGTCAGGCCAATTTTAATCACCCCATCCCCATCTAATGGGTACTCAAGGTTGTTGATCAGGGACTCAACCTGCTGGCTGACAAACAAAGAGAAATCCACATTTGCCAGCTGTAATGCCACTTGCATTTGTGTAAGGTAGTAAAAGGGAGAGAGGAGCTCTGAGAAGGAGCTTGCACTGGTGATATTTTCAAGCCTTTTCAAGTACCATTCCACAATATTTAGATATACCTTCTGAGCATATAAGGGGTCCATCAGTGAGGTGTTGTTCAAATTGTTAAATGGTTCAGTGTTGGCCACCAGTTGTATGAGAACCTCTACCACTGCAATTTCATTCATGATCTCTGGAGTGTTCAGGTGGTTCAGCTGGAGGTTCATCTTGATATTGGCCAGGGTGCTGTTCAGCGTGTGTGTGAGAGCCATGTTAGGATTGGAGCTGAAATCAACTTGGAAGACATCACTGATATTGACAATCAATGGGATGAGGGAGAGAATGGCTGTCTCATTACGTAGAGCAGGTAGGTGTTTCAAGAAACTGCTGACACCGTTTATCATTCCCATAACACACTCTGCTGTCATCTGGTTATGCTGTTGTTCGTAACACTGGCGGACATTGATAATCTCCATTACATCTATCATTAGGTCGTTAATGTTGGCAGCTCCAGCTAGTGCAGCAATGTCGTTCAGCTCCTCAAGGGTGAGGTTTGTCTGTCGCAGAGCATTCTGGACATCTGATACGGTAATCATTGGTGTCGCCGTGATCATTCGGATGAAATGGAGAATCTGCTTGAATGTTTTTACAGAGGCAGCATCATTGGAGGACAGGAGGAGTGAGAAAAACATGGATGTCATTTCCTCATATTCCTGTCCATCCAGAACAGAGTTGGTCGCAGCTGATGTGATGGTTACATTAGCGTTGGCTGAGAGCATCATGTCTAGTATCTGATCCAGGAATGGGAAGAGTTCGGAGATCCCAGCCAAACAGTCTTCGCCTGCGGCACATTCAGTCATCCGATTCTGCAGAGCTTTGAAATCCTGGAGAAAGCGAGCAGCCTCCTCTTGGAACTCAGGTGGAAGAAATGCAACAAATCGTTGTGCAATAACGTCCTGAGCAGCATCTGGTCCAGCCTGATACAGGTTATGAAGGCCTTCAGGGCTTAAAAAGTTGAGCAAGTCCTTGGCAAGCAGGTGGAGGTCAGTGACTTTGGTTGAGCTAAGCTGCCCATTTGGTAACAGAACATTTTGGATTTGTTGCAGTCTACACAGAGACATCACACATTCTTGTAGCTGGCGTAGGAACCCAAGAATGATGTTAGTTGGGTCCCCGTTTGGAGAATCTATCACTTTCTTCAGTAGCTCCATGGCACTGAGGATGGCTTCTACAAGGCCTGCTGAGGTCTGGTTGGTGAACGGTTGGATGGCTTCTCTGAGCTGGGCCACTTTGTCAGGTTGGAAGTATTTTGAATAGGTAAGCAGAGTGTGTCCCATGATGTGAGAGAGAGACATGGTAAGGTTACCTTCCAGGGAGAAAAACTGCATCATCAACCGTTCAAGTTCGGGCATCGTTGGGTCTGTCTCATTGAAGGTAAAAATGGGCTGGTTGAGCCTGCCGAGCTTTGAGGCAACATCGATCACTGCAGAAACATTCAGGGGACCGTCACTGAAGAGCAGAGGCAGCAGTGGTCTCAGACCTGTGGTCTGCAACAGGTTACCGATGAGGGGACCCATGACATCAGGGTTGGTGGTGTTTTGTTCAGGCAGCATGGAGAGTGTGTGGACAAAGCTATCCAGTTGTTGCATCAGGTTTATCAGGTAGGCAGAGAGCGCATCACCACCTTCGATTCCTTTCAAATATGATCCTGCCAAATGTTTATAGATGTCGCCGTACACATGCTGCAACAGATTCACAGTTCCTTTGAGAGAACTACAGAGAAAAGAGATGAGTGGCAAAATGTCAGTCAGAGTTTTAGAAATTGCGATGAGTAACATTGGTTTACATTAACACCAATAAATAATACTTCTTCGGGGATTTTAAATGGCTGCCCATTTAATCATGTTACAAATCAGTTCACAGTAATTATTAAATTGAAGTAATTGTTTGACATATACTTGGTCATTTTGGTTTTATATTTTTCAATATCATCCAAAATAAATTAGCTAAATCCTATTAACAAATGCAAGTTAGGAAGCAAACAGAAAACGTAATTCCAGTGAATCTGTAATACATGCATTGTGTCCATGTTCAGAAAAACATAATTCATTCAAACCAACAAATACAAGCACTTACTTGAACAGGACGTCTTGGTTTGGTGACATCAGAGCCCGAGTCATTGTTTGAACAAACTGTGGCCATTTCAAACCAGTATCGCAATGAATGGCCGAGTAGGAGATGTTAATAGAACCTAAAGTGTGAGATAAATACATACGTGAGTAGTTGTTTGTACTATGTTATATAAATCATAATTTTGTTTTTGGTAATTTTGTTTTGGCACTAAATTAATACATTAACATATATTTGACCTGCATGTTTCATTGAGCTTCAATGTAACGGCCTAGTGACAACCTCTCTTACTTGATGTGCACAGGACCACATAACGAAAATAAGGAATCCGATTTGTTAATTATTTTAGTTTGTCATGGTTTACTGGAGACAGGCATTCACAATGTATACTATCAATTGATTTTTTTGGGGGGAGTTATAAAAAGAAATAACTAATTTAACAGAAACAGGTTTATTAACCCTTGTGTTGCCTTCGGGTCAATTTGACCCGATTCAATGTTTCACCCTCCTGTCGCCTTCGGGTCAATATGACCCGATTCAATGTTTAACCCTCCTGTTACCTTTATATTTACTAACATATTTTACCCTTGAGGTCAATATGACCCCAGCTATTAAAATCTCCAGAAAATTATTAGAATTAATATTGTTTTCCAAGTTTAAGTGTGAGGTACTTTATGTTTGTTTGTTGACTCCCGAAAGAACACCGACATTAAACATTGAATCGGGTCAAATTGACCCGAAGGAGACAGGAGGGTTAAATATTGAATCGGGTCAAAATGACCCGAAGGCAACACAAGGGTTAAAAATAAATAATAATAGAAATTCGTCTCATGTGGGTGATGACAATGCTGACAAGCTCTTTTAGAGAAGAAAATCACTATTGCATACTAAAGAAACGCACCAGGGCACATGGGCAAAAATTTGCATTATTCTTTATTTCCTTTTTTCTTAGTTTAATTACATTTTGATAATATACAATTCTGAATCTGATGATTGAAAACTCTTTTTCGGCCTATTTGCAGCCTGGGTTTGCTGTGTGCATTTGATCGTCAAGTAAAAAACATAAATGATACTCACAGTTTGCTGGCTGAGTTGTGATATCGGGCCTGTAGTTCAAAATCCAGTTAAGCATGTGGAAATAGTTCTTTACCTCGGGCCACAGTTGAGTCTTCTCAATCATTTCACCCAAATTCACCATGAACAAGGAAACACTACAAGCGAAACAAAGCAAAGCACAACACTGTTGAGAAAGTGAAATGATAACAGAGAGCATGAAATTTGACATTGTTCACATGAAATAAGACCGCTAAGTCTACTGAAATGGGTCATTTTTCGAAAGACTTCACTGGAACAAAATGTTGGCGAGTCTGGGCCTAATCTTCTAGGTGAAAGACAAAATGCAAGTTTTATATTGTACAATTGTTAAGTACAAATAGCTATTTCATAAGTCATATCTTCAGCCGTCCGTTCAAATCAAAAGCACATGGTAATGCTCTGGAATGAAGACATGCAGGTCAATCAATCATCAAAACCTTTGTTGAAGAGTCCAAGTAAGCTCATGAGTGCTGTTGTCTGGTATCCAGTTCATCCAGTATTCTCCATTTAGCTTTGTGGCCAGTTGGTTCGAAAACACAACAAACTGCATACTGTTGTTGCACAGCTCACGCCACTGAGAGAGAATCATGGGAAGTGTCACGTTGTAGTCTCTTTGGCCCGTCAGGGAACTGTATACATCTTGTGCCTGTGGAAACAGATTATTAGTATTTAGCTATAACATTAGATATTAATGAGTGTTGATAGATTTGTATATTTCTACACAACAAAAGACATTCGTTCGAACACAAACTACTCCATAAACAATAAAGTAAATAGTGTTCCACTAAGTTGGAGGACTCATTAATCATTTATGTTTTTACACATAACTCTTCAAATGCAGCCACGTTAATTTTACCTTCTGAACCAATGGCAGCCAGTCCATTAGTAGTGCTTTCTGTACAGCGGAGCCGTTCTGACAGATCGCTGATCTCCATAACTCGGTCTTTATGCTTTCGGTGTTTAACAGCCACTCAAAGGGAACCAAGAGATCCTCACATTGTAAAGGCTCAGGTGACATAATCTAGTGAAACAGAAGCAAAATGCACCAACTGATGAGTGTTTGTTAATTTAACTATTATCAAAAACCACAAACATGTCATGTTTCCTTAAATCAAAACCACATAAAGTCAAATCGTCACAAGTGAAGCTATTACAAGGCATAAATTATGTCAGCGGATCATTAGTGAAATCAATTATGGCAGACAGGTTTCATTGCCTACTATGAACTATTCATACACTCTGTCATATTCATTGAATGTATTTTAACTCTAAATCTGTCATTCTGTACACATGGCATCTATTCTTCTGTCGATCCTGGAGAGGGATCCTCCTCTGTTGCTCTCTTGAAGGTTTCTTCCCTTTTTCCCCCTGAAGGGTTATTTGTAGGGCTGCAACAACGAATCGATAAAATCGATAAAAATCGATTATTAAAATAGTTTGCAACGAATTTCATTATCGATTCGTTGTGTCGCGCGATTATTACGGCGCTCAATAAGTCACGGAGTATAAACAAAGTTGAGTTGAGCGCAGAGCGGCGCAGGAGAAACAAGAGCGGAGCGAGAGGACAGACTGAACGCTGCATTGTGAGAGCCAATCAGCGCTGAGCTGCCCCTCTGTTGATGAATCTAATTGGCTGCTGCTGCTCACGTGGCGCTGGATGCGGAAGTCATTCACGTCGTCGGAGTCATTCACGGAGCTGTGTGCGCCTACGGGTGACGTTATGAACCCAGACACCAGGGCGCTACATGTCACGACGTGTGTGGCATTTCCACAAGAGTATAACGTAGAAAACGTGGTTATTTATTCCGTGGCGGATAGCGGAAACTATTTTTCCATGGAGAAAGGCAACGGAGATAAGCTACGACTCACTGAGCGCTGCGCGTGCATACAGCATTTAACGGAGCGGAGCAGCGCGTGCGCTCTGATCGCACTTTTAGTGAAGTATCGATACTAAAAATATGCTAAATCACATCGTTTTTAACGTACGGGTACTTTGTTAGTATCGCTACACCGTGCAGCGTGACAGCAGCAGATGTAGCGAGCTAACATTCAAGCTAACCTAACTTCCCAAACGCTGTGGACATCTGAACGCTGATTGGCCGAGACTCGACACGTCCCATCAAAGATGTTTTATTGCGAAGAGCACCACTTCACATTTTTTCCGCGTCTCACTGCAATCTCAACGGCAGCGGGCCAGGTGAACAAAATAATAAATCGGAACGCGTCTCTGATATTGTTCAGGGGGCGGGGCCACATGGGGACCACTGCTCAGGAGAGGAAAGCTGTCAGTCTGTTTGTGACGGTTCATCCACATGGTGACCAGTGGATCTCCAGGACCTTTCCATGACTTTAAACCAAATTTCCATGATTAAACATTTTGTGAAAACTCTGTCGAGATAGATATATACGTGACAAAGTGAGAAGATGTAGTATTTAAACTAACAATGAGAATTCCAAAGCATACCGTATATATACCGTGTAAATTAAAATTTGAATAAAACAAATTTGCATTACTTTTCCAAATATTTTGGGATTTTATTTTTTTCAATTACTTTTCTAGGCCTGCTAATAGCCATTTAAAAATTCCATGACTTTTCCAGGTTTTCCATGACCGTACGGACCCTGTTTTGAATAAAGGGTTGAAAATTAAAGTGTTATTGTTTTTTTATCCGATTAATCGATTAATCGATAGAATAATCAACCGATTAATCGATTATCAAAATAATCGTTAGTTGCAGCCCTAGTTATTTGGGAGTTTTTCCTGGTCCGATGCGAGGTTTTGGGGCAGGGATGTCTATGTGTACAGATTGTAAAGCACTCCGAGACAAATTTGTAATTTGTGAAATTGGGCTATACAAATAAACTGAATTGAATTGTCATCAAGAATTTCATGCACATACTGTTGTTTCATAATGAAGCTTTCAACAATGCTTGGCTGCTCAACATGTCCTTGACAACATGACGAGTGAGTTTAGTTCAAATTAAAACTTGGTTGTGTTTATTTTGTAACCTGGTATTAGGCCTCTTTTCTTCTTTCTGAAAACAATGTACATCAATTTCCTCACTGAGAAATGTCCCTGCAGCAATACTGGCAGCTTCAACTGCACAGCCTCTGTTCAGTAGCACTCAGGCAAACTTAAACTAAACATAGTTTAATCCATTACACATTTTATTTGGAAGTGAAACTAAGTAAGTACGATAGTTTGGAAACTGCATCAACCCGTCTTCAAACCTGTCTGATTGGTGAAACTATGATGCATGAAACTACAAAAAGGTTTGAAGATTACATAATCGTTTAAGAGATGAATAAGTTTGTGGTCGGTTGGAATTATAAAAGCATACCTTCTGAATCATTTCGATCACATTGTCCAGGACACGATCAATCCAAACGCTTGCCTCAGACTGGTTCGTCAGCAACGTTAGATAAGTCATTTGGAGTCGATCAGTATCTTTCAGGACTCGGATCATCATTTCTGTAAACCAGGAAGAATATAGAACAAAAATATATCACAAAGAAAAAGCTAGATCCATTGACTACAGTTGTATTATGTGATATGCCATCAAACAAAACTACATTTTCAAAAAAGAAATCCACCTTTGGACACCGTTAAGTCACCCACTTATCACACCATTTCTGTGGAAAATTACATCGCAGGGAGGTTTTATTTTTAGGGCATAATTTTCTTTTGTATGTGCATATCGATTTCCACATAATAACTCCTCTAGTTCTACTTTGGTTCAAGATATTTAATCGGTCCCCTGAGAAAGGGTGTGAACTTGTTCCATTCACCACTCGGTCATAATGGTACGCAAACTCCAGGGAGAGAGAACAATAGTGACCATGGCAGAATGTGACAACAAAGATAGTCATACCACACTAAACATACTGTGTCCTGAGAATCGTTTTATCTTTTAAATGTTGTCCCTCACGCTCTTTTATTGTAAGGGCTGACTCCAAAAAAGGTTTCTGTCAAAATCTATTTTATTTTGACAGAAACAAATGTTAGTATATAAGAAAGCTCCTTCCAATAGTTTTGAAAATGCAACCTTTTTCACCGAGGTTTCAATGGGAGCAGGCAGTGTTGTAATCGTACCTTCAACTGTGTCAAGGGCCAGTGTCGCCGCCTTCATAGATTGAAAACCCGTTCTGAAGATGCTCTGAACAACCAAATCCAGCTCTGGCACAATTTGTATAATCTCCAACACCACTTGACCAAGCTCTAAAAACCTGCAAAAGCACAAGGTCAGACTCATCATACCAAACACACTGCTGAGATCAAAGTGGACGATAGACTTTGTGGCTAATTCTCTGATATTTATTCTGATGTGAGCAAGGAGAATTCTGACGTAAAAAAGAAGGTTTGACTACAAAAAGCTAAGTTGGTTTCCAGTTTTTTCTTTCTCAGTATAATGTATTAAATAAGAAGTATTGGTATCAAAATGTGATTCCACATCCCCATAAAAAACATCTCCTCAGCGATTTCCCAGAAGACAAAACTAACTTTCCTGTTTCTGAAAAAAAATAAAAACCTTGCCACTGATAAATACGTAAACTCTTTCTACTTGCCTGAATCTGTGTATGACATTCAGAAAGCCCATTCAGTTGCTTCAATCAAACATAACTTTTTGCAGCATTAAAAAAAGGCTAGCCTCTGATGGATGTGCTCTATAGCTGATGGGCAATGAACAGCAATGCACTTACAGCTCCTCGTCAATGTTTTGTGGTTGTGTATCTACGCTACGCCGTCTCCTCGTGGTGTCGGAGCCTCCTTGTCCTCCTGGGGGTACGCCTCCCATCATACTCTGCAGCAGCCCTTTGGCGAAGGATACATCATGTGGAGCAACGTTCTTACTCCACACCAGGAGAGCCTAGAAATAATATAGATTACATTATGGGAGAACAAGATTTACAAAACCAAACAAGTACAAGAACTCCTGTCTCTTTCTGTCTGCTTCTCAAAAATAATCTCTACACATTTTGATTGGAATTGTTCTTTTTATTTTTTTAGACTATTGCAGGGCATATTTTTTTTTCCTCTTACTATGTTTATTGTCATGCACCAAAATAAAAAAGGAAAATTATTGGATGTGAAAACCTGCTTGGTAATAAATCTGATCCTGTTTAACCCTTGTGTTGCCTTAGGGTCATTTTGACCCGAACCAATATTACACCCTCCCCCCGTATTAGGATTAATTTGACCCCATTCAATGTTTAATGTCGGTGTTCTTTCGGTAGTCAACAAACAAACATAAAGTGCCTCACACTTAAACTTGGAAAACAATATTAATTCTAATAATTTTCTGGAGGTTTTAATTGCTGGCGTCAAATTGAACCCAAAGGGTAAAATATGTTAGTAAATATAAAGGTAACAGGAGGGTGAAACATTGAATCGGGTCAAAATGACCCAAAGGCGGGGGGAGGGTGAAACATTGATTCGGGTCAAAATGACCCTAAGGCAACACAAGGGTTAACCAGCATTAGATTGCCGATTGATGTCCGAGTTGCTGTTTGAGCGAGTACACAGAGTGCCGACAATGTTAGCTAACAGCTTCTAATTGGGAATTATCTCATCAAAACACCTCTTCCGTAGTGGCAGTGGCTAATTGGATACCTTTGAGGTTTCTTTTCCCCAGGTGCCACCTGGGAGTCACAGTTGATGTTGCTATGGCCAGCAGCTTTCTTGTGGCCATAGACTAATTATTTGTCACTCTGAATCTAATTAGAAGTGAAGGTGGCACTGGAGAATGCACATTAGGAGAAAGTATGAGTGAGACTGGAGATAGAAAAATGCCAACCCACAAGCATCAAGACGTTGACTAATCTCTGATATTTGCGATTCTCACTCTTTATGATGAAAACCGTCATATGATTCTAACCTACCTGCTTTGCCACCTTCTCCGGGTTGATCCATTCCAGAAGCATGCCCAATGTCCCTGTACTGCACGCTGTCATTAACCAGAATGGCTTACTGCTGTTGCCGCACAAGTGCAAACGCACCATGTCTCTGTCCATTGTTAGGCCGATAGCCTAGAAAAGGGACGAGAATTACAGTAAATATAAAATAAATTGTGGTCAAACTGTTAAATAGTTAAACAGAGGTGAAATCAGTGTTGCATCACATAGATATATAGTTTTTGGAAATACACTTAGAATATTTTTGCTCCTGCAGGTAACACACACTCTCATATTGGTCCTTTAAATATGAAGCTACTGCAAAAATAGTGTGATTTTGGATTAGAATTACAGCTGGAAACATTGGTAAACAGCTAATTCAGTTTGGTTCATTTTGTGCCAGGCTAGCAGTTTCAATCTGTTTCTAGTCTTTATGCTAAGCTAACGAGCTGCTGGCTGGAGTTTAGGCATACGGGCATGAGAGTGACATTGCTCTTCTCATCTAACTCTTGGTGAGAAAGTGAATGAGAGCAACTCTCAACACGTAGAACTATTCTTTCATATTATAATTATCAGTTCAACTTCTCTTTCCCGTTTCAAATCGTAAACGTGAAGACAAATGTGGCAGAACAGATTGACATGCCGAGTGTGGGCAGCCCTTGCGATAGAGTTTAACCTTGACAATGAGAAAATGTAATCTGAAATAACACAACTACAGTTTGTTTGCTTAACACAACTACAGTTTGTTTGCTTACCACCTTTTCTTTTCATAAAGTTAAGAAAGGCATGACGTGTTTTGTCGATGTTATGTCTGTGAAATGTTCTTGATGATCGTCAACACATACCTTGTCCAGTGGTATTTTGACTTCTTGTAGAACATATTTGACCATTTCACTGAGTGAGTCATTCTGCAACGTGACAACCTCTCCAAGGGAAATGGAAACATCTAAGCAGAATCAAATCACGTGTTCAGTTTACAGTCTATTGGCAGATCAACACAAAACCGGACGGGCAACTTTGCTCAGGAGAAGTGTATTTGCATGGTGGCTTCCAGCAACAGAACTTCTTGCCTTTATTGTGATCCAGCATTTTAAGAAATGATACTGTAACATAAAGGTATATTAAGTAGCCTTATCAGTGGTACATTTATCTGCAAATTTATAAAAATATATATCTAATATAGACTTTTTTTTTTTTTTTGTACTTTAAAATGTGTTAAATCTTTGTTGCTGATAGTTCAGGAGAGTGGATAGAAAATCACCTTTGCCAGGCCAGTTTTGGACATAGTTGGTCAGGTTGATGCCTCCCGCAAGGAGTGGATGCACCCAGGAAAGTGAGGCACCGGCTTCAGGGATAATGCTCTGGATGATCTGCAAAGCACTAGAGAGACCACAGGGTGAACAACTTTAGTGCCCAAAGAAATACAATAAATAAATGCCAATCCCTGGAGTAAAAGTACCTGGAGTCAAATTGTATTGTACTTCAGTCAGTATTTCTAACCTGAAATGCATGTATGCATAAACAGCAAGTAATGTTTGGGTTTCACACACATAAATGTTTAAACCATAATAAGAAACTAAAACTTGTGTCGAGCAGCTCTTTAACGCCAGGTGATTCACTTCAGGTAAACACTTGAAACTATTCATTCGTCAAATCAAGAGTTAATTTTTTTTAATTGTTAACCAATAGAATATGAAGCAAACACTAAAGTTGAATGCAGGATTTACAAAACACTGAGACAACATTCCGGGGCCTTTATCAAATATTTGGTCAAACACAACATACTTCTATTCTACCCTTCATGCCTTTCGTCTTATAAACTTACTAAATAAATAAACGCCTTTGCTTCCCTTCCAGAATTTTTTAATTTCTCCATCAAACAAAGTACCTCACCTCTGTATGTTGGTGAGTAGGGCCTCGACGCCGGCAAGCACTTGCTCTTCAGAACCGGAAGAGAAGAGCTGGGGAATAGTTAGAAGGTTTTCCCACAGCGAGGTCTGATTTTGCAGCTGATCGAAGGCCAACATCACAGCCCCAGCCACCGTCACCATCTCCTCTGGTTTTGTCAGCATCAGATCCGTCAATATCTGACAACCGGAGAGGATGTCAGAGACGACAAAACAAACGGTTTTGATTAATTTTGTTTGCATAAAACATCCCCCCAAAAAAGTTGTCCTGACAGAAAACAAGCTGATACATGTATGCAAGCAAGCAGGAACACACACCTGGTTGAGTGTTTGGAGCGAGAACTCCAACACAGTGTTGTTGGACTTGCAGAAAGTGGCCACAGAATCGGAGAACGGGCTGGGAAATGTGCTAACCACGGGCAGCGTCATTTTGCAGATGGCTCTCTTCAACAGGTGTACTGACTCCAGCATTTCGTTCAAGGTCTCCTAGATTACAGTTATGATGGTATTCATTCAAAAAGGGAAATTCAACAAAAGTGAAATTAGAATTTAAGTAAAAAGGCGTTTCCTCATTCTTAGCAGTTCTGTTCTTCCTCTTACAACACCCACCTGATTTTCAGGGAGATTGTAATCCGTGGTGTTCATGAGTGAGGCATTTTTAGAGCTTCCTTGGTGAGGTGGACCTTTAATACAAAAACGCAACTGTTAAAAAACTGGCTGAATAGCAGTTACAAAAATATCTAATATCAACTTATAATATAAACATGAGATGGGACTGGAGTAAACAAAGTACATTTTTGGGGGGCCAGTGTCCGACAAGTGTGGTTCTCAAAAAAGTAGTTTCGCGTTTTGGAAAATATCTGTATTTGCTTTCACCCAGAATTCTGTCTATATATAAATATATAATATGAAGCTAACAGGAGACAGTTAGTTTAGCTCAGCATGAAGACTGGTGGGAGAGAGAAGCAGCTCTCTTCAGTTCGTTTCACTTTGATACATATCGATCTTCTCAGCTAACTCCCAGCAAGTAAACGAATCAGCGTATTTCCCAAAATATCAAACTATTTCTGTAATGACGTTAAATAAGATTCCGATGTTTGTTTTATAATGTTTAGGCTGATCGACTAGAAATGTTTGCAATCTTCTGGACAGAGGATGGCTATTCTATTTTCCTAATTGGGTCTCAGCTACAAAACATCATAAAATGGTTGTCTGTGACTTTGACACAAAAATGTAATAAAGGGCACAACTTTAGTCCGAATTGGCGGTTTTACACTGAACTGGAAAACACAAACATGTGATTTGAGCATTGTACCCATAAAGAAAGGTCTGTGAATAAGAATAGCTTACCCAAAAAGTTGTTCAAGACCTTAATCAGTGCTTCAGCATCATTTCTGGGGTCGTTGGGGAAAGCAAACTTCTCTTGAAACAGTAGGTTTGACCTGTAATACAGTGTCAATGGGATCAGATGAGGCCATATAAAAAGGCTCAAGATATATGTATTATTCGTTTTTAAACAATATTCACTCATCAAGGATTTTTCCATAGAGGGTATGTGGGGTGGAGATTTTCTTAATCCAGGTTTTAAATGAGAATAAATACAATAAAAATACATATATAGTAGGTAAAAGAAACTAATAACTATTCAAAAAAATAATGCAATGCCTATTCAGCTTTTAGACATTCCCTCCACTTCAGGAGAAGTGGTGTTGTTGGTAATTTCCATGACCACACTCACGAATCATCTCATGTGATTCTGCTATGGTGAGGTGTGTCCCTCCTGGGTGACTCAATGGTCCTCTTCACATACTTTTTTATCATAGGACACCAACAGACATTCACTATGTTAAAGATGTTGACGTATAATAAAGCAGATATTACATACATATATGTATAATGTTTTGTAATCATAAATATTCAGTTTCTCTGCGGTACAGCTCATATATAATCTGTGGAACTGAATGGGATTACCTAGCATTCCCTGAGGCTGTCCGAGCTGACTTCACAATGCTTGATTTGTTTTGACAGCTGCTGTCTGTGTTGCACATGAGGGTCTGCAGGAAAGGGAAGAAGCCTGCGCTGGGTAGGTTTCGGGGTCCCACAAAACCTGGATGAGACAATATTAAAGTTGTTGTTGTAGTGAGGATGCTTAAAAAAACACATCCATTATGAACTATTTCAAAATACGAGGAGACAATTTCATAATTATGTCCACTTGATAAACAAAAATATTTCATTGGAGCTACTTAAAGCGAGTTACAGGTAAATGGCAAGCCTAAATATTACATTCAAGTCAAGGTCATATCATTAACTATATGTAGGCAGGATGAAAGTATCATAAACACTACTTAAACTGTTCATCAACAACGTTGCCAAAAGGTCTGAAGGGAAACTAATTTACCAGAATACAATGAACACTTTCATTTTGTTGTAAATGGTTTTACTTCTTTGGCTCAAATGTTTGTATGATTGGCCCAAGTTGTTATTATTTTTTGTTTTACAGGCTGTTGACTCTAATTGGTCTGAATCACTTCCAATGAATTACTCCAATTATCTTCTTTCGGACAACCATTCGTCTCTTGCAGAAATTCCTACCAAAGAAAATTATATATGAAGCTCGAGTTACATTGAACCCGCTCGACTTGACACACCACATTTCTCTGAAAGAGAACAATAGCTAAGCTAACAGAGTTTGACAATGCTAAGTAACAGCATTAGTGGAAGAGAATATGAAGCCTTCCACATATACACTAACTGTGAAGAATTGAATTACATCATACCTCAAGGTTCCCTTACATTCAACAAAGGGAACGCATTTGTATCCATACATTTAAAACGTAACTGCAAGAGAAGCTAATCAAATAAATTATGTGAATGCTTTACTTTATTAATGAAATCTAAAACCTAGGGGGGTGCACATGTTATATTTCAGCACGTAAGAGCATTAGTACAGTTCAACAATTGCAAAACAAATGACATTATTTGATGTCTGAATATTTTTTTTTAGTAGTTAATTATTAGTCTTCAACTTTCATTTTAGTATTCAAATATAAATGAAACAAAGACCATCTCATGTAAAATAGCTCTTGTAAATGTCTGTAATAATCACAATGAATGATTTAATAGCACGATACTGTTTATGTTTATGCACGATACACTTTACTACCGGATTCAAAGCTACTGCTGAATATTATCTACAATAACTAAACTGAAGAAACAGAAGTGAGAGGAGTTACTGGTTACAATTAATACCATATTTGCTTTAGAAACAGGTTTACTAGTAAGTGAAAGACTCATGTTTTTCCAAACCAACTGGTTGCATTGCCCAAGCTCTGCCCCGCCTACAACCAAATACTCAACTCATCTGTTCTTGTTGGCAAAGACAATCATGCGGTATTTAATGTTCACTCCTTGAGCCCCTTTACTCGCAGATATATAACGTCCTCTGCCTTTCAAAAATACAAAGGCACACAAACACCATGTCAACAGTGCAGGGATAGGCTGTGATCTAAAGAACTATTCATGTTTCAGTTGGAATTTCCATTTGTATCCATTGATTGTGAAATTGGAACGTCCGAGTTTCTAGTTTCAATCTTTTAAGATGACAAACAAAACCCCCTCGGGTCCAGTCATATTGTGTGAATAATAATGTTAGTCAATTGGATCTTTCCATTTGATTTGCCACATTATTAATTCTTTCAGATTTTGCTTATCTCTCCATGAAAATAAAGTGTAAGATATCTTTAAGACTCATTTAATGTTCTAATTCAGATGTTTTCAAAGGCAGCGAAGCCATCTTTTCTGTAACACATTGTCGTGCCAGGGCAGCTTGGACAAGGCTGCGACTTATTTACAGTAGTTGTTACAGTTACAGTTATTGAGCGCTTATTCTGTTTGCTTGCAGTTTATTTAGTTTGAAAAGCATCACACATTTGCAATTGATTGTATAATGTCAAAACATATAACAAAGCACCATATTTTGTGCAGCTTAACACTTACATGTATCTTTTAGTACTGGGGGGAAGTTCTTGCGGGCCACAGCAATGACGATGAAGATGATCAGAGGCCAGGCGATCAGAGTCACGGACCATAGCTATAACACAAGACATCATAAAACGGTAAACAGTTTATAAAGAGTATATCATATTTAGATTTTGAGTGTCCCTTGTTTCAATATTTCAGAAATATGGAGAATCAGTACAGGTGCTGTTATTAATGTAATTTATGAATATGCTGTATGGAGATACAATTACAGTTGTCATTGCACTTTAATGTCACTCACTGGCTGTCTGATGGCTGAAAGCCAATTCTTCCAGAGAAGAAGTTTCAGCTGTCGGAAGAAGGCCATCGGTGGAGGCTAAAATTAAGATTAAATACATGAGAAGGATTCATCCATCCGTCCAGCATGGCTCCATTACATCATGTTTATATGTAATTAAGTTATTTTTTAAGCGGACAAGTCTTGTGTGTGGAATGAAAAGTAGATAATTTCCCTAGTCAAATAATCCAGATACAACAGATTAGGATCCACAGTTATAACAGAGATATAAATTACATTTCATTCAGCTGACGCTTTTATCCAAAACGACTTATCAAGTTACAAGATAAAAATAACAAAAAAATAAAAAAATAATTGACGTTCACTAAAGGTGGCAACGTTTAAAAGATTATACACGAATCCACATTAAATGACACCGAATGATAGAAAAATGACACTAATGAAACATTTGACCTACCTGGTTGCGTCTGTCCTCCTAATTAGTGAAACGATGTGTTCTCTGAGTTGCTCGCAGGCTCAAGGACATGGCGAGGCGACCCTCTCCATTAACGTCAACCGGTTCAGGGAGTTTACAGAGTCGATTCCCGCTCACGGACAAAAGCAGAACAACACCGAAGTCACTACAATGGACACTCAAGAACCTCAGCTCTGTTCCGTGTCTCGCGCGTATGGGAGCCCCGACACCTGCGCTAATTAAATGTGTGACGAAGGGCGTGTCCTCTGGCTGCTCATAACAAGGGAGGGGCGTGTCCTTGAGCTGCTAAGGTAAGGGCGTCGCACTTCTGGGAACACCCGCAGGTCTGCTTGTTCCGGCGTCGGGAGGGCAACGCTCCGCCGGGGGAAGACACATGCAACTGCTGGCATTAATGGGACGGAACCTTTGAAGTGGCCTACTTTTGCTTTTACACAATATGATATCGAACAAAAAGTGTAGGGTTTTCATTCGAATGTGCCACTGTAACGTTAGACAGTGAACTCGTTTTGGTAACAGTGTCCTATTCGGCCTGATTGTAACATTGATATGATACACGTTTCTATTAGGAATACACTAAATAAAAACTCATTGTCAGGTTTTTCTTTTCATATAGTGGTTAAGATTAACAATCATGTTTAACATGTTATAAAACAGGCATGGACAAACACGCCAAGAGAGGGCATTACATTAAAGGGGCCTGGGCAACGCCAAGCATGACATTACACAATCAATTGCAGAGGTTTGTAAGATGTTGTGAATGGTTGACATCTTGTGTTAAAAACAACAACTCTTCTAGCAACAAGAGTGGGATGTGGCTGAAGCTAAAGTCATGTTCTCCCTTACTCTTCCACACATATCTTGTGTTAGTGCCGGCCTTCATATATAATATGTTGGTACAGACAATGCTGAATGCCATGACATTTACCATTTATAGACTGGCTAAGAGACACAAGTCTGTAAACTATTGGGGGAAGTGGAATATTTCCACCTGGGCAAAACAATAGAGTTGGACTTCAAGGTTGGACTAAACAAGAGCATATGACACATGACACTTTTGTTTTGTTAAGCATACATGAGAACACCATTATCAAGTTGTACTGGTTTTCCATCTCGATAAGGAAATGAACAAGGGAGCTCTTGATAAGCCAGTAGGCACAAAGTACTGTGAAATACTGCCACAGGGGAAGCAAATATTAGTTTTATTATTTACTCTTTTTTTTAAAAGCATTCTTGCTGGTGGTACAGGAATTATGAGTACTAAATACATTTTACATAAATGATCAAATACAATCTCTTGTGTATTGACGTTTCCCCATGCATTCTAAACCTCAGATGTTGACTCCATCAAAATATAGTACATCAATGGAGAGCTTTGAATTTAATTTTTACAAAAGAAATATTTTCTGTCATGTCTTGTGCAAAAACCTTTTATTCAACATCAAAACTACACAACTACTACAAAGCAAGTCCTGAGACACTGCCCCTTGCCAGACAGATATTAATAAAAATGTGAGCAGTGTGTTGTAACAGAACAGCTTCATGGCTGGCGAGTGTCGGCGAGACACTGTGACTCCTTCATGGCATCTCAAATCCTTTCAATGGGAGGATCATTAGCAACAACACATGTGGTCAATGCCACAGAAAAAAAGAAGAGGCTGAAACAATTGAGCACCATTAAAGTTCATCATGATATTCTTATTCATGATGTGTCATATTTCCTACTTTTCCAACATTAGTAATATTGTACTATAATCCAATGAAACCATTCATAACGATATGAAATGAAGAAGGGAGCATTA
Organism: Pseudoliparis swirei; assembly: GCF_029220125.1. Classification (NCBI taxonomy): domain Eukaryota; kingdom Metazoa; phylum Chordata; class Actinopteri; order Perciformes; family Liparidae; genus Pseudoliparis; species Pseudoliparis swirei. Next base: position 12,655,260 of record NC_079389.1, on the reverse strand, counting down.
TTTCATACAAACACTGACATATGGTGACAGCACAAGCATAATGGACCTATTTTTAACAAATTGTGAGCTGGAAATTGTAAGCGTATTTGTGCTTCTCTATTGTAAAAGGTACCCTGTGGAGGTTTCTTTTACCACTGGGCGCATTGTTGATTAGTATTCTAGTGACACTGTTGTTTGTATCTTGTCCAAAGGCTCATATGCAAGTACACTAGAATGAGGTGGCGCTAATTCAGAAACTAATGGGTTTAGAAGAAGACAGTAAAAAAGAGGGCTATTCCATGAATATGCAAGGGTTCAAAGTAACAAAAAAATAAGCTTTGTAAATGTTTTTACAAGATAATTAGAGCTAACAGTTATACACTGACACTTGAACTGTTGGTAAGAAACAAAGAAAATAGCGTTACTTAAAAAAAAAAAAAGGACTCCACAGGGTACCCTTCAATAAAAATGCATTGTCTTCATACTGATACTGACTTCATAATGATCTCCTGATGCTCCTTCATATTTGGTGTTATCTTTGACAAACAAAAGTTGTCTATAAAAAATAATTGCTGTATGTTGACAACTGAGCCAGCGGCTAGAAGGTAACGGTGCTGACAGCAAGAACTGCTCAAACAACGCCAACGAGTTACCAGGCTGTCATGAATGATTCACAGTCAACCTTTAAAAATATGTTTGCAGATTTACTTGTGGAACATTACAGTAATACATGTTTGGCAGCCCAGTTTTGGGCTTTTGAGCATAAGGTTCAGTCACAGTGGTCACTACAGACCTGATTGCACAACTCTGAAACCATAAAAAGTAAGAAATACATCATAAAACAGTCAAAATATGTTGTGTATTCCATACAAATATGTGTCACTTTTAATACTTCTTTCGGCACTTGCGTGTGATTGGTCACATCAAAAAACTATTTTCCAGTGTGTGGGCTGTTCACATTCCTTTTCAGTGTCCCCACATAAACGATTGTATGTAGCTGTGGGGTCAAAACCCAAGATCTCCCTCTCTTCATGGATCCGAAAAGAGAAGGTAGACACGGATGTTCCTATGAAGAATCTGAAAAATAAACGTTTGAAAAAAATAAAAGCAAGTGCGACAAGACGTTTGGGAGGGGGGGGGAGGGGGTGAAAGAGAAAAGCATTTAGAATTGTTAAGGCACACACACATGTTGTTAAAAATTAACAAAAGGTTTATTAAAGGAATCAATGAAAATAATCTACACAAATAACAAAAACATACAGAAAAGAAGCACAAGAAACAACAAATCAGGCATAGTGATCTGAGGCGCAGTTAATCTAGAATAAACCTAATGTCTGAAACCCATCATGAGCCAGCACAGGGCCAGGACAGCGGACAGGGGCCAAAAAGGGGTGAGGCCATGACAACATGCTGATTGGGGGAGGAGCCAGCCTGAGGGCTCTGTTCACAACCCTACACTTCCTTTCTTCTCAAGCAGTGATGCAACAGATCAGATGTACTTCATGGAAAATTGCACGAGCATGACACATGATAACAAAATATTTTCACTGAATGTCACGGAGCAGTATTTTTTCCATGGTAGACTCCGTCACTCAAGACTGTTTGCTGTCCTGGCTCCTCAGTGGTGGAATGAGCTCCCCACTGACATCAGGACAACAGAAAGTCTCTACATCTTCCGCTGGAAACTAAAAACACATCTTTTCTGACTGTACCTTGAATAAAAACAGATTAGCCATTCAGTGGCTCTTGAATGGCACTTACTTTTGGTATTTTTTTAGTTCGGCTTTCTTGAAGAAATGTTACTTTCTTAATTCTTGTTGTTCTGTTCATGGTTGAATGTATACGTATTGTCTATTGTAAGTCGTTTTGGATAAAAGTGTCAGCTAAATCACATTTCATGATTGTAATGTAAAAAATTACAAGGCTGCAAATTATTTGATGTTTCAGTTTTGGATTTCCAAATAGGCAATTGGGTAAAAATGCATTTTCTACCTAGGCCTTCAATGCCGTTTTATTACAGCTGAACAACCTAATGTAAGATATTAGTTCAACAGTGTTCCGGTCCGGGGCTTTTATTGTGAAGGAGCACATGAAGCGCAACACCTACAAATACATCCCCGCAGAGTGCAGATACATAAACATGCGCATGACAAGCATGCGAGACAAACGAACACAACGCTACTGCAGAACACAACAAGCAGCTCACTCACCAACTCCCTTCACTTCAAGTTAAAGTCCAATCTCCTCTCTTTGCCAGCACGCAACTCAATGAAGCTAGCTAGCTGTGGTGCGGCCGGAGGTTATAATGTCCGTCTTTTCCTGAAAAGTCCTCCTTGAGAAAGGCTTCGAGATTAAATCCGCCACCAAGACTGCTTCTCCTCCGTCCGCCATTAAAAGTTAAAAGCAAAAAACTTAAACTGTGGTGACTTCTTAACTTCTTGACCCCCGCTAATCTATCTCATTCTCTAGTTGAACTGCATGCCGTCCCACTAACCAATCACAGCGCAGGTTAATCTGACGTACTTTCATGGGCTTCCAGAAGCCCAAAGGACCTATTTAAATTATAAAATAGCTTTAACTTTGGAATTAGTGCTGGATAAATATATTTGATCCGATGATGGTAATAGATGAGTCTGGAGTTAAGTGAATGAATGGCTGCGAGAGTGACTCACTTTTTTTTAGAGCAGATTTCTGAAGGTTGAATTATTTTCTGATAATAGTCAGCTGATTAATAAACTGTCATGTTAATAATAATAAGAAACTATTATGTTAATCATCATGTCTTAAATGCGTGCGAAAAACCATGACAACTAATTTACCTTGCATGGGCACATATCCACTGGTCAATGATGGCCACCCCTCCATCTTTAAAGAGCTCCAAGTCCTCTCTGGACGGCTCGAACCGCACCATGTCTGGCAGCAGCCCTCTCAGCTCCCTTAATTCTACAAAATAGCATGGAAAAAAACAGTATTATAAAAGCATCACTATGACGATGATTTAATTGTAAATGCTATACATACGGATATTTGTTATACTACTTAGTTAAAAGCTTTTTATTGCAGTATTATTATTATCATTATAATAAACAGAACTATTTTGATATTGTGTCAATGTTTTCAATGGTTTTAGATCAGAAAACTTAATCATCACAAAATACAGTATATTGTCCTTTTCAATCAAAATAAATGGTTCTTGAATCATTCAAATGGACATTAAATAGTAAACCGTCTCTGGATGTGTCGGTTTGTCATTACCTTCTTCATCTGCATCTGTCGCAACAAACACATTGTCGAGTTTATGGTTCTTCATCAAGCTGCGTATTTTTTTCACTGCCCCCTTCAGGCTTGGTACATCCTCTCTGTGACCCCAGATGAAATCTTTCCTGCGTAAGTGGACCCCCAAATATGGACCACCTTTAGCTGATCCTAGCTTGGCCTGAGGAGAAAATGAAGACACAATACACCCCTGTGTAATTACTACTTAAGATGTGATCATCAAAAGGCTGAAATTTCAAATTTCTGAATTAATTCAGACTCAAACAGCACACACAGATACACATTTAGAAGTAAAGGGTGTGATTGACTTATCTGAGTTAGTGCCATGATTGGCTAAAAGAAATCTAACATTCATCAAATACGTAAAATTCAGTTCTTAAATGATGCACTAACTTGGTGAATACTGGTTAATCTACTGTACAGTTCAACAGCCTTGATTCTTCCTGAACATAATCATGCCACACTCAGATACACTGACTCACTTTCATGCGAGTCCAATCCTCACTGTAAATGGTATGGTCTCTGTCATCTGTAGAGTTCAGATACTTTTCTCTGAAGTCCTCTCCAATAAGTCTCAGGTGCTTGGAAAAAACCATGCTGCGGCGGGTCTACATCAAACACAGACAGTTGCAGAGGCTATTGAAAAAACATCTAATACCTACACCAACATTACTTAACCGGTGTGATATTACCCCATTAATTGACTTACATCCCAGTAATCCTTTCCAGCATAGTGATCATGGAGAAGTGTCTCTGCTCGGTCAAGCATTACTGATCTGCAAAATAGTGCGGGACAAAATAAGCTTCTCCATGACAGTGGCATCAAGATCTGAGAGAAGTTCAAGCTGTAAGCAATACCGCACTTTGAGAACAATGAAATCAGATCACATTTAAGCTTTTTACAAATAAAAGTGTAGAAGGCGTGGCTGTCTTTTTGAGGACGTAAGCTTAGTACTTTGGCTGTTTGAGCAAGAGACTGATAGGTTTGACCACATGATCAATTGTATGTTATATTGTGATCTTGGTAGTTTGTCACCTCAGCTATTCAATTAGCTACACTTGTTGTTTAATGTGCACAGTGGCATTAGTAATGGTTAATAGCTCCAGATTCAATTGAACTTCATTCGCTTTCCTGAAATAGAAGTGCTCGATAAAGCCAGGAAACAATTATATGTTGATGTAAAATGTGAACTTGTACTATAATGCTAAAAGGATAAAAGCTCAAGAGAACTGAGTTCAACCACAGAACAAAAAAGATTTCAAAAGATTTCCAGACGTTGGTGCTTGGCAGATGTCTATACACTTTGCATGTATGTGTATATTATATGCAGTTTGTATCAGCATGTGGCCCTGTAGACTCACGTCACTGTGATATTTTTCTGAAGTACTGGAGACATGATGGAGGCATGGCCTTGTGCTGATATACAGGTTACGTTTCGAGCTCTCGTCTGCTCGTAGCCCCAAAACCAGCCCCTTGGAAACACAGTAAGAACAGATGTAGACAGTTGGAGATGGATGGAGAGGAGCGAGATGTGTGGCAAAAAGGTAAAGATGGATATCATTAATGCGAACATACTGTAAATTATTTTCCTTAAGCTCAATAAATCTCTCTTAAGAACAAATAAACAATAACATAATAGCAAGACATAACAAAATATTTAAAAAAACATTAGTGCCATCACAACTAGGATTGTATAAGATTATAGCCACAAGTGATTACGACACATGAAAACAGGATGAAAGACAGTCTCTGGTGTCAAACTCAAACAATTACTACATGCAGCTACCACATAAACTCTTCAACCCCATTTGTCACTGTGCTAAACATGGTACACGTTATATTGCATTTCTACTGCAAATTAGAAGAAATTGTGTTAGACATGTTTCTCTTTTCATACTTTGAGCTTTAAATTGTTGCTTCGGTGCATTTTGTTGCTTTACCTGTAGTAACCCTGTTTATCTTTGGAATACATCAACTTGTCGATGCACGGCCGCTCATCAACTTTTTCCTCCCATTTCCCATCAGTCCATCCCTCAGCGTAGTTTTGCAGTACCAGAACCTGGTCTATAAATGGGCCTCCATTTTCTAGATCCAAGAGAGGAAAAAAATTACTTTGCACTGATTATGGTGGATGTGCATTGTAAAAAAAAAAAAAGAACAATACATATTCATTAAAAAAGAAAAAATTATAGTTTAAGAAGCTTAACATATATTAAATGTAACTCTAGTCTAGGTCACCACAATGAAAAGCTCACCAGCGATGAATTCCTCGTACTCAATGACAGGCACATTGGCTTGCAGGCTAGTGAGGCTGAAGAACTCGCCCCACGGGATGCGAATCTGGTGGACATCGGAGCTCTGCCAGTGGTAGATCCGACCCCATGGGGGCAGCACCAGTACCCAGTCATCTCCCTCCTTCCTCAAAGTCTTCACCAAGGAGGCCATGCGGATATAGACATCTCTCCGCAGATTGAAGCCCTCCGGTGGGTTCACGTCATACAAAAGGTACCTGAGATAACAACAGAGGTCATGAGATGTTTTGGAAAACGTTAGGATGGAATGTGTGAATGCTATGAAAACCTACCACAATCAGTAATAGAGAAACTTCCATCCAATTTGAAATGTATCATGATAAGCTCATTTTTTTCACAAAAGCAGGGCTATATTTGTCATAGCTGAAACCTTTGAAATTATGTTTACTCTAGAGCCTTCAGAAAGCCACAATTTAAAGCTTTTAAGAAATCTATTCCTTCTAAATTGTGGTATATATATTTGGGCAATATGTGGTTTAGATAAGTTGGTCTTATCCATGGAGTCCACATCCTTTCCCAACATGTAAGAGGTCGAGTGTTGATGAACCTGGATCAGGGATAGGCTACTGTCTTACAGACAATTTAACATATTTTAACGATTCCCCAAATAAAATAGTGGCATAAGGCACGAGGGACGTCAAAGAAGAGGGTGCATCAGAATGATAAATGTAGTTATATTACGTTATAAATGTTAAAAGTAATGCTGTGGTAACATTTTTTGATTTTTTTATGTGTATGGTCTCATTTGCTGCTGTTTTTTGTCACACGCACAATTACATATTCGTATTCCATGTGTTAACTCAGAGTATGCATAGTGCACATTAATACACTTCTTGGGAGACTAACGTTACTGCAAACAAGCCAGTAAGTCATGCAGAGCGCCCGACATGTCGCTGTGAGCTTACATCGTTTCTTGATACCATATGTGGTCCCACCGCTACTCCTACGTTGTAAGGGACGGGGGAACAATACGATTCTGGTGCTGCTTCACTAAATGTGTGTTCGCCGAAATGTAATACGACACAACAGTGTCTTGCGGACTGTATCAACAGATAGTTCTCCACACAGTGGGTGGTTCTAATACGCGAGAATTCATTAAACCGACATCTTTTTTCATGGAGTCATGTAACTTATCGTGAAAACTTTATTCCTCATAAACTACAGGGTTTATCAACAGAGGCGGCCAGGCCTGGCAAACGGGATTAAGTAAAGACGTACAGCCTTAACAGGGTAAGTGCTTAATCTAAAGCTGCAATGTAGGCATAAACACGACCATTCCCCCGTTAGCATGAAGGTAGTATGCTAGCTAACAGTCACCTGACGTGTCGGGGGACTCACCGGAGATCCCGAGCGGCGGCGACGGGTCCAGTAGCTGTGCGGCTCGCGCTGAACGCATTGTCGCAGTGTCCTACTTCAAATGCTGCAAACGCGACGAAAATGGACAAACAAACTGCTGTAAACGAATAGATTGAAGTAATGCACACAACTGGTATATGCACTGCTCTGTGTGCCATATTTCCTCAGTCACGCACTTCCGGGAGGGTGAGAAGCGTCTGTACAGTTGCCGAGCAACCAGAAGAAACGTGAACGTAAATGCAATATCATTTATATTAATCAATGACAAACCAACCCAGCTACATTTTCACGGAGTTATCATCCTAAGAAAGCATCAAGAGGCTAAAGGAAATTAGTTTAGCTACAATCTTAACAGACTTTTTTTCAAAGATAGCATTTTGAGCTGATGGCTTGAGTGACATCACACTGCTCATTTAAAACAAATGTAGAGCTGATGGCTTTACTTATATATTCATAGAAATACTTCACTATAACAGAAAGGGAAGCACAAATAAACAATAAACAGACAATATATTTTGTGGAAATATTTATTTTGCCCACACAGGTTTCAGAATAATAAATACCAAGTTTTTGAACAACTTTTTTTTCTTTTTCATAAAACAAATAAATGAATAGGTAGAAATTGAGACAAAAGCTCTCAAAAATAAATTTGATGGTACAACATAGGAACCTTCCAGTTAGATCAAATATAAAAAATAAAAAGTACAGAATATTTCTAAATTTGGAAAATAATTTGGAAAATGTGTTCCATTTCCTAAATATTGTCCATGTAAAAATCGACTATTTTTTCAGTGAAAATAATTGGCAAATGTCATCTTAAACCATCTAATATTCCTCTCCTTCCTGATCCTCTTCAAAGGAATCAATCCCAACCTCTTCATAATCCTTCTCCAGGGCAGCCATGTCCTCTCTGGCCTCTGAGAACTCTCCCTCTTCCATGCCCTCCCCAACATACCAGTGGACGAAAGCTCTCTTGGCGTACATGAGGTCAAATTTGTGGTCCAGCCGGGCCCAGGCCTCTGCGATGGCTGTGGTGTTGCTCAGCATGCACACAGCCCTCTGCACCTTGGCCAGGTCTCCTCCAGGAACCGCCGTTGGAGGCTGATAGTTGATGCCCACCTTGAAGCCTGTGGGGCACCAGTCCACAAACTGGATGGTGCGTTTGGTCTTGATGGCAGCAATGGCAGTGTTGACATCTTTGGGCACCACATCACCACGATACAGCAGACAGCAGGCCATATATTTACCATGACGAGGATCACACTTCACCATCTGGTTGGCTGGCTCAAAGCAAGCGTTGGTTATGTCAGCAACAGACAGCTGCTCATGGTAGGCTTTCTCTGCAGAGATGACTGGAGCATAGGTGGCCAGAGGGAAGTGGATACGAGGGTAAGGCACCAAATTGGTCTGGAACTCTGTCAGGTCAACATTCAGGGCTCCATCAAAGCGAAGCGAGGCTGTGATTGAAGACACAATCTGACTCATGAGCCGGTTCAGGTTGGTGTAAGATGGCCTGTCGATGTCGAGGTTCCTGCGGCAGATGTCGTAGATGGCCTCGTTGTCCACCATGAAGGCACAGTCGGAGTGCTCCAGGGTGGTGTGGGTGGTGAGGATGGCGTTGTAAGGTTCCACCACTGCGGTGGAGATCTGGGGGGCCGGATAGATGGCAAACTCAAGCTTTGATTTCTTTCCGTAATCAACAGAAAGTCTCTCCATCAGCAGGGAGGTGAAACCTGAGCCAGTACCTCCACCAAAGGAGTGGAAGATGAGGAAACCTTGAAGCCCTGTGCACTGATCAGCCTACAGACAGAGAGAAACAATTACAAAGGCTGGAAAAGAAAAGAATATGAAACAAAGCATTATTTTACACTGATGTAAATGATCATAAAGAAAAGAAGAACAACATATATTTTTCAATTGTCACACTGCTTTATCGCAATGACAGAGTTCACAGGATGATAAAACAACTTTTCATTTTGGTGGCATTGGCCAGTTTTCCGACACAATATCTAACTTTTGAAGACACACAAAGGAGTTGCGTGATGACGTCCCATAAAACAGTTGTTCTTACAGTCTAATGATTTTTAAGACTGTTTTAAAAAGTGAGTTGTAAAGTAGTTCTGAAACTGGGCACTTCGCAGATGATGGAAAACAGGCTTCCGGACGCGCGTGAATTAAGTTATCAACATTTAATGGCAGGAAGTGTAAACAAACATTCAAGGCGCTCTTCCTCGGCTCCCGACTCCTCCGCCCCCTCAGCCTTGCGGCCTCGGGGATACCTGTAGAAGAGACCCGATTTCTCCAATCCATGGAGTTTTATATTCAATGTCACCGGCCCCGGTCAAAATGTCAGTTCTGGTCAAGTCACTTCCGGTCAAGTCACTTCCGAGTCCCGTCTTGTTATTGTCCGCATTAAAGTCACTTTCACAATAAAAGTCCCTTGTTATTGTAAGTCACTTGACGGATTTCAACCGGCCTCGTCAATCTATAATACTAACATACATTCACTCTCATGCAATATACATTAATTCTTGCCATTACATTTGCATAGAGTAAACATTACCCCTATGCTTCATAATACATTAATAACAATATCAATATTCTCCCTAATATTTTCTATTATAATATCTTTCTATATGTATTAATTTAAAACATAAGACCTCTGCAGATGTTATCAAAATAAACTATTTCAACCTAACAGTCAAAGCAATTGAGAATCAATGTAAAAGGGTACTAGACACATTCTGTCCCCACTTTTCTTCAGCACCTTGCCTCGCTGCAGTATGACCTTCCATTTTATAACATGGCTGAAGAGGAATGGTGCATAGTGAGGTCTGAGTGCAAGTCTGAGAGCTGTTGATACGATCTGACTGTTTTCAGTCAATATGAGCTGAATGGCCAGTGTGAATGAAAAATAAAACCTGAAAATAGTTTCTTACCACTTTGCGGATTTTATCCAGGACAGAGTCAATTATCTCTTTGCCGATGGTGTAGTTTCCACGGGCGTAGTTGTTGGCTGCATCTTCCTTGCCTGAGATCAACTGTTCCGGGTGAAATAGTTGACGGTAGGTTCCTGTGCGCACCTCATCTAGGAAATCAAAGACAAAAGTTGAAGAAACCAATCGGGGATCATTGTTTCAGACTCACATTCCTGATATGTAAAAACACAACACATAATGTCATACCAATAACAGTTGGTTCCAGGTCAACAAAGATTGCCCTGGGGACGTATTTCCCAGCCCCAGTCTCACTGAAGAAGGTAGTGAAGGAGTCGTCGTGGCCTCCCACAGGCTTGCGGTCGGGCATCTGTCCGTCCGACTGGATGCCGTGTTCCAGACAGTAGAGCTCCCAACAGGTGTTCCCCATCTGGACACCAGCCTGGCCTACGTGCACAGAGATGCATTCACGCTGGATGGGGAGAAGAGAAGTTGAAAGAGGAGGCAGAGAAAAGGAGAGGGGGGAAATACAGAGGGAAGATAAAGTGGCAATGCAGGGAAGGGTAAGAATTGCATACTCTTTGCAACTGTGTTTTCATTTTCCATTGAGCAAAGAGCGTTACACATTGTGAAGACTGTTGATATTTGCTTAATTGTACACATTAACACTGCAGTTGCAGGAATCCAAAAGAGTCAATTAGAAAGTCAGACACTAGGTGGAAGCAAAGAGATATATACGGGAGAAAGAAAGTCAAAGTTTAAAGAACAAGCAAAACAGATTTGCTGCAGCTGTCACTGGGTTTCATGTGACTGAGCACAACACAAGCTGAAATGGGGGTAGAGTTCAGAGAACAACTGCCGGTAACCTTCATACTACAAAGCTATATGAATGAATAATTCATCTAAAGTCATTTCACCCTCCCTTTTTTTTCCTCCAAAGTCAATTCATTTTCTGTGCACGTGGATGTTGCCTGAAACAGATTTAGTTTGAAATTTTGGGTGTTACTATATCATTTATACAATAGTAGCAATCATATACTTGCAAGCAGTGTCGCAAGTCAATGTAACCGACTGCCTTATGGCAATACTGGAACAATGTGATAGAATACATTAATGTATCAGGTGATTATGTGTGCTGGGTTAGCCAGAAAAGAAAAGGCATTGCAGCCTGGTTAGTATATTCCTCTTAAGAGTTATCTAATTTAATCTAATCTATATTCCTCTAAGAGTTATCAAGCAATTTCCCAAACTCGCATGATAAAAAAAATTACATTTAAAAAATTGTGGGTGATATGTTGTCATTAGAAGAATTGAAATATGTCCATCTAAAGTTACAGATGCTGAGGTCTGAAAATTGCTGCTGAAATTTAAAATGTTCAAATTAACAATATGAAGCAGAGAAAATCAAGCAAATCTGACAATTCAAAAAGATGCGAGTTGGCATCAAGAAATCTTACTATTACCTTATTCCACTCCATAAACCAGTGACAACTTTTTGACATACTCTCCATCCCAACCTTGTTTCAAGTCAAGCTGCTTTGCTTCATCCCAATTTTCCCCGTCTCCATGATCAGACAGACAGGGGAAGGTGCTGGTGGGTGAGTGTCATTTTAGAGTCTGTGAAATCTAACTCCATCCATGTTGATCAACAAAGAGGTTGTACTCAAAACGTCATCACCAGAAGCTTTCCAAAGCAAAAGTGACCCTGTATCGGGGTTTCCAGGTATGCAGAGCTATGTGCAGCAGCTATTTTAGGTTTATCATACTAACCTGACACCTAGAAGCAAAGGCTTACTGTTTCGGTAAACACTGCCTGGTTGACTTTTACACCTGATCTGCTCAAAGTTTGCTCCAATGTGAAAAAAACAATTCTGTAATTTTAAAGTTTAAAATAATAACTGTAAAGGCTACATCTGCTTTTCTCTCAAAATGATGCTATAGTCATTTTCATTCGCTCACACGCAACAGTAACGAATTGAAGATAAAGTAGTCTCAAGCTTCTCCCGTCCCTAGAAGCGGTCAGGGTGTACCTGTATACAACATAAACAAGGGCATGTTGAGCCCAGATGGACTTAGAGATGGCAGTTTTGTGACAAACTGATGAATAAAATAAATACACTACATAGATACAGAGAACACAAGAGAAAGACAAAAAGCCAACAGAGTAGAAAAAGAGAGCAATCAATTGGGTGAAAGCTTTTTTAGGTGAGCAGACATGGGAACAGCAAAAGCAGACACCTTCATTCTTGTTTTTGTGTGTCTACATGTTGTTTGAATGCTAATTTTATGACATCTACAGAATGGATGTTATATTTGGAAAGAATGGCTCTTTGAAGATGATCCACAGTGATTTTGGAGACCTTAACAATGTGTTGTGCCATCATCAGCCAGTGTGCCAGAGGCAGCTATAGGTCAGACGATTCAAGCCTATATAGAACCACCATTGAACGCAATAGCGACCTCCATAGCATATAATGAGCACATTCATGCTCTAAAAGGCAATAACATGTTCTCACGTATCATTTTGTACGACAAGCATGGATAATGCCAATCATAAAAGAAAAACACCTTGCACAATAAGTGGGACAGGCATGTGAATTCACTTGTGAGCCATATGCATTTCAATGTAAACCCTTATTTTATGATTACATTGGTATTTAGAATCACTGAACAGGTTAAACAACTATAGCTCCATACCGTGCAGAGTGAAGCTCCTAAGTGTAGTTTCAAGATTTGAATTGACATTTAAAAATATTTAGAGGAACGACATTTTATGGATTAAGAATATTTGATCAGGGCGGGTCTTGTATGACAACATTTAATTTTTTTAATCACTAGGCCTAGGTCTACTGACAATGCAAACAAGGCGTGTTATACTAAACTGTGCACACACAAGTAACAACACAAAAGGTTGCCTGTGCATGGTAGATTAATTCCTGACGCAGATCTAAGACAACCACGGTGTATGTCAAAAAAGTGTCAAAAACGTTTTTATTACAATCAATCTTACCAGTAGCATCTCAATCACAGAGACTGCAACGTTATCTTGGTTTCATGTGTCGTTTACCATGAATAACAGTGTCTGTGGAAAGTAAACCCAAACCACCATTACAACTCCACCAGAGGCTGCTTTCGAAGTTGGAGGGGAAGGATTTGACATAGATAGATGATAGATGGATACTTTATTAATCCCGAGGGAAATTTAGGTCATCCAGTAGCTTATACACTTAACTTAACTCACAAACATACAGTACATACACAAGTCACAGTAGAATCACAGTAGAAAAACAATACACATAGGGAGAACATGTTTACAGGGAGTAGGGTGTATACAGATATTATACAGATATTACAGTGTGCAAAGTGATATAAATAGTACAGTCAGTGCAATGGGCTAGTACAGCCAGTAAAAAGAGTAAAAAGATTAAAAAGATGGACAGTGGGATGGAAAAATAAAGAGCTGAGAAGAGGAGGGGGGACTGAGGTAGACTCCATCTCCCTCCCCCTCCCCTTCTGCGTGGCGTTGTACAGTTGCATTGCCCTGGGGACAAAGGACTTCCTCAGCCTGTCCGATGAGCATGACAGTGACAGGAGTCTGCCACTGAAAATGCTCCTCTGTCCGTTAAGAGGACTGTTGGTGGAGGCACGATGAGACACACCGACATTCCTCAGTGACGAATTGTGTATAGGCCTATAATCACCTCGCCTGGAACACTCATCATACCGATTATACAATGAATATACTGTATTTCCCCTAACCTGTAAAATACTGAGCAATTGATCAAATAAATGGAAGACTATAAGCACACTATACATATAGCATTCCATGGTTAACGTGTGTGTCTCCCTTGTCACCAGCCGCTCATCCAGGCCAACAGCCAGCTTCACTGACATGCACAGGGTCTATTTTTGACACGAGTCCTGCTCCAAGAGGGCAAACGGGGAGCAGTTCAGAGTTCCTACATCTCACCTTCAATCTGGCGCATGTTTCCAAGCATATTGAAATGCTGCAGATGTTCCATGTCGCACTGCGGCTAAATTAAAACTACTGCAGAAGACATGTCCACTCAGTTGTGAGAAGATAAACAAAGTGAACTTTGGAGAAGAAGTTTCTCTCAAGCCAAACACTGAACATACACTTACCATTGTAGCTTCTTAGTAGAATGCCCTTTGACAGAGAAGCAACTCGCAGCTGGATTTAATTTATTGGTTTAATGTATGTGTGTGTAGCTTCTCACAGCGGCCGTCAATGTGGTTCGAGTGAGTGAGTAATGCCAGTTGGACGAAGCGCTGCAACGCTGTGCCCCACTGCAAACCACTCCCACCTGTCTCTTTGACGAGCATGCGCACTATGAGCGCGATGGCCACGTTATGTATTGTAAGTGTGTTCCTTGACCTATACTAGAATCATGAATGTATTGAGGCCATGAGGGCCACTGTCAAAATGATATCAATGTGAGCATTTCAAACACACTCACTGGGGAAGTTCACGAGGAAATAGTGAATTGAATTCTGGAACTAATGTGTAGCAATACTAAAATACTACATAAAAAATGTGTTCATGTGAGTTGTTTTAAATGTCCAGACACAATGATCCGCTGAGAAGTACCTGATCAAACACCAACATCAAATTGCTTAATTACAGATTCAAGGGATTAATTACAACCTCACTGATTATCTGTTCCCTTGCAGCAGTATGTCTCAAGAGTGGGGGCAAGCAGAGTCCACATTTGTTCTCTTTGCATTAATCAATCATAGTACATACCAACATTTATTAATCATGTTTTTTATTATTCTTGTTGTAATATCATAACTCTCCTTCTCGCAGTTCAAACTTCTTGGCACTTGTAATATGTGTCGGCTATATAAAGGCCACGGCTAAGGTCAGTTATCTGGTGGGTGGGAAGAACACCCTGCAAACCGATCCATAACATCAACCCCGACCCCCTCCAACTGCCATTTTACTGGACATACTGTCATTGTACCCACTTGGAAGCTAGAGGTCGTAGTTGCTTAACCACGAGTCCCTCAATGAGTAAACAGTGAACAGAGAAGTCTTGTTTTTGTCTCCAATCCAGTGTGTCCTGCAGTGTTTTAGCATGTCTCTCACCTTTTCTGTGTATATTGGGATTGTATATAATCTTAGTTGATAATGTAATGTATGTGGCTCCAACAGTACAATTGCAAACATTTAAAACCTTTTTTTCAACATATAAATTCCTCATGTGCACATTATCTCAACATCCCATTTTTGGACCCTGCTCTGGGTCTTTTTATTTCTTGCCAGCACTGGCATCATTAAGACCTTTAGTGAACAAAACTTAATTATAGGGGGTTATTTGGAGTGGTATACTCTCATTCAATGGAAGTGGGACATGGCTGTATGACTCAGGGAACACTAATGAGGGCAAACAAATAAGACAACAACAAGGCTCAGGCTTCCCTTTTTTGGTAGAAAAGTGTTCATAATTGCTATATTTTGAAAAAAACATTGTTTAAGAATTACCAACAACCTGGTCTTCTCTACAAGGTAATACAACATGCTGCAGGTTCATGTGTTAAGCACCCATGTGGAATCAAAGAGTTTTAATTAGGGCTGTGAAACGATTAAAATTGTTAATCGGATTAATCACAGGTTTTTGTGGATTAATCATGATTAATCACATATTACCGATATTCTCGGTATATTTTGTGAGAACATAGAGATTTATGACAAAAGACGGATATATACATTGATACATTCTTCTATACAATGGTGCTGCAACTCAGCAGTTATTTAGCAGTTTTCTTCCATATGGAACATTAATACATCTTCATCCTAAACAGAATGTTTAACCCCCCTGTTACCTTTTGGGTCAATTTGACCCCATTCAATGTTTAATGTCGGTGTTCTTTGGGGTCAATTTGACCCCAGGCTGTTTTTCACTGTGTCAAACATATCAGAAATATCAACTTTTTTATTTATTTAAAGGGCTATTTAGGTAGTCAACAAACAAACATAAAGTACCTCACACTTAAACTTGGGAAGCAATATTAATTCTAATTTCTTCCCTTTTTTTCCCCCTGAAGGGTTATTTGGGAGTTTTTCCTGGTCCGATGTGAGGTTTTGGGGCAGGGATGTCTATGTGTACAGATTGTAAAGCACTCCGAGACAAATTTGTAATTTGTGAAATTGGGCTATACAAATAAACTGAATTGAAACTGAATTGAATTAATAATTTTCTGGAGGTTTTAATTGCTGGGGTCAAATTGACCCCGAGGGTAAAATATGTTAGTAAATGTAAATGTAACAGGAGGGTTAAACAGAGCATTTTTTTTCTGTTTTGTCAACAACCATTAACTCCACATGACACAAATCTAAAGACAGATTGATTGACATTTTTTTTTTTGCTCGTGATGATGCGCGCACGGAGCTCTGTGGCGCGCGAAACGGAGATCGATAAGTGTTAACGCAACGCGGAGACAGAAATGACATGCTGCTGTGGAGATACGATCAACAACAGACGTTTAGTTTAATAAAAGAACAAAGACGTGCTATAGAGAACATGTCAGGGGCATGGACGGATTAAGAAACCACGGGCCCCTGGGCCTGGACCTGTCAAGGGCCCCCCCCCCACCCGCAAAAAAAAAAAAAAAAAAAAAGTCAACAACAAAAAAGGCAAACAAAAAAAAAATTAAATATACTTTTTTTTTTTACATCGCTAACAAAACAGTCCGTATGGAACAACGATACCGGAGCTGAGCAGACAACATAACGCGAATTATATGACCATGACATGAATGACTTAAGCCTAGCATATACCGGCTATGGCGCATCGTGTCATATCATCATATCAATACAAAGTTAATAACAGCTACTTCACGCAGAGGCTCTGGATTAGGGGCCCCCTGAGCTCATGGGCCCCTGGTGCCGGTAGGCTCGTTCGGTAATCCATCCCTCAGTAGGACTATTGGGGCCCTGTTACTGACATGAATGATTTAAGCCTAGCATATACCGGCTACGGCGCATCGTGTCATATCATCATATTCATATCAATACAATGTTAATAACAGCGACGTCACGCAAGGAGGCTCAGGCCCAGGGGCCCCCTGAACTCACGGGCCCCTGGTGCCGGTAGGCTCGTTCGGTAATCCATCCCTCAGTAGGACTATTGGGGCCCTGTTACTGACATGAATGACTTAAGCCCAGCATATACCGGCATACGGCGCATCGTGTCATATCATCATATTCATATCAATACAATGTTAATCACAGCGACGTCACGCGCGGAGGCTCAGGCCCAAGGGCCCCCTGAGCTCATGGGCCCCTGGGCCTGGGCCCGGTAGGCCCGTTGGTTAATCCATCCCTGGTCAGGGGGCGGGCCAATCTTTTTAATGTCATGCGATCTACCGACACTACGCCGCGATCGACTGGCAGGTCGCGATCGACGTGTTGAGACCCTGATCTACAGGAAGTAAAAGTCGTAACAAGGTTTCCGTAGGTGAACCTGCGGAAGGATCATTACCGATGAACAGACCGTCTGCATGAGAGCGGACAGAGTTCAGATTGAAGTGGTGGATTGGAAGCTCATTTTGCAAGTGACTTTTTTTTCGTCCCGACGACCAACAACAGACAGATTGGAAGCTCATTCTGCGCATGCGTTAAATGCGTTAATAATAAAAAACTAGTTAAACCTGTAATTGAATTAACTGAGTTAACGCGTTATTTTTCACAGCACTAGTTTTAATTTGACATTTCCATTTCCACCATAGTGCTTTTTGAGCTATGTTAACAGAATGTGATGCCAACATCAGGATTCCCATTTGTTACAGTGGGTGGGAAGAACACCCTGCAAACCGATCGGGGGAGAAACTGACTGACTTGAAAAAATGGTGGTGCATTTAACGCTGTGGCATCCCTCTTGGTGTTGCTTAGCTCACTCTAGACTGCCACACATATGTTTACAATCAACAGACTTTTGACTGACATTCAATGTACCTTGTGACAGTGAAGAGGAGGTCAACATGATGCGTGTGAGCAGAGGCGCCATAGATTGCCACAGTGTTATAACTCGAAATGGTAGATTATAATGAATCAACATTCTCATATTACAGGGGATGCCCATTACAGTGATTTAACTTGTTTTAGATATAATAAATTGGTCAATTCCTGCCAAGTGAAACAAGCAGTTACTGCTAACCGAAACTCATGTTGAGTGGAAATGTGAATACAACCTTTCGGGTGCCGATGTGTGTGATACCCAGGTACCAGTGTGGACTTAATAATAATAATAATAATCATTCATCTTATATAGCGCTTCTCTAGACTCCCGAAGTCACTTAAAGAACCACTGTTTCTGTGGTTGACTGTTATGTTGCATGAAGTGAAACCAATCCGGCAGCCAGTTGCTGTTTACTCCCCTGTTGTAGTCCTCTACACTACCAAGAGGTTTCAGAATAGGAAAGAAAGAGCAGGTCTTATATATATAGTTTAATAAAGATTAATTTAACTTAGGAAAAGAGTCGGGTAAACTGGTAGGATTGATTAACAAGGGATTTCATTTTCATAACCAGGTTAGACTGTACATATTGATTCAAAGCAGGCGTTACGAGTTTGGAGATTGTGTCTCCCTAGTTTCTATAAAATTACATCACAGATCACAGTCTAATTTTCTAACATTCTTGCATATGGGACACTGTTATTTGACAGTGACACACTTGAGCAGTGTAATTCTTTCTCAGAGTCTTTTGATTATCATACATGTCACACTTAAAAGAAACCTCAAAGCAACAGGAGTGTTACTTTTTCTACCATAAGCTACATCATAATGTGATATATTAGAAACTGCCAGGTGAAACTTCATCAGGTTACCTTCCCCTAATCTAGGGTTGTGCTACTACCTTCTGATTTATGAGGTACACACACCAGTACTCACAGACTCACACAATGAATAGGGTGGTGACCTCCTTTTGCATTGTTGTGTATGTCTGTCAAGCAGATGAGCTTATCCTGGTCTCATTAGTAGGTTCTCTGATTACAGCGCAGATCAAATCTCTGTTCACTTTAAGCTGCACTACTTTGGAGAAGAGACATTAACTATGGTAAATTGTGGTTTTCCAACCTCAAACTTACTGCAAGTACATACTCATGTATTTATTAAGAATATATGTACTGTATTTTAACAATAATTGTGTGTGTGAGATATAAAACAGGTTTCTGTGTATCTGCCTCAGCCCATGACAGAGAGTAAAGTAGATTATGATAACTGGATTGAAGCAGTTAAATAAAATCAAGTTAAGCAGATATGTGGAAGGTAAATGTGCAATGTTCTCTGTGCAGCGGGAATGTATCTCTATTCATGTGGGCCAAGCTGGAGCTCAGATTGGCAATGCATGTTGGGAGCTGTACTCTCTGGAACATGGGCTCCAGCCAGAGGTCAGATGCCCAATGACCAGACTTTTGGAGGAGGAGATGATTCCTTCAGTATCTTTTTTAGTGAGGGGCAGGAAAGCCATTTTTGTCGACCTGGAACAAACTGTCATCGGTCAGTGTTATAAAGCTGATGATATATTTCATTGTTTGAATGTTTTCATTTATTAATATAATTTTATTATTTAAAAAATGATAAGTGTATTAGAGAATTGACATTATGTTTAGACTTTAGTAACTTTGGAATGGTTAATTATTGAAAATAGCGTAATTTAACAAAATTATCAAGATGTAAAACACAAGGATGAACACTGGAACCTCACATTCAGTTATTAACCATAAATGCACACAAATGAACACGTTAACAGCAAAACACAGAGATAGAATACAGGGATTGTAACTTAAATAGTTTAGAACATGAAAAATCAGGCAGATGATGCCATCTGTCACGAAAACAAAGTTTTCTTTTTTACTTTATAGATTTTTTTTTAAGCCAGGCTCATTTTTATAAATCTGTCTACTGTTTGTCTATCTCCAGATGAGGTGCATACAGGAACCTATCGCTTTCCCACCCCGAGCAGATGATTACAGGTAAGGAAGATGCTGCCAACAACTACGCATGTGGACACTACACCTTCGGTAAGGAGATTATTTATATGGTTTTGGACAGAACTCGTAAACTGGTGAGAAGAGCTGAGGGTACAAGTTTATAGTACATCAACTGTTTCTTTGCACAAATAAATGTTTTGTCTGCTGTATCGTGGTGATGTGGTGCCCAAAGATGTCAACACTGCCATTGCTGCCATCAAGACCAAACGCACCATCCAGTTTGTGGACTGGTGCCCCACAGGCTTCAAGGTGGGCATCAACTATCAGCCTCCAACGGCGGTTCCTGGAGGAGACCTGGCCAAGGTGCAGAGGGCTGTGTGCATGCTGAGCAACACCACAGCCATCGCAGAGGCCTGGGCCCGGCTGGACCACAAGTTTGACCTCATGTACGCCAAGAGAGCCTTCGTCCACTGGTATGTTGGGGAGGGCATGGAAGAGGGAGAGTTCTCAGAGGCCAGAGAGGACATGGCTGCCCTGGAGAAGGATTATGAAGAAGTTGGCACTGACAGCATGGGAGAGGAGGATGAAGAGGGAGAGGAGTATTGAAGGGCCCAACATCATTCGGGGTTTACTATCACATATTCCAAAAAGTTACAATGAAAGTGACACATTCACAACAATACTCTGACAAACTGTGGTTAGTAATGAATATCAGTATTATCAATAAAATGTTCTCATGAATCTTTTAAATTATGAATTGTGATCATTCATGAACTCATACAGCATTGACAGCCGACTAAGAAAGCATGTTGTTCTAGATTACTCCAACAACATTTACCCAATACTTTGCTAGCCTAGAGACTAATAAGCACTTCATACTGCGTTATCTAAAGTGATCCCATACTGATGAATTATGTATCTCATTGAAACAGCTCTTGCAGATTATACATTTTGTTATATTGACAATTATTCTAAATTAATTTTCCAGTAGTGTAATGCTGGATTTCAGAATGTGTAATTAAATGCAGCTCCTATTATTTCACAAAGGACATTGTAGTAGCTCGGTCTTTGCTGCCGTTTTGATGATGATCCACAAAGTCCACAATGGGCTGGGCCGGCCTTGTGCCTGCAGTTTCTTCTCGGAGCCACTAGATGGGAGCAAGGTCACCAGCTAGTAGTGTTGTGCAAGCTCACGTGTTAGTCCTATTGATGTTTGGTCATTTAAAGCTGGCTGCAGTCTGTGAGCTCTTGTGATCTGGATGAGTCACATGCCGAAAGCCCTCTTGTTTACACTTTCTGTTCTACTGAATGTAAGTATTGTGCTCCCACTCAACAGTGACTTTATGAAAGGCTCATATGTATTCAAGATCATAAGAACAGAACTATTATCAGTAAAATGGCTTAAAGTATTGGTATGCAGCAAAATCACCCTCTGCGAAAAGGTAATTATTATAGGTCTAAATATTATATTATTGGACAATAATTATACTCAAAACATAAGTGTGTTAGAAACAATTTACCGTTAAAGTTGGTCATCCCCAATGTGTATGTAGGCCAATATTAAATCAAAATGTCCAAACTATTGCAGATAGTTTAGTAAATGTTTAATGGGGAGGAAAGTCCCTCAACATATATTTACCTTAGCAGTTGGCCAACATGCATCACTGCTTTCGTAACGCAGTGCCATGACATTATTTCGAAAAAACGATCATTTGGTTTAAAATGTGAGCGAGAGTATACCGATTTCATTTGGCTAAGCTACATTAGCTCGGAGCAACAGGCAGGGCGGGTCCGGCGAGGTTTCCAAACTCTCGCATGTTCCAGACGCTCTATGTTTCTCTCCCAGCTGATAGTGACGCAGCGCGTGCAGCTTCGAACAGCGCACGAGGCCAGCAGGGCTCGGGCTGCCCTGTTTAGTTGTGTTGTCTTCCCCCCGGTGGGGACCGGAGAGGAGACCGCAGAGGCACCGCGGTGCACCGCAGCGGTCCTAGTGAGTAGTATTGGTGTCGGGGCGGAGGAGAGGAGGCTGTATGTGCGGCTGTCGCGGGGAGCAGAGAGGGGGAGCGCATACCAGAGACGCCGCTCTCGTAACTCATTCAGTGTCGCTCCAAAACGGCGGACCGGCTGCAAAACTGCTCACTAATTACCCGAAAAACCGAGACGGTAGGTCTGTGTGGCTATGGCTAATGGCTGGTTGTGAATGCGGCTGTACCCACTGTCAATTCACGATGGAGTTGTTCCCTTTGTACAGATATGTTTGTCGTCCAACGCTACCATAATGGGAACTATTGTGTCAACCGGAAAACACAAACGCATTACAGTAGGGGCGAGATCCCCCTAGCGACGCTGGCACTCAGTGGCACTTGCCAGCAGTTGCCAGCAGATGCCACTACTAGTCAAAAAGTGCCACTACTCGTTAAAAAGTGCCACTACTAGTTAAAAAGTGCCACTACTAGTCAAAAAGTGCCAGCAGACGGAGGGTCGGTCGCAGTGACGAGTCTGCGACGATTTAGTGACAAGCTTCACTGAAGTGCCCGGACAGCGGAAGAAATCACTTTCATGATCACAAAATGGAGGAGCTGCGGTTTAGCTAGATAGATAGATAGCTAAAATAGCTAGATACACAGATGGATTTGTGTGTATATATATATATAAAAGACACTAATTAATATATATATATATTAATTAGTGTCTTTGTAGACACTTACTGACAATATGCAATAAGATAGTGCTGTACATTACTGCTGTACTATATTTAATATTGTTTTGCTCCTACTACGTTTCACTTCGTAATCTATTACACTTATATACCATGATATTGTAACGTCTCGGACGTTATGGCACTGATGACACGGAGACGGGACGACGTTATTAATCCTCCCTTTATTGGGCATCCACCAACACATACAGCGTGTTCCTCTCAGTTTAGCAGGTCGAAAGTCAACAACAACGGTTCCCGTCAACCACCCTTAACTCCCGTTTTCCGACAGGTTAACCCCGCCTCCCCTCTACTCCGCCAATCACAGGCACGCCCCCTCGACCAGCACGCACGGTGCCACACTTTGATTGACAGCCACTTCACAGGGTCGCTACAATATATTACGAAGTGAAACGTAGTAGAAGCAAAACAATATTAAATATAGTACAGCAGTATTGTACAGCACTATCGCATATTGTAAGTAAGTGTCTACAAAAAGACACCAATTATATATATATATATATCCATCTGTGTATCTAGCTATTTTAGCTATCTATCTATCTATCTAGCTAAACCGCAGCTCCTCCATTCTGTGATCATGAAAGTGATTTCTTCCGCTGTCCGGGCACTTCAGTGAAGCTTGTCACTGAGTCGTCGCAGACTCGTCAATGCGCAGACATGCCTCAGACGCGCCTGGCCGACCCTCCGTCCGCTGGCATCTTTTAACTAGTCGTGGCACTTTTTGACTAGCTGCGGCATCTGCTGGCAACTGCTGGCAAGTGTCACTGAGTGCCAGTGCTTAAACTTTAGACTAACAGTGGCATCTCCTCAAAGGAGAATTTCATGGAGGTATAACAGTATGACATGGTAACAAAATTAATTATATATTTTTATTATTAAAGAAAGGCGGGTACATTATACATATCATGGTATATAAGTGTTATATATTACGAAGTGAAACGTAGTAGTAGCAAAACAATATTCAATATAGTACAGCAGTATTGTACAGCAATATCGTA
The DNA here is from genome assembly GCF_029220125.1 of Pseudoliparis swirei. Classification (NCBI taxonomy): domain Eukaryota; kingdom Metazoa; phylum Chordata; class Actinopteri; order Perciformes; family Liparidae; genus Pseudoliparis; species Pseudoliparis swirei. The sequence continues at coordinate 12,631,725 of NC_079389.1, read as the reverse complement.
TTGCATATTGTAAGTAAGTCTAAAAAAATGCATTATCTATGCAAGTCTGTGGCACTTGCCACTGAGGTGCCAGTGAGTTGTCGCTGAGTACTGGCACCGAGCGGCACTTGCCACAGACTTGCCACTGAGGTGCCACTGAGGTGCCAGTGAGGTGCCAGTGAGGTGCCAGTGAGTTGTCGCTGAGTACTGGCACCGAGCGGCACTTGCCACAGACTTGCCAGTGAGGTGCCACCTCAGTGCCACTGAGGTGCCACTGAGGTGCCAGTGAGGTGCCAGTGAGTTGTCGCTGAGTACTGGCACCGAGCGGCACTTGCCACAGACTTGCCACTGAGGTGCCAGTGAGTTGCCATTGAGTTGTCGGTGCCAGTGATTGCACTCGCCCTCTCTCACGCATTATGTTAATCCATTTTAACATTAATTCTACAAATTCACTTGCATATAGACTGCACCTGCGCGTGCATCTGCCCGTGTCTGTAAGTTTGTGTAGGCCGACTGTCATGTCAGCAGCAGTTGTCAGATGGCATGACGCTAGAAATAACATAGTAATTATACTTGAGTGAGCGCATGGCTGTTTCCCGAGGGGGCATAGAAAGTTAAGTTTAGTTGTTGTATCTCAGTCTGGAAGTCCCCTTCAGCCCTAAAACCACCGAAGTCCACTTTTGAAATTGGCATGGTGACTGACTGTGGCTATCGTGGAAGTGAGGTCTTATAATTTCTTAGAGCACACCTCCAAGTGAGTCGAAAAGGTTAACATTTTAACCTTTGAATGAATAATGCGTGAGCATCCATCTGTAGGTCATTTCGCCTCTATTGGAGTCTGTATGAGTCTGGTCAAGTATCTGAGGTAAGACACTGGACTTTTCAAGAATGAACATTGAAACAATGCTAACCACATTGACTATTATTATTCCTTAACTAAGCAGTACTCATGACCTTGAATGTGAGACTAATCACAGTGTTAATTCTCATCTTAAAAGATATCAGTCAACTCCTCATTGCTCATGTGATGCATGATGACTCATGATGACACAAAGAACAGCAGCTTTAAAAAAAAAAAAATCACTTGCTGGCTGAACTTGATATGATGACGTCTTTGGCAAAATGTATTTGAGATTCATTTCGTTGGAAATTTTGCTTTTCATCAGGAAAACAATCAGTTGAGGGGAATATCATTGACTGAAACCAAGATAAACATATTACTGTCACACAGAACTCACAAACTTCACACAGGTGTTTAGAATTACCGGTGAGGAAGAGCATGCTGGGAATTATATGACACCTACAAATAACATTTCTGAATAGGAATAGGTGACAAGATAGTGAAGGAGATGTCGACCAACTTTTGCCTGCAGTCGGCCACACAATCCCAAGAACAGGTTATAAAAGAACAACATGAGCTAATTTCAATAAATGAAATTACACGTTTCCATAATCTGTATGTGTCAACACTTTGGTATACATAATGATAAACGACTAGGTTAACATTATACATTGTCTTCTTTAGCCGTTGCTTGTACACTCTCTTTTGTATATGACCACTTGCCTTTAAAGTAAATAGATAATAAGCATCGTGCTGTTTCATTTGCTTTTGGGAATTTTAGGAAATACCTTACAAGGATTTACAAATGTTTTATTATCAGACAGGAATTTGGTAAATGCAGGATGTCCATTCAGAGTTGAGTATATTCTGTATTTAAAAGAAAACTATTTTTCTGTCAGGGGGCGGTGTGGTGAAGAGTGACCGGAGGCAACATGGTGGATCACTATAACGTCCTGGGAGTGTCCAAAACCGCCTCTCAGGATGACATCAAGAAGGAGTGAGTATCAAGGGAGTCTCTCTCTCTCTATTAGGGCTCACTTTTAATATTCTATAAACAATAAAGGTATTTCCCTTTATTCTAAAATCCAGCTTTGGAAAATATATTTTGAGTTGACGTTCTTACTTAATATCCAGGTTATATAAATCTTCTTCACCTCATGATTAGCAGTTTCTTAGTTTTATGTTTCTGGATTTTATGAACTTCCGACCACAAAAACATTCCGAGGGATAAAATGACGAAATACCAAAAATACAATATCTCATTATACATTGTAGCTAAACCCATGAATAGAGGTTTGAGAACCACTGGTATGATAAATACAGACTTTTAAAAAGCATAGAATGGTCTGCCTGGTGTCTTATTTCTTCAAGGCTCTCCATAGCACATTGCATGTTGTTGTAGAGAGCCTATAGTACGAGTGTCTTTATTCATCTTTATATGTATGAGTCAATGTTTTTGCTGTGATTTTCAGGTACAGGAAACTGGCACTGAAATGGCATCCAGATAAAAACCCCGACAACAAAGAGGAAGCCGAGAGAAAGTTCAAAGAACTGTCGGAGGCCTATGAAGTCCTATCTGACAGTAAGTCAGGGCTTTGTGTATCTGTATGTATATGTACCCACTGTGTGTGTGTGTGTGTGTGTGTGTGTCTGAATCTTTGTGTTAAGATGTCTGACTCTTCAGGGACGAACTTCATTCACAGAAACCCATAGATCAGATTTTCAATATTTTCATTTTCATTTATTTATTTATTTGAACAGGGACTGTACACATCAATCAACCCAGAGGTAAATGTGTCAGTCTTAGCTAAGGCTAAATTTCAACCGTAGTCCCTGTGGCCAGATATTACAAGCCTTCACACACATCTGTTCACTGTCTCCCAACATAATTCTGTTGGGCGATCTGAATATTCACATGGACAACACTAATCATCCCCTCACTAAGGACTTCACTTTTTGCTTGGACAGTTTTGGTCTCCTACAACATATTCACTTCCCCACCCACTCTAAAGGTCACATTTTGGACTTGGTCTGTTGCTCTGGTCTCACTCCCCTCAACTGCTCTGCTGTCGATCTCCCTATCTCCGACCACATGCTTATTTAATTTAATTTAAGTTTAACATTATCCAAATTCAAACAGTTACGTGTCATATCCTTTCGCAACATCTCAAACATTAATCTAGCTGACCTCACAACAGGCATTGACAGTTTCCCCATCATCACCCCCTCACACACCTCGGACCATCTGGTTAATCTTTACAATGATAGTCTCCATACTCTGCTGAACTCACTTGCTCCCCTCAAAACCCGGACTGTCTCATTCCCCCACTCTGCCCCCTGGTTCTCCCCTCACCTCCGCCAGTTGAAAGCCAAAGGACGTCAGTTGGAGAGGCTTTCCACCAAAACCGGACTCACTATTCATAAACAGATGCACCATGCTCACATCCTCCTATACAAAGATGCCCTCTCCTCAGCCAAATCACAATACTTTACAAACAAAATCACTGCTGGTGCTGGGAACACCAGGACCCTTTTCTCTGTGGTCAATAATTCATTCCGCCCCCCTGATTCCCTTCCCCCTCACTTCTACTCCACTGAACACTGTAACTCCCTAATGTCATTTTTTAACACTAAAATAGCTGCCATCCATCAGCAACTGACCCCTCATACGTCCTGTTGTCCTTCTACTTTTATTCCCCCTCTCTGTACCTCTATCCTGCTTCCAACTCCCCTCTGCCATCGTTTTATCAAAACTCATCCAGACTTCCAAGCCATCCACCTGCCAACTCGACCCCCTCCCATCCTCCCTGGTCATAACCTCCCTCCCCTCTCTGCTACCCCTGATAACAGCCATCATCCACTCCTCCCTCACCTCTGGTTCTGTCCCATCACCTCTCAAATCTGCTGCTGTTACTCCAATACTCAAGAAACCTGGTTTAGACCCCAACATTTTCAATAACCTCCATCCCATTTCCAACCTACCATTTCTCTCTAAAATCCTAGAAAAAACAGTGGCATCTCAGATTCAGACTCACCTCTCCAACAATAACCTCTATGAACAGTTCCAGTCCGGTTTTCGCCCCCGTCACAGCACAGAAACAGCCCTCATCAAAATCTCAAATGACCTCCTCATGGCAGCGGACTCTGGATTATTATCAATCCTCATCCTCCTCGATCTGAGCGCCGCCTTCGACACCATCTCCCACTCCATCCTCCTTGATCGACTAGCCTCCATTGGAATTTCAGACACACTGCTTTCATGGTTTCACTCATATCTCTCTGGCCGTACTCAGTTCATTCAGTTAAAATCATTCACATCACACCCCTCCCCCCTCTCGTCCGGTGTTCCCCAGGGCTCTGTCCTTGGTCCTATCCTGTTTATCATCTACCTCCTCCCACTTGGACTCATTTTCCGCAAACATAACATTCAATTCCACTGTTACTGGACGACACCCAACTCTATGTTTCCTCCAAACCCTCTTCCACGTTCCGCCCCCTCCTCTCTGCCTGTTTACAGGAAATCAAAGACTGGTTCACCTCAAACTTCCTCAAATTGAACAGCAATAAAACCGAGGTTGTCCTCATTGGCTCCAAGTCCACTCTCACCAAGCATCCCAGTTTCACCCTTACAATAGACAACTCCTCGGTCTCCCCCTCTCCTCAGGCGAAGAGTCTGGGTGTCGTCCTCGACTGCACACTGTCATTCCACACTCACATCAACACCACCATCCGGTCTGCCTACTTCCACCTCCGAAATATCAACCGCCTCCGCCCTTCACTCACACCCAACAGCACCGCAATCCTGGTCCACTCTCTTGTCACCTCCCGCTTGGATTATTGCAATTCCCTCCTCTTTGGTCTCCCCCAGAAACTCCTCCATAAGCTCCAACTGTTCCAGAACGCTGCTGCCCGCATCATCACCAAAACCCCTTCGATCTGTCACATCACCCCTGTTTTACAACAACTCCACTGGCTTCCCATCAAACACCGCATTGACTTTAAGATCCTGCTCCATGCATTCAAGGCCATCCACAACCTCGCCCCTCCATACCTGTCTCACCTCCTCCAAATCAACATCCCCACCCGGTCTCTCAGGTCTGCTTCCTCCATCAACCTGACCGTCCCCCCAGCTCGTTTGTCCACCATGGGGTCACGAGCCTTCAGCCGCTCTGCCCCTCGCCTATGGAACTCCCTCCCCCCTGACATCAGAAACATTGACTCTATCACTTTATTCAAAACTCACCTCAAAACTCACCTTTTCAGGCAGGCCTATGGCTGACCTGTTCCCCTCTTGGTTGCTCTGCTGCAGACTGTTCTGCTTTTTAACTGTTTTGCTTTTTAACTGTTCTGCTTTTTAATTGTGTCCATTTTTAAATATGTTGTACGGCGACCTTGAGTGCCTTGAAAGGCGCCTTATAAAATGAATGTATTATTATTATTATTATTAAAAAGGTTATCACAGAAACATCATAAACGAGCAATAAACATACAGGTTACGATCAAATACTGGGCTCATCATGAAATCATTTTAAAAACATTGTAAAAAGCAATAGGTATATACACAATCATTGAGGAGGGAGTCACGATTCAATAGTAGGTTTAATTTGTGTTGCATGAGAAAAGAGAGCGACGTGTGGCGTCTGTTGTTTTTTATTCCATCGTTAAATTGTACTCTGTTCCTCTGCTACAGCAAGTAAGCGGGACGCATATGACAGATATGGAAATGAAAAAATACGACACACAGGTAAATAAAACTGGGCTCCAATGAGGTTTTAAAGTTCTGCTATGATTGCATTCATTACCTTTCCGTCTTCTTCCCTCAATCCCTTTGCTTATGCTTCTCCACTTATTTCCTTCCTCATGTTTCCTACCCCTCCATTTCCTTCACTTGACCCTTAATACGTCTTCTTCTCCGTCTACTCTTTCTCTCGTTTGGTTGCTCTTCACCCACCTGACCCTGACACCTTCCTTTTCCAGGTTCCTCCACCTCAGACTTTTCATCAGATCTGCCAGGATTCATTTTTACATTCCGCAACCCAGACGAGGTTTTCCGAGAGTTTTTTGGCAGCCAGGATCCTTTTGCTAACTTCTTTGGTAAGTCATACACAATAATCATTTGGAATATTTTAGGAATATTTTTTTTGAAAATTCAACATTATACTTTTTACATTCAGGGCATATATAAGGCGAAATTCATACTATTATTGAAGTAATTTCCAGTTTAAATTTGACAGTTTTCTTCATGCAACCCCTCTGGAAATTTTTACTTTGGGAGTCTGATTATTCTATTTGGGGAAAATCTCCCTTTTTGAATTCCTTCACTTGTTGAGCAATAATAACACAACATGCCCCCAAAACACAAGATCCCATTGCTTTACTTAAGTCTAACTTCTTCGTGAGTTTGTATATAAGTAATGATAAGTGTCTTTCTCTTTCTCTCATCCAGACGACTTCTCATCCTTTGGAGGCTCGTCCTCTCGCCTCGGCCCCAGTCGGTTCTTTTCTTTTCCTTCAGCACGAGGTGAACAGTTACATGCTGGTATCTGCATAGCGAATACAGCAACCTGTACTGTAGCCCGACGTATCATATTGTGACCACAATTTTTTAATCTGGTTCAGTTTTGGAGTTTTAGCAATTGACACTTTACACGCAAGGGCAGCTATAAGAACTCACAGGGAATAGTCCAGTGAAATATGAGGGCATTGAGTTTTTGTATTTGTCATCATGTAAACTTTATTTTTGTTCAAGAGATGAGAGAGAAGACTACCAGACTTTCTAAATCCCTGTAACATGGAAAACACTGCCATCTGTTGAAATACACACTTGAAACAAATTTAGTTAGAAACCTGTTATTATAAAATGTAGATTACACTCCATGTTGCCGAAGCAGTGATACTTGTGTTCCAAGATACACGAAAGGGCAACTCAACGGATTGGTATAATCTTGGCACAAACTGAGATTTTGTCAAATGCATCAAAATGAATCATTCGCTCTCTTTTTTTCTCCTTCTGCTGCTTTTCTTACCTGATCATCTGCAGTTGATTTTACCTCCTTCTCCTCTTCCTCGGGTGGTCTGGATGGGATGGACAGCATGGGCGGAGGGATGGGCAGCACAGGCGGAGGGATGGTCAACTTCAAATCAGTTTCTACCTCCACTCGTATCGTAAATGGAAAACGCATCTCCACCAAGAAGTACGTGAGGCCGTCCTGAGAACGCTTACCAAACCTGGGAAATACATTTATGTCAAATATTTCAGTTGTTTTATACCAACAGGGATGAAGGCAGGCATTAAGGTGAACTATTTGTTCTCAGGGTCTGAAAATTGTCATAAATGTACAGTTTAATTTCCCCACATTTAAAAAAACCTGACAATTTAACGTGCATGACTTAAACTAGACTACAACTAGGATTAACTGGTTTGTATCTCAGTTTGATCTTGCCTAGAGTGTGATGACATTTTGCAAATGTCATATAGAAAACCAGTGTGGCAAACTATTATTTGTGCTTCACATTGTGTTTTGAATTTTATTTAAATGAAACTTGATATTGTTTTATTTAAAAAAGAAAATAGACATAATGTATGGCTGTAGAGATATCATTGTACCCTTAATGTAGTATACATAAGACCTTAGAGTACCACAGTGACACACACACACACACACACACACACACACACATTGATGAAGAAATGTTCCATATCATTTTCTCTGTATTTGCCTTGTTTACAGGGTAAAGGAGAATGGGCAAGAGAGAACAGAGATTGAGGAGGATGGGGTGTTAAAGAGTGTCCTAATTAATGGTAAGAATCTACAAATTGAATGTATCATGTGTATGAATTATTTGATTTCCCTTTAGTTTCTTCAAACTATTCTGGTCCACAAAAATGTAACGGTTTCAGTTAATTTGTTGTGCCTCTATATAAGAAGTCAACTTATTTTCAATCGAGTCTAACACATTCTTCTAAACTAGTACCATGTTCTATAATTACTTTTCAAAAAGCAGATGTTTTGGTATTGAAGGTAATTTAAGGGAATTGTGGCACATGGCCAATCCTCCAGAATGTAGCTCCTCTGAGTGATGTTTTCTACATGTCGATGTGTCCTTGGGCAAGGCACTTGACTCCATATTGCTCCCGCAGGCTGTGACTTTGGTGTGAATGTTAGTTAGTGCCGATGGCCAGGGGGCACTTTACATTGCAGCCACTGCCTTCACTGTATGAATGGGCGTGAATGGCATGAAGCGTTTAAGCGCTGAGTGGTCGGAAGACAGGAAAAGCGCTATACAAGTCCAAGTCCATTTGCCTCACACACACCTGTGTTGTTTTGTGTGTTGTTCCCAGGTGTGGAGGATGAAATGGCCCTCGCTCTGGAGCTGAGCCGACGAGTTGGACAGCCCCGTCAGACACCTCCGGAGCCACAAATCCAAAACAGATCACCTGCTGATACTGACAGATTCCACCGCAGCCCTCACTCTGCACCGACACAACGGTCACTTAGCGCCGCTCCCTTCTACAACTACGGGCTTACGGGCAGCAGTGAGGATGACGAAGAAGATGAAGACCTGCAGATGGCTTTGGCATGCAGCCTGTCAGAAATGGAAGCCCAGCAGAAAGCAGCTGCTCCTAACTTCATATCAGGTGCTGGGGGTGTGGGCAGAGCCATGAGTGACGAAGGTGGTGTCTATCAAGGAGGCGGGGTTGTTAAGACTACACATTGTAGTGCCGCGAATACTGAAAAGGTGCTTGCAGGGGAGAGAGATGAAGAGGGGCAGTTTAAAATGGGCTCAGGTCCTGAAGCTGGGCGGGTCGGGGAGGGAAAGGCAACCAGGGACCCAGACTTCTCTCCGGAGTCATCCACAACTGGCAACACTACGCCACTAAGTCAGAGCAGTGAAGAGGAGTTTGAACCTGCCGGGAAACATAAGATTGGCAGTGTGAAAAAGAAAAATAAGTGTGGGTGTATTATGTGCTAATGGTGTGTGTGTGTGTGTGTGTGTGTGTGTGTGTGCATTTGCATTTGCAATGCCTCATCTTTTCATAATTGCCTACAGGCAGACTCCAATGTTATGCAATTGCCAGACTCCTGCTTTGAGGCAGTGGGTCAACTGACCCCAAGGTGTTACTACAGTTTTAAAACTTCTCAGAGTGCCAACAATAACATTTCCAAATGTTTTTGCCAAAATACAGCTATGAGATCAAATTGATTGCAAAGCAACTTTTCTGAAAGTATGTGAATTTGCCAAATATTTATGCAGATGAAAAAGAGTTGTCAGTGTTCTTACTTAAAATCTTACTTACTTAAAAGCTTGTTAGAATATATATAAGCAAAAGGTAGTCAGAAGCACTGACACACACTGCAAATAGACTTTGTAAATACACCCCGGCATCCCAGTGGAACACGTCATTCATGTACATGTTCATGGCCTTTATACCCTTACTAAAATATCATGACAATGTTTGGTCCGATTGTAGATTGGGGGGGGGCAGCACTTTATGAAGTTGGAGCACAGTTTGCAATGTTTACAGCAGTCGGACTGATCGTAAACCACAATTAATCATTATATCATATTTTTCATATTTCTCTCCTTTTGGTGCCTTTGCGTGTTTTAACTATTTACTGTGTTTAATTTGCTTGGATTACTGCTGAAAATGTGCCAAATTAGAAAAACCACTCATGTGTTTCAACTTTAAAGCAACGCGAATGTCAAAGCTACGCCTTAGCGATTGGGCGTGATGTCCCCCTGAGGGGATGACGGATTCAATTCAACTGCACTGTGAAGTTTTATAAATATGCAGCTTCATCTCCAAATCAATGGCAGGTCGACTTTACTTTTGACTGGTTTGATCTGTCAGTGTAGGGGAACATCTGTCAACATCTGTGGATTAATTGTAACCTGAAGCACAACACTTAACTCCAACTGCTCCGGTTCAGCCCGTTTGTTGACTGCTGCAATAAGATTGCATTAATAGCTCAAATAAATATTAATAATCTGCTTTCACTTTAAAAGAGGACTATCATCACTGGCAAATACAAGCACAGCTGTGACAACAAGTTACCATTTTTGACAATATTCTAATAACTGCTGTTGTCGCTGAGTTGCTTATCATTTCTCCTCTTCAAACATTTATTGCGTCTGCAGAGAGAATGAGAAGCGGCAGATGGTTCCTCTTGCAAATATATATCCGTCTGTTTTTTGTACTACATAAGGTGTGTTTTTTCATTTTTATTTTCAGATTGTTAAAAGGGAAGTAACAAATAAAGATTGAGCTGAAGAGGATAATTGAGATTTTTGATTTCAAAATATGGCAGTAATAGTTCTGCATTTATCACTAATTGTCACTGATTTCATGCTATACTAATCCTACCATTACTACTAAACTAACAGCGGTACATGAAATGAGCCGCAGTGGTGTTTTCCTTCATTTAATCTGAACCATTCTTCCTGGACCTGGGTTTACTTGGATCTCTAAAACAGCCATTTTAATAGCAATGAAATGAACGCATATAATTTCATTTTAAAACAAGAGCCAACAGAATGTGATCTGTATGTTTACATTTTCTTTCTCTTGGTTAGTAGTTCAAACCAATGGGTCCTTATTTACTTCCCATACTGACGCTTTACGCTCCCTCACAAGCTGAAAGTGGATGTTGAAGTCTGGTTCTCACCGCTCTGCGCCGCTCATGGCCTGTTTCACCTGTTTTCAGTGCAAACTAAGTTGTTCTAAGATTGTCATTGCAACTATTAGCTTGATAAAAAAGAAAGCATTTTTAATTAATAACTCAAAATCAAATTTTTCTACCTGTGTCGCCGAAAACTGCAAGAGAAAAAATGGCCAATTTAAATGTCCATGTTGAGGTATACTGCACCGCTTATCAATTATAATAACTACACGCTATCACGCATTAGTTACCTTTGCATTAAAAATGCGGAAGGTAATGTTTTGATCGCCGTGTATTTGTATGCGTGCGTGCGTGTTATTCTCATAAGTCCAAAAGTATTAAACCGAATCTCATGAAATTTGGTGGGATGATTGGTTATTATCCAGGGACCATTTGATTAGATTTTGGGATCGATCGGGTCAAAGGTCAAGGTCATGAAAAGGTCAAAATCGTCTTTGAATTGCATGAAATTTGGTGGGATGATTGGTTATTATCCGGGGACCATTTGATTAGATTTTGGGATCAATCGGGTCAAGGTCACGAAAAGGTCAAACTATTATTTTTACCATAGCGCGGTCAATTTATATCCAATTGGCATGCAACTAATGCCAAAATGTTCCTAATTCAATGCCCAATCTTGTGATATGCGAAGGTATGCGCTCTACCGAGTGCCCGTTCTAGTTTAGTATGTTATTATAAAGTTTTACCATTTATTTGTGTTTGCTCATGTTAGAGGCAGCAGTGGCCTGGAGCAGTCTCTCGACCAATAGTTTGCTAAGCCTTTATAATAATTGCATGCTATGAAGCATTATATAATACTTCATTTACAAATGGTGGATTCATCATTCATAAAGTGTGGAACAATGCTTTATAAATGAATAATTCAGTGTTTCTCGTGCCTAACTAATGCTTCATAACGTGTAGTTATTATAACGTGTTATCCAAATTTGAAATAGCCCCAGCATATTATTTCACACCTTGCTGTCATTGTATTTGCTGCTTACATTTTCCCTTTGTTCATAACTAATCAAAATTATAATATTACCTTCTAATGCCTATCTTGTATTGTCATTTCATGACCTATTCTTAGCTGTAAACAGATCTCATTGTGACATCAAACAAACAAAAAAGTTTTAATATTAATGTGACAGACACACTTTATTGTACCAGATTATTTGGGTTTATTTTTGTTTGTCTTACACTCCCTGCTTCCTGTTTCAGACTCAGACTTCAAGGCCTTCACAAGCTAACCTGATTGGCTCTTGCTGTGCCATAGCTCTGCCGTGAGGTAAAGAGCCAGCGTGAACCTGGAGCATCCTGAAAGTTGCCCCATGTAGATGATGATCTTTCTATGGAGTCATGTTCATATGATGCCTACAGTATTTGCATTACTGATGAAGACTAACCTGTCATTGTACATCTATTCCTACAGGTCAACGGCCAATTCCTCATGATGCACTTATCGCTCTCTGCCCACAACGACTACTACCTGCTGATTGACACTTAACGAAATGACACAAAAGATACATATGTGTGTATTTCTATGTATGTGAGTGTGTGTGCATAGCTCATTGTGGAGCGAAACGACTGGAAAGATTGTATTTTAAAACCCATGGGGGTATTTGTCTCGTCATCTCTGCATTAACTTACTCTGTTTCATCTTAATTCTAATTTGAATAATGCCTGAAACAGGAAACTGGTGGAAACAAATAGAAACATGTTCCTAGATGTATAAAGCAGAGAAAATAAAGCATTTCCTGCTGACTCTGTATCAGTCGGTGGTAGTTTATCTTTGTAACAATGGTCACAGTGAGTATCACAGTATTGAAGATAAAAATGTCAATAATGTAATTTGAGGTTAAAAGAAGATCTACATATTTGAATACACTTGTCTTTTGGCTATTCCACCAGTGTGCTGCAGGGGTCGCTGTGCAAACTATTGATTTGTAATAATGCATGTAAGTAGCTTAAAATACTGTACCTGGAAAAAAAAACACCCACCAAAGAACAGGAGTTTAGAAAATTAGCTTCAGGCTTTTTCTTAGCTTTTTTTTTTGCATCACGTCACATTTATTCAGGTCAAGTCAAAAATACATTTTATAGATATATTTTTTTATATTATGTCTGCAACATGAAATAAACACAATCATCAGGAGGAATTATTTACATTAATCACAAGATCGTACACTTAGTGAGACGATAAAAGAACCCAAACAAAGGTACTAAGGTGTGTGCAGAAAGAGAGAGAAGGTGAGGTGTACTGGTCAACGTACAGCATCCGTTACAAAAAGACCATCATGTTGTCATGGCAGCCAAGACGAGCTTCAGGATTAAAACCTCCAGGAAATCAACACACACTAGACGATAGCATACAGTTACAACACACTCAGAGTGAAAATGATTTGAAACCTTATTGTGTATTAACCTGATGGAGGTCTTGCACATTTGACAAGTTTGTGAACGGATTTAACATGATTTTAACAATATAATAACATTTTAATGTTCAACAAAACAGAACAAAATGTACCCTCAGTGTTGGTGGTAAAACGTATATATCTTGATGTTGATTGATTTTAGGTAATCGAGTCGTCATGTCCAGTAAAAGGGAAGCTGAAAACAAATGGAAGTCGAGAGGTAAACAGTGTTACTCTTCATCATGACATCAACAGAAGGGCATTCTATCCTGAAAGGGCAGAATGTAGTACCCTTTGTAGCTCACATCTGATGGCCTCATTGTTGTCTCATTAGGTAGAAACTTCAGAGTGAAAAGATCAAATGTGTCCCATATCGGTTTAAACGATTTGATCTTCTGTCCATATTTACACCCTGCCAACAATAATCAAGTTCCAAAAAGCTTTATAAACCCAGAGAATGAGGAGATGGTAAAAGACTGCATGCTGGGAACTATAGCAGTGACCGTGGTCGAGCAAATACTTGTTTACAGTGATGGCAAGACATCCAAGACTGGATTGTACGAGTGTGTCCTCACAAGCAATTCTCTCTGTGTGCCTGTGGATGTCCCCACTGCGTCCTCAGCTCACTGGGGCAAGGCCTTCAAGATGGCGTTCACCTCCTCGGCTACTGCTGTCAGCGCAAACTCAAACTGGTCCTGATCGGGACGAGAGGTGGGGAACAGAAATGCCAAGAAGGGAATGTGAGAAGGTGTGAGAGGGATGGATCGCACAGAGGGAGACAACTGGATTATGATGGATGGATGTCCTATCTAAAAGTGCTGAAATAGTGCAAACACACACAGACGTATGGTACCTTGGTGCGGACTAAGCCAGGTCTCTGGTCTCTGATGTGCTCCAGTGAGGCTGCAATGTCAATCTCCTTCACTCCTAACAACAACACAAACCGTTTTTTGAAGCTTTGGTGCTAGAGAAGATAGGAATGTTCTCTTTAAACCTTTTTTTAAACAATAATAAGGAACAGGAATTCTAAATAATCCCAACAACTAAGAAAACAATTGTGTTTGAATCGAATTGATATGAGCGTGACACACTAAAATAAACCTTCAGTGTGGAGATTGTATATGATTTGGATGTTCATGTTAAAACAGAACACTTAAACCCAGCTAACCTGCTCTAATAAGCCCTGCTTCATGGAACAACAGCCATGAATGATTGATCAATACCGTAATCAGGAATAATACAACAAATGTCACATGAGCAGAATTATTTTTACTTTATTGTGACTAGCCCCTTCTGCTGTCCACAAAAGGTAACACATCAGTGTCGGCCTACACGCTGGCTGCTATGAGCAAACCTCGGCATAAATTCATTCTCACCAAATGTTGACCTTGTTTAAGAAGTAAATGATACCCTCTATGAATGTGTGTGTCTGTGTGTTTGAGTACGAGCGTCTCACCCTTGGCCATGCGGTTCAGCACCATGTCAATGAGGATGTACGCGCCAGTCCGGCTAGTGCCATCACTGTGAGAGTGACGGGTATAAAGAGAATAGTGTTTTTCCTCATTCTGCTTTACAAACACAAACTCATATTGGTCATATTGTGTAATTCTACCAAATCTCATGTTTCATAGAAATCTTTTTATATATATATTTATATATATATTATTGTTTTTTGTACCCGCAATGAACGATGATTGGGCAGGAACGACCTCTGTAGCATTTATTCACCTTCCTGAAAAGCAGGAACAAGGGACAGCAGAGAAGGAGAGGAGAACAGAAAAAGGCTTTATTATCAATTAATTACTATAAACCTTCTTGACACATTCACTGAATACACATAAATGACTTCAATCAGTAATAAAGACAGTAATAAATGCTGAATCAGTGCGTAAAGGATGTCAGGACAGGAACAGGTAGAAAGTGCATGAGAGATGATACAACTGGAAAAGAATAGGTGCAGAGGAAGCCACAGATTCACTGTCCCTCGTGCAGTAGCCAGTCACACCTGCCAATGCTCATTTTTGTGACTATGCAACTGGAGCCAGAGTACTAGCTGCAAACCACAAAAATGACACTGGGAGATGTCAAAATACAAACCTATCAACCTGCACACTGGGAGAGAGAGAGAGCTACGGTGATGAATAGGGCGGGGAATGTACAACACGCCATATAGAATGACCAAAAGATGGACGTGACGAGGGCCATCAGGAGGATTCAAACCCACTGATGTGTCCGGGTACAATATTTATAACACATCGCATCCTGACCACCAGTTTCCTCCATCCTGTTGAAATCAAGGGCACAGGTTGGGAAAGTCTGTGGGTACATGTCCGTGTGGTTGTCGAGGTGCTTACCTGCGGAAGTCGAGCAGCGGTCGCGTGGAGGTGGGGATGCCGTTAGCCGGCCAGCTCAGCAGGTGAAACTGCGTCAAGGTTCTGGTCTCCTGCGTCTGGACGTTTTTCAGGTAGAAGCTACGCACCAGGAAGTCTTTGCACCAGATGTGCTCAGACACCAGGTTCACCTGACGGACACAAAGAGACACAGAGGGACAGAAAGAGCGGGAGGGACGGCAGACACAAGAGAGATAGAACAAGAGGGTCAACTGAATGATGGGTGTCCTGTGTTTTCTCTCTTGCTTTTATTTGATGTTTTATGAGAAAAGGGCCTTATATTGTGATTACAGATGTGAGGAAGCGGTGTGGGGGCCACATACCATAAAAGAGGGGCTATTTTTGTTTAGGGTAAACAAATAAATCTTATGTTAAATGTACAAAATATGTTTATGTATTTAGTTTTCTTCCCCTCAAAATGTTGATTGAGATTATAATTATGCATTTAGGATTGTTTATTTAATTAAAAGGATCTGACTTTATTCTCTAAACTCAGATCAATCTCTGATTACTCTTAATTGTTACTCATAACCCTGCACATATTTGTTTTGAACAAAACCACTATAACCGCAGGAAAAAATGCAGAGAAGCCATAACTGTTACTCTGCATGTTTGTTCCTATAAGAGCATGATGGAAAGACACTGTGCTAAATGTGAAAATAAAATGAGTGAGTTCCGACAGGAAATGAACCTCATAGATGTGGTAGAGAGATGAGCCCTCATCGGGCCAGTATCGCTCGCACTGCTTCTCTCCATCTTCCACCAGAGCTGTCATCATCACTATCACTGTGCAGCCGTTCTCCCACACCATCTGTGGGTTGGAGAGAACACACACACACACACACACACACACACACACACACACACACACACACACACACACACACACACACACACACATAGCCGACTCTTACATTTAAATATAAATGTGAGTAACAAGGCCAATTTCCTGCAGATGGACTGAATGGTCCAACGCCCTACATGATTTTAGATGTCACTAAAAAGCGAGTACATTCTCTAAATTTGGAGAGACAGAAAAAGAACAGAACAAAGATTGCACTGACCTGCCAGAAATCAGCGACAGTATGAGCCTGCGGTCCCTGTGCGGCGATATAAGCTGGCTGGCGAGGGTCGTGATCACACTGTGGAGTTAAACGAGAAGAAAGAAAGAGAGGTGAGTTATGTAGTTCATTTTTTTCCTGAGGATTCTCAAACAGATATGAGTTACAGCAAGGGAGCATTATAATGTTATACAGTGACGTGGTTATAAATGCATGGGACAGAGACTTCAAGATCATTTCTTTGACCTCATGGACATGAATTACATTTTACAGATTAGAGTTGAATCAGGTCTAGGTGTTCATATTCTAATAGAAACACAGGCTTTTGCTTCGCAGATTGAAAATCAGAATGTAACTGTAAAACACATCCAGACAGATTTTCTTTCTACGGTAACAAAGAATGAGGAAAAGGAAAATCTATCAGTACTCAGTTCAAATATGTTACAATATTTCAAATGTATTCATCATGTATCAGACACGATGATAATCAGAACTGTTTATTTAAATCCTCATGTTCATAAAGTTGTAGGTTGTTTGAAGCATTCTTACAATGATGCTGGCGTTGATGTAGTCTTGTTTATTGGAATTCACTTCAGTCTTCAGCTTCACCCGAGAGTGATCATCTGTAAAAGAAAACAGCTGTCAAGAACAAGTCACTGCATGAATGACGAGGACATATGATATATATATATATATATTTTTATAGATATATATATATATATATACATATTCATATATATATATATACATATATATATATACATACATACATGACACCATCACAGAGAGAGACAGCAAAGATTACAGAGACACACTGATGAACTAACAGGGGAGAGATTCAGCATGTCTGTTTTTGTCCATGTTGCTCAGGAGTTGTGCCACGGCTACTGAACTGGGATCAGCCTGGTAGAAGCACAACGCCTCCCACTCCCTCTGAAGGCGGTCCTTATTACGCAGGTGATCCTCCATATAGGCCTGACAGAGAGGTGACGTGCACATAAAGCGGAGGCAGTTAATATATGCTAAATGCAAGAGATTCCCTACAGCAGGAAGTCTGGTCTTGCCACTCAATATCTCACCAGTATCATGTGACCAGTAGAGATGTCCATGTTGGACTGGGCTGGCTCTTCGCTCCAGGATGGGGTGGAGCTGTGGGTGGAGGACGGGCTGTGCTGGGGACCGTCGCTGAACTGGGAGGAAACGCTGCTGACACGGGACGTGTCCGTACTCCTCCGACCGCCGGCACCTGTGCCGCCGGCAGACCCCACCATGCTGCTGCTCCCCCCGACCACACAGTCCTGGCGGCACAGGGAGGTTTTGGACGCCATGTGCTGCCGACACAGCTCCTGAGTGGAAAGTACGTTAAATAGAAGTATATATGAATAACTATGATATATGTAATACACTGTATTGTCTTTTATTTAACTCTAACCACTAACTGCTTCGTATTGAGGACTCCTTTTTGGTGATTGGATTAATCAACTGATTCCTTCAACATTAATATCGGCATGTTGTGCTGATTGCATGTCATTAACACTGTATGTATAATGTGTATTTCCTATAGTAATTTCTTCATTATTACCTATATCCTCTGAAAGAAAAAGTTAATTCACACAGTTATTGCCCTTTAGAGTGAACATAATGTGGTTTCTTACACTATTCTAATCCATTATACCATGGAGACGTTGACATCATGGTGAAAACAAACAAACAAACAAACAGACCAAACCTCTTGGAGATTATATACAATGGGCTTTACTCAGTCCTGAATCTGCCCATGCTGCCTTACCTGGTAGTCAAAGTGTGTTTCTGCTCCTCCCTCTGGCCCTAGTCCCAGTTTGCCAATGGCCACTTGCTGAGAGTAGTGCCTTAGACAGGCTACGGCCATGGCCAATACCAGCACACTTCCTACGACTGCCATGGAAACAAGGGTGATGACGGGCCCACTGGAGCCCTGGGAAACCCTGGTTACCTGGGGGAGACCCCGTGCATCTATCCTCTGGGAAAAACACATCATAAAGAGGAAGTAAGACGTGGGTGGTGGGGTAGTAGCACAAAGGAATACATGTTATTATCTCACTATAGTGCTATTTCTATTTGTTGACGTGCACATCTTGCCTTTTAAGAGTCGTCAACCCAAGTTAATCCCACTGGAATCCAAAGGTCACTCATCTCATTCTATCAACACATTTGTTTGGATGTAACTATACATGATGGCACAGTGGCCTCAGTGAGAGGTTAATGTTGAGTTTTAAGGACAGAGGTCTGAGAAGTCATGATCGTATGAACCAGGAACCTGTTAAAAAAACAGCGGTGTGTCATCTCTTCTTCATCTCCTTTTCTATCTTTCAATACAGTTTTCACTCTTCTGCACAATACAGCAGAATGTATGAATTACCACATTAATGTAACTTTGTAAATTCTAAGTGTAAATCACTATTCAAAGCATGCGTTCATTTAAACTGAATTAATTTGAAAGAATAATGTAATTTTTTAATGATTTGACACACATGTTCCATGTATTGGCAATTCAATTACAATATTATCTGCAGCCCTGCGTTCATTCGGTGTGTGCATTTGTGTCTGTTTGTGTGTGTGTGTGTGTGTGTATTAATCTATTACACATAAGGTTTGAGATGCAGGCGATGATTTACAGACTGGGAACAAGGCACCCAGTGTGTGCTAGTGTACAAATAATGAGGTTAATGACACCTGTGACTGTTGCCATAGCACCTGGGATCTGGGAGCCACAGCGGGGGATGAGGCTGTTTGAGATGAATCTCCATGACAACAAGTGTAAATTATGCGAATAAGGGGACTCGCTGATTTGTTCTGGGCACTTGCACTCCAGGTGGTACACACTCAGGGCTTTACGCACAAACACCCACACACAATTGTGCAGCAACGCAAGTGTTGTGGTTGATGGAAAATAAGCTCTAGAACCGAGATGGATGCAGTGAGCCTCGTCAAAGTACGGTGCTCATGGAAGTAATATTTCCTGCAAAAGTTGATCTCACTTTCTTAATTTGATGCAGTACACATACAAGCTCCACGTTTGCAAACACACCAGGAGTCAGTCCTTGGCCGTGTGCATCATGTGTTGTGATTGGCCCTGCAGGTCTTCCTGAACACTAACACACCCAGCTGGGTGTCTGAACCACTTCACAAGCAATCATTTCATATAGTACCAGTAATATGGCCTGAATCTAATCACTCAACATCCCTGGGTTACGATACAGGATCAAGTCACTCTGTAACTACAAAAGGGGGCCACAAATAAAGTAAAGTACAAAAATTTAGTTAGGAGCTGGTCGTCTTTCAGGAGTCTAATTTCACACCAGCAAGTCTGATCATCTGTCGAGCTCGGATGACTAGATGGTAAATGGAAGGCAATGCAGATGAGTGATTATATCTTTGTAGCCTTGACAACAGCTCTACTAATGGAGGGGTGACAAATAAATGTGTGTATCAAGTACCTCTCCAACACCAGTCTGCACAATCTTCAAGCCTGTCTCAGACTCCAGGAAGTTCTTTTCGGTGACTGTTAAGGTGAGAAAAACAACCACAACAAACAAATGGAGCTTAAGCGGTAGTTCAGGAAGGAAGACTCTCTTTACACGGCAGGTCATGCATAAGTGTCTCAGTCTATTACTCCCAGTGATTACGCTATCAGCTGATCTGGTCCACTTTGAAGCGACCAATTAGGGCACGATGTCTCTAAGCCAATCAGATCGTTGCTGTCAAACTTTAAAGGAGTTCTCTACTCTGCTATCAGTTTCAGCTCAAACCTGAAGGTGACCCTCCTCCACCCCAGTCACCTCCAGGCAGCAACTCCTTTCTTCACCACCACCAGTGTCTGGACTCCAGGGTGGATTCCGTCGGCTCAGAACTCAGCGTCACCGCTCCTTGTTTATCCTGGTTCAGGATAGAGTCCCATCGTCAAAAACTATCCACGATTCCATTTTTGTTATACCGATGTAATAAAGATTATTGTTGAATTCGGAAATAAGTCTCCTGATTGAACTGATATTTGTGGAAAAAAGCTGCCAGGGCGACTTTTCACTTCATGTTGAGGGAGGTGTTCGTGCGTCTGTGTGTTTTGAGCCTCACCAGCTTTAGCAGCCACGTCAGCAGCCGTCATGTTGTTCACATTCTGGCGGATACGGAAGGTCAGCGCAGGGCCCACCACGCTGGCAGCACAAAACCACAGGGACACACATGTTGGATGCTTCAAAACTGTAAAAACTATTCTTAGTGTTTCAACTAAAAAAGTACAACTTCCTAACACACTGGCACACACAAAAGGGCGGTGTTACCTGATGTTGACGAAGCTGCTGGTTGTGAGGTGTATCTTATCAGCCAGTAGCTCCAACAGCTTCACTCCATCATACAAACTCAAGGGACTAAAAAGGACAAACATCATCATCCTCCTTGTAGACATCATGTTTATTATGTCCTATTTGCTGCTCTTTACTGACAATAAATATGACAATTATTGATTTCACATATTGCCAATTTCCTAACAATAATGATTGGCTCCAAAGGAAGACATACGCTTCTTGTTTTCGCAGTTAATTTAGAATGAAAAAAGCGTTTAATTTGATGGAGTGCTGACCTCTGACTGGTGACGATGTACCCATACTCCTCCTTGGCTCCTGTACCCTCAACCAGTGGCGGCCCTTGCTCCTTCAAGCCTTGTCCACCTTCAGCAGGGGTGGCCTGCGGATGCTGGGAGGCAGAAGGGAGGAGGTTGGCGCTCTTGGCTTTAGGTGTCGACGGGACTGAGGTGGAGGTTGGGGCAGGAGGGGCATCATGGGGACCAGGAAGTGGGCCGGGCTTCGCCGGCTTATTTGACACACTGTCTGTTTTTAATAGCTGCAGCTAAGTGGAAATAATAGAAGACCAATCATTAAAAAATATATATGTTTGACTGCTTCTTGTGAACACTGCTGACAACGATGGCTGACATACCTTGAGGCTGTTGAGGTCTTTCTCAATTGGATCTGTGTTAAGACAGACAGAATGATGTTTTTAATGAAATACTACCAAAAGTCACAATTAAATATCTGCATAATCTGTTTTCATCATTAAGCATTAGCGATCAAGGTTTTCTGTTTTTCTACTTTTGAAATTGAACAGACTTTATAACAAATGATCTCCACCATCTTAGAAAAGCCACACTCGCTTTACTGTCAGAGATTGCATGTAGCATACAAACCAAAGATAATACTATCATAGTCAGTTTGACTGGGGTTTAACCTTGAATCCTTCATATGTACACATATAGTTTTTGTGGCTTGAAGCTTCATATTCCAATTTTATGTGTAAACGTAGACAGTGTTTCTGTTTAGTTGTTGATTTTAAATGACTGAAAGACTGCCTGTTTTGTCTTGGGCTTGCATCAGCTGCAGAATGAGGGCCAACTTGTAGAGCTGCTCCTGACTGAGCTCTCGGGGGTCAACGCCGTACCGCTTCAAGACTCCTGACATCCTCTGGAGAAGGCCATCTAACACGGGACAGCCAAGTGAGCATTATCTTTCCACATATCAATGAAACAATTCGATGAGCACACCGTGTACGTACTCCCACTACTTAAAACCTGCTGAAATAACATTACGTTCCTTTTCCTCACCATTGTTTCCAGATTGAGTGCTGATCTGCTGAGGAACTTTTTTATTGGGCTGTGTTT
Source organism: Pseudoliparis swirei (assembly GCF_029220125.1). Taxonomy (NCBI): domain Eukaryota; kingdom Metazoa; phylum Chordata; class Actinopteri; order Perciformes; family Liparidae; genus Pseudoliparis; species Pseudoliparis swirei. The sequence continues at coordinate 12,609,689 of NC_079389.1, read as the reverse complement.
GTTGTCTGCCAGCAGTACCAAGTCTCTCCTCTAGGGTGTAGTCTTCGACATAGTCCACTGGTACCGCCAGATCCAGGTCCTCATAATAAGGCAGACCTGATCATATCGTCATAGTTGAGGATGGTAAAGATAATTGTTTCTAAATGTTTCTAACTGTTTCATAACATAGCTTCCAATAATAAAAACATTTTCTTGTGTGTCTTCTTCTTGAAAACGTGTCGCTGTTTACCTGTACGAGTCGTGGCAGCGGCCCCTCGGTGGCGATAAGAAGGCTGAGCAGAAGCTCGGTATAGAGACAAGGCTTCCTGTAGCAGCTGCCTCTCACGTTCTTGCTCTCTTTGATTGGCTTGGGACCTTGAAGAAGGGCGGCCATAACCGGCTCCTGCTCCAATCAGCGATCTCTCTATGTCATCTTGATATCTATGCTGGAATCAGGAGGGGTACACCGATTTAGTGTGTACATGTGTGATGTCTAAGCTCTTAATGTATTTTCATTGTCATTGGCAAAACTGTAATAATCCTTAATGCAGGTTTTCAAAGTATTTCTCAGTATTGCATTGTTCTAAGATTGCGTCTAACTCTGCAGTTGGGATTTTAATGCGTGAATTGTTGTCTTTTGTAACCATACTTAGCCTGGGACTCGTTTTGTAGGTTGATCCACAGGCACATAGTCCTGCTTTTGGATGCTAATGATGTGTGTATGTGTACCTGGTGGTATGTGTATCGGTCCATCGAGGCTGTCTGCATGCGGAGTGGGGTCTGGGGAGGTTCGACAATCATGTAGTCCAAGAAGTTGGCACCAGGAGGTGCGGACCCCGATTTAGAACTGTGATGGTGGAGGACGTTCTGTTTGGACCTGGCGGCACAGAGAGAGACAAAGAGATGATTAAGATAAATACACAGGGCCTGAGAGGAGGTAGGGATGAAACAGGTCCCGAAGTAAATAAATGGTGACACCACAAGCGTAAAATAAACGATTGGCTCCGACTCTGACCTTTGGCTCATTTGTTTTGTGTAAAATGTTTGTGTAAAATGTGCACTCCTCACTGTATATCACTGTAAGTGGAGGGTACTTACTGAGACGAATGAGTATTGGAGGGAGAGGACTTTGGCTTTGAGGGGTGGGTGGTATGGGGAACTCTCTTCAGCTCCCTTGATAAAATATACTGGGTAATGTCATCTTGCCAGGAAAGACCTGTGGACACACACACACACACACACACACACGCAATACACACATATTGAGCAATTCAAGTTTAGAGAGAAATACCAAATTGTATGTGAAGTTTGCGGAAATCAATACTGTTTCTTATTGGATTCATTATATATTGCTAATGTTTAGCACAAGCATGCTAAAACGCTAAACTAAGCATTGTCATTTTGAACATGTCAGAATGCTGACATGAGTATTTAGCTCAAAGCAGCTGTGGTAGGTATACTGGTCTAGGTTCAATGACACAGATAGACTATTAATTGTAGTTTTCATATAAATATGGTTAAAATTGCTGTCAAATGATACACAAAATCACACAGATTGTGTCTAAACCTTTGACGACTCCCCAGTCACTTTGAAGGAATAGGGCAGTAACTCTAACAGTTTCAGCTTTATCGAGAAATGCTGGTGATGATTTCCATGTATGATCTCACCTTGTAGCATGAGCTGTTTGAGGACTTCCTGCATCCTTTTCAGAATAGGAACTGACACCTGGTACTGGACCAGGTCCTGCTTAGAGGTACGACACTGACCAAACAGCCCATCTGGAATGAACAGACACACACACACTGTCAACATGTTGACTCTCATTTTGCTAATATAATCTTTTGAGAGTGATTTTTAAAGTGATTTTGAAGCCATCTTCTGGGGCACTTGAGTAGGACATGCATAATAAGTTATGAGTAACACCTGGGCTTTTCCTATTCAGACAAATCCAAATGGCTGCTGTAAAAAAGACCTATAGAAAATACAGTCTCTGAAAGCAAAAGACGTTTAGACTTTTAACTCTACTGTATACATTTTTACCACAAATATTTCAGTGAAGATGGCCTTGAGGTACATTACAGTACTTTGTAGTAATACTCATAATTCTTCTGTAGCCCACAACACACTAGACCACAGCTGCAGCCCACACACTTACTTGCTTCTGAAGAGGTTTTACCATTGTTACTGAGTGTGCTTTAAAAAAAGCCTCATAACAACAGACACAAAAGATAGCATTTGCTCAGTATTATTTTTTCCCAAACTGTTCTCATATCCTGATTGTGAATTAATCCATATTTTGATCCTTTGCCGTAAATAAAGAATTTTTAAAGTTAAACACACAACAATTTCATACATCCACTCTTCAGCCATGCTGATCCATCATTATGAGGCCTATGACGTCTTAGATTATGCATCCTTTCGAAATAAATGATTAGAATGTTTGAACACAATGAAAGAAAAGCAGGAAACAGGACATCAAGCTGTTCATACTGGAACATTATTGTCCTACTCGCTGGCCTGCTTTCAACATGACATAGAACAGATTCAGGACAACTGAGTTAGAAAATGATAATCTGAAATGCCTTACTTTATATAGAGCTACTATTATCAATATCACATCGAGATGGCTGTTTAACTCTAAAATCAATGTAAAAATGAAAATATTTCAGAAAGAAAAGCCAGACTGCTATGTGATGGGAATAAAGACAAAGCAGAGCATTATGTGGCGCACTATGAGTCACCGCACTCCCCTGGCTAAATCTCCCTCAAGCCAACCTGCCACGGTGAGACGGTGGGCCTAAATTGTTACTCTGAACAGATTAGTGAGGATTCATGTGTTTTTATAGCCACACAATTCTATAGGAAACAGAATAGCTTGTTTTTTTGCCACTCTGTGTATTAAATCAAATTAAAATGATATTTTTACACAGCCTGGTTTTAGTGTTCGTATTTATTTATTTTTAGTAGTTGATTCTCTGACAAGAGATACAGAATATTGAACTAATGTGTGCATCCTTTCCCCACAACCCAGTCAGAGAAACATGTCATCAAATCACAAATCCATGATGTTGATATTGGAAAAGCGTCGACATGCAGTAGCTCTTATCCCTGATGGTGAACTGACTGATGACAGAGAGAAGAGGAACGTGAGGAGGAGGAGGAATGGAGAGAAGACAGAAAACTGCCTGGATTGATTGGATTGGGACTATTTCTGGAGCTTGTATTATCCCAGTAGATATCACTTATGTGCAGGGAGCATACTGTCATATTCAGCGTTGGACAGTGGATATATGTTACAACAAAGAGATGTGATGTGTGTCCCAAATGATATGATTTAAACCAAACGCTCCAAATAATCCTTCCAATTAATAAGTCAAATTAATTGTGATGACAAGCATTCTTTAATAGGTAAAAAAGGTGTGCACGCTTTATAAAGAAGTGTGTGTGTGTGTGTGTGTGTGTGTGTGTGTGTGTGTGTGTATTCACAGTAAAGCCATGCCAACCAAACAAGGGACAAACTAGAGACTTGTGGTATTTTAGATGTTTTATGGATTTATTTATCTTTATCTTGTGTGATTTATATTAATACATTAATGGCACCAACCATCTGATGATCTAATTTCCAATTACAAATAATTACAAAAGACACACCAAACCTTCTCGATGGGCTGCCCGGATGCGTGTTAAGCCTGGTATCCATCCACTCTGTCAACACCTCAAAGAGCTGCGGCTTGACAAGGTCAGGGTGCTACACCTGTGCACACCGCCACTCCAGTGACACTGTGTGACCTCATGCTGTTTATCACTGGCCTCAAACTTTAACTGACTCAAGAGGCTTTCAGGGGAGATGCTGCCATAACATCATTGTGACCTCGGTCCATGTATAAATGACCCTATGCGACACCACTAATAACAAACACCTCCATCTCTGAATATCTTTGAAAGAAATGGAAAAAAAGGAAAAGCCCCATGTCCAACACTGCACTCTCCACTACTTCTAATTACATGTTTTAGAAACAGTAACAACTAAAAACTTGTCTTATTTGCTTGGCAAATCTATAGGGGCCAGCCACACATCCTGTCACAGACACAAATAAACTGCTGAGAGCAACAACAATATGCTCTGCATCCCATTTAGCTCACCAAGACACAATCCATCTGTCCCATTATGAGTGGCAGACAGCAGAAAACGACTTTCACTCTAATGAACCTTTTTAGACAAATTATTCCTCAGAGGCCGATTGTGTGGAGACACCACTGCCTCTTCAAAACCATAGAGGATGCAACTAAATAAGATGGCACCTCTGCCAATAGCGTTGAGTGGAAATTGAACATGGAAATTATTTTGTTTAGTTTAAATTAAAAGATTCACATTACCTGATAATTTAGTGTTCTCATTATTTAAGCACTGTTAGAAGACATACTCGTTTCTCTTTAGCAGAGGCTATTTGTGTACCGCATCAGTCTCACTCAACACAGAGAGACAACATGTATATTGACACTGATTTTCTTCAGCAAACAAGACTGCATCAAAAAAGATGGAATAAAAGCAGAAAGATCTCTTTACATTACTTTCCCCTCAAGTGGGCACCAAGCCAGCAACAAAATAAGTGTCTTGACCTTTATTAATTTCCCCATATTTCTCATTTCTACATTTTATAGGCGGGTCAGAAAACAAGGTGGAACTATCAAACCTCACTTTTTAAATTTCAGATTCACTGGTTGAATTGGTCCGTGTTTAATAAACATATCCACGTTGTGATGTGATGGAAACATATTTAAAGCTGATAAACACCTGTATTTGCATTATTAAAAAAACATGTCATCTAATAACATAAAAGCATACATTTACAGACAGCTGCCTTACAGCAATGATTTGTGCTGAACAATATTTGGTTAAAAGCGTGTGAATGTTTTCTAATGATGGTACTCCGAGTTGTCTCACGCAGACACACACATCTCAAAACTCTCCATCTGAACTCAACACACGAGCTGCATACTCCTTATGTGTTAGTCACAGGGACACTTCATTGTATAATGACACTGTTATGGTTATGCTTTCTCTGGACTTCAATATTTTCCTTCCACAAGCTCCACAAATAGATCAATTAGTATTTGTTTTGTGTCTAACAGACAGATTGACTGCAACTAATTGTTTAATTGTGGGCTATGACGAGAGTCAGAATCAGAGAGACACACAAAGAGACAAAAGGCTCATTTCAACCTTTCATACTAAAAACCTTTGAGTCGTCGTGATTCTCCACTCAGACCCCTCGATGAGCATAAATAAAGCGCCCGTCTGGTCTTGAGCTGCACATCCGTGCTCGCTTTTGTATTCCGTCCAATGGCTGCTCATGTGCGTAAGTGCAATTTCCACAGAGAAGT